>NW_024736071.1:1401876-1517724 GCF_018991925.1 Homarus americanus
TATGTTCTGTTGATGAGACAGGGGCCATTACAAGACAAGATTTTCCCTTAGTAAACCCATGTTGAGAGTCGTAGATTAATTTGGTTTTCTCTAAATGCGTTCGGATGCTATTTGCTATAATTGATTCAAGAAATTTCCCCACTACACAGGGTGACCTTATTAAACATGGTCAGGTCATAATTATGATATCCACTAATCCGCACACCAACATCAACACACAAGCAGAGGAGCTTAAGAGAAAGAGCGACGTGACTAGTCAAGTTAAGTCAGGTAAAAAATATGGGACCCACTAAATATCTAACCTATATCTAACTCCAAGATTTTCAAAGCATTTTTAACCTTGGGCCACTGACAAATAAATTGATGTACATATTATGAGTTTTGTACTGACCATTGCACAAAAACTTAGATACCCTTCATTGTTTGTTGATCATTGTTTTAAAAGGGCTAAACAATCCTTTCATTCTACTCAAACCAGGCAAATTCCTACACTTAAGAATATTTTGACTCTTCCTTATCGCAATGAATTTGTCCCGTTAGTTCAGTCCCTTAAATTATTAAATATTAATGTTGTTTTTAAATATTGTTTTTACGTATTACTCAACTACCTGACCCAGCTCAGTTGCTACCTGACCCAGCTTGGAGAAGGACGTGCCCCCAAGTGCTCCCGTTAGTGACCAAGGAAAATGGCCGCCTTGGATCGTTGTGCCTTGGGGGAAGAGGGGCGGAGTGTGGGGAAAGACGACCTCATGGCCACTCTGTTAAGGCAGGTGGAGCAGTTGAGGAGTGAGATTGACACTCTAAAGGGGGAAAATGAAGCCCTCAGGACTGAACTCCTTCAGGTAGGTGTCCTGCCTAGCAGGACACCTGCGAAGGAGGAGCAGACATGGAGAGTGGTTGTCTCCAAGGGGACTAGGGTCAGACTCAGGAAAGCTGACCAGGGTGTGGAGTGCAGTAACCCCTACCAGGTGCTGGAGGAAGCTGGCGGGGAAGAGAAGAGGCAGGACGGTTTGGTACAGGGAGAGGAAAGGGCAGTTGTACAAACCCTGCCCAGAGGTAAGGTCGTGGTAGTTGGGGACAGCCAGGTGAGGTTCTTAGATAGGACTTTTTGTGCAAGAGATAAGAAACGTAGGACTAGGGTGTGTTTTCTTGGAGCTGGGTAAGGGCATGTAGCTGATAGGATATATAGGGTTTCGTCAGGGGAGGGTACCAATCCAGCAGTGTGTCTTAGTGTGGGAGGAAACACCATAGGAAAAATATTGTGCAAACAATGGTTAGGCATTCATTGATACCTGGCAACGATTCTATGGCAACGACTACCTGTACAGTCGTGACAGAGTACACTTGTCTCGTGCAGAGGTAAAGACGTTGTCTGCATCCCTGGAGCGTGAAATTGTCACTCCAAAGTGGGGGTTTAGCCAGCAGAGAGAGGTCGGGGAAAGTGGGAGTCAAAAAACAAGCTGGTCCTGGGAAGTAAAATTGGTTACTCAGGACAAGGGATAAAACAGGACCAGGGAAGGGTAGGTTTGAATGTATACTATACAAACAGTAGGAGCGTTAGAAATAAAATAGACTTGTTGAGAGCGGTTGTATGTACCGAGAATGTAGACGTCATAGCAATCACCGAAACTTGGATGAATCTGGCGAGCAAAATTTTTTTATCAGAGTACCACATAGAAGGGTACAACCTTTTTCACAAGGACAGGGAAGGTAGGAAGGGGGGAGGGGTCGCACTCTTCGTCAAGGATACATTAAAATCTTGTATTAATAATTCAATAAAGGGTGAAATAGGAACCGAGTCTATATGGGTAGAAATCACGGAAGGAAGAGAAAAACTAATTATGGGAGTGATTTACAGGCCACCAAGTCTTGGGAAAGAAGCAGCTCAGCCCATATGGCAGGAAAAGAGTAGGGCAGCAAAATATAACAACCTGTGCATTATGGGGGATTTCAACTTCAGAAATATTGACTGGGACAACATTGTAGGTGACTATGAATCTGAAGACTTCTTAGACGCAGTACAGGACAATTTTTTGAAACAACTAATTACAGAACCTACTAGAGGTGACAATATATTAGACCTAGTATTAACAAATAAAGAAAATATTATCAGAGATATCACAGTAGGGGAAGAACTAGGTAACAGTAATCACAGAGAAATCAGGTTCACCCTAAATTGGGAAACGAAAAACAATGACAATATGGTCAGAGTCCCTAACTTTCGGTTGGCGGAATATCAGGGGTTAAGAAGGTACCTAGGTGAGGTCACTTGGGTTGACACAACACTTGATTATGACTATGATATATTCACTAGTATACTACATAAAGCACAAGAACAAAATATACCATACAGAAAATTAGGTCAAATAAGAATGAGCCAAGTTGGATGACCACAAAACTTAAACATGACATAGGAATAAAGAAAGGAATATATAAGAAATTAAAGGGAGGGGAGGAGAAGCTCAGAAATAGGTATTATGAACTATCTAGGAATGTTAAGAAAAATGTATGGAAAGCAAAGAGAAACTATGAAATCAAAATAGCAAGAGAATCCAAGGCGAATACCAAGGGATTTTTCCAGGTATATAGAACAAAGGTCAAGGACAAAGTTGAACCTTTAAAGCCAGGGATGGGAGAAGTGATAAATGGCAGTGAAGAAATAAGCAAAGCATTGAACAGCTACTTCTTATCAGTTTTCACAGAAGAAATTTGCGAGGAAATTCCAGAGGTGGAACTGATATTTAGGGGAAAGGAAGAAGAGAAATTAAAGAATATCACTATCAGAAAAGAGGATGTTCTTAAGAGAATAAATAAACCAAAGAAGACAAAATCCCCAGGGCCGGATGAAATTTTCCCTCGAGTCTTGAAAGAGTGTAGGGAACAGATTAGCGGACCCCACGTAAAATTATTTACAAAATCATTAGACACGGGAGTTGTGCCAGACTTGTGGAAACGGGCAAATGTAGTACCCATATTCAAAAAGGGAGACAGAACATCAGCGTCAAATTACCAGCCGATCAGTTTGACGTCTGTAGTGGGGAAATTTCTTGAATCAATTATAGCAGAAAGCATCCGATCGCATTTAGAGAAAAGCAAATTAATCTATGACTCTCAACATGGGTTTACAAAGGGAAAAACTTGTCTAACAAATCTGCTGACGTTTTTTAGGAAAGTCTTCAAGGAAGTAGATAATGACGAAAATTACGATGTTATTTACTTAGACTATAGCAAAGCGTTTGACAGAGTACGGCATCAGAGGCTTCTGAGAAAAATTAAGGCTCATGGTATCGAGGGGAAAGTTTTAAATTTGATAAAATCATGGCTCACCGATAGAATGCAGAGGGTCAGCATAAATGGTGTTAAATCTGAGTGGGGACGTGTAACGAGTGGGGTTCCACAGGGGTCAGTACTGGGCTCACTCTTGTTCATAATCTACATAAACGATCTAGATACTGGGATCAGCAGTGACATAAGCAAGTTTGCGGATGATACCAAAATAGGGCGGCAGATTAATTCAGGGGAGGATGCAAACGCATTACAAGAGGATCTAAATAAACTGCAGGGGTGGTCCGAAAAATGGCAAATGAAATTCAACACCAGCAAGTGCAGAGTATTTAATATTGGAAGAACAAATACTGTCAATGTATACAGCCTTAACAACATCAACCTAGAGAAATCGACTTGTGAAAGAGACCTAGGGGTACTTGTAAGCCCGGACCTACGGTCTAGAAAACAGTGCGTTAATGTTCGAAATAAGGCAAACAGAGTATTGGGTTTTTTATCTAGAAGTGTAAGTAATAAGAGTGCAGAGGTCTTTTTGCAACTATATCGTGCGCTAGTCAGGCAGCACCTCGATTATGCGGTTCAGTTCTGGTGCCCTTATTATAGAATGGATATCAATTCACTAGAGTCGGTGCAGTGAAGAATGACGAAAATGATTCTGCGACGTAGAAATCTTCCATATCAGGATAGGTTAAAGAAACTAAACTTGCATTCCCTAGAAAGACGAAGAGTGCGGGGAGATATGATAGAAGTATTTAAGTGGGTGAAAGGACTCAATAAAGGAAATATAGATAAAGTTCTTATAATATCCGAGCAGGATCTGACTCGGAGCAACGGTTTTAAGTTGGATAAGTTTTGGTTTAGGAGGGAGATAGGAAGGAACTGGTTCACAAATAGGGTGGTGGACGAGTGGAACAAGCCTAGCAACTTTGTACTAAGTGCTGGAACGCTGGAAAGTTTCAAAAGGAGGCTGGTAAATTAATGGATGATGGAGAGTGGTAGTAACTCTCGACAGGAGCTGCCATGCACAGGCCAAGAGGCCTATTACAGACTCCTTATTTTCTTATGTTCTTATGTTATTACCAATATATTAATCAAAATAGCCCAACTTTGAAGGTAAATGGAAGTGCTTATTGTATTCCATGTAGCAAATGTAATGGAATTTTTGTAGGACAGACTGGGAAAGCATTGCAACTCAGAATCAAACAGCACAAGTACAATATCAGAACAGCATGTGAAAGCAGTGCACTGTTCGTTCATGTTAGGAATAATAATCATCCCATTGATTGGGAAAATAGCTAAGAAGTGTACAAATCATCATGTGTCATAGAATGACTTCTGGTTGAAGCTAGTTTGATTGGGGAATTAAATTTCATAAACCTTAGTGATGGTCTGTACAAAACTGATAATATGTTACATAAATTTATTTGTCAATGGCCCAAGGTTAAAAATGCTTAGAAAACCTTAGAGTTAGATGTAGGATAGATATTTAGTGGGTCCCATATTTTTTACCTGACTTAACTTGACTAGTCATGTCGCCCTTTCTCTTAAGCTCCACTGTGTGTGTGCTGATGTTGGTGTGCAGGTTAGTGGATGTCATGATTATGACCTACCCTCATGTTTAATAAGGTCACCCTGTGTATTTAAGGCTCTCTCCGTCCATGTAATTCAGTTTCTTCTGAAGATGCCTTGAATAAAGACGGAAGCTAAGGTGCTCCATTGTTTCCCTGTGTAATTTTATAAAAAAGTATATATATATATATATATATATATATACTTAATTTTTAGTCCATATAACACGCGGACTTTGAACATATAATCAACAACCTCACCAGCAAGGAATCGAACCCTCGACCTACTGGGTGTGACTAGGGAACGCTTACCGGCTAGGCCACAAGGACACTAAAAGCAGTTCTAGACTCTGTTATATTTCACACAAAGCCTGTTCATCGAGCTGATGGCGCCGTGAACCTCAATACGAAACTGCCCGTGCCTCTTATGTGGTGTCAGTAGCATTTTACCGAATCCAGCTGGTATGAAACGCGAGGTACATATATATATACTTCATGAAGTATATATATATATATATATATATATATATATATATATATATATATATATATATATATATATATATATATATATATATATATATATATATATATATATATATATATATATATATATATATATATATATATATATATATATATATACTGATAACCACAAGGAAAGAAGAAAACACGAAGTTCCCAAGCACTTTCGTGTAATTCACATCTTCAGGGGTGACTACAGACTAAGGAGAAGTACAAAACAAGGTGTATATATATGTATATATACAGAGGAGGGTGAGATAAAGTCCTCACCCTCCTCTGTATATATATATACCTTGTTTTGTACTTCTCCTTAGTCTGTACTCACCCCTGAAGATTTGAATATCACGAAAGCGCTTGGGAAACGAAAAACAATGACAATATGGTCAGAGTCCCAAACTTTCGGTTGGCGGATTATCAGGGGTTAAGAAGGTACACAGGTGAGGTCACCTGGGAACAGTCACGTCAATCCCCAGTTGGAAGGGGTGAGGTCATAGATGACACAACAATTGATAATGACTATAATATATTCTCTAGTATACTACATAAAGCTCAAGAACAAAATATACCATGCAGAAAAATTATGTCAAATTAGAATGAGCCAAGGTGGATGACCAAAAAACTTAAACTTGACATAGGAATAACGAAAGGAATATATAAGAAATTAATGGTAGGGGAGGAGCAGCTCAGAAATAGGTATAATGAACAATCTAGCAATGTTAAGAAAAATGTAAGGAAAGCATAGAGACTATGAAATCAAAATAGCAAGAGAATCCAAGGCGAATCCCAAGGGATTTTTCCAGGTATGTGGAACAAAGGTCAAGGACAAAGTTGGGCCTTTAAAGTCAGGGAGGGGAGAACATAAGAACATAAGAAAGTGGGATACTGCAGGAGGCCGACTGGCCCATACAGGGCAGATCCCTTTCACACCCATCCCAGCACTTCCATGTGCCTATCCAACTTCGTCTTGAAGCTCCCTAGCGTCCCCGATCCTACTATAGCACTCGGTAGCCTATTCCACATATCCACAACTCTATTACCAAACCAGTGCTTGCCTATATCCTTTCTGAATCGGAATTTATCTAATTTAAAGCCATTTGTTCTAGTTATTTCGTTATTACTGAGCTTCAGAACATCTTCCATTTTACCCTTGTTAATCCCACTTACCCACTTGAACACCTCTATCATATCTCCCCTAACTCTACGCCTCTCTAATGAATGCAAGCCTAAGCTTTTCAGTCTTTCTTCATATGGAAGGTTTCTAATATTATGGATCATTTTTGTCATTCTTCTTTGTACTCTCTCCAAAGAATCTATGTCCATTCTATAATAAGGACACCAGAATTGAACCGCATAATCCATGTGTGGCCTCACTAATGCTAGGTAAAGTTTCAAGATAACGTCAGCAGTTCTGTTACTCACACTCCTAGATATGAACCCAAGAATCCTGTTTGCCTTGTTGCGAACACTAATACATTGTTTTCTAGGTTTCAAGTCGTTGCCAACAAATACACCTAGATCATTTTCACAATCTGAATGTTCTATTTCCGTGTTACCTAGTTTATACTTAATGTTTGTATTCGTCTTCCCTATCTGTAGTACCTTGCATTTATCAGCATTAAAATTCATTTGCCAGTCTACTGACCACTCATGTAAGGTATCTAGATCTCTTTGAAGGTGTTCAACGTCACTGTCTGAATTTATCACTCTCCCCATTTTGGTATCATCTGCAAATTTACTAATCCTACTAGTTATACCTAAATCAAGATCATTAATGAATATAACAAACAGCAGAGGGCCTAATACAGATCCCTGGGGAACTCCGCTTTTGACCGCACCCCAGTCTGACTTAAATCCATTTATGCTGACTCTTTGTTTCCTACCACTTAACCATGACCTAATCCATTTTAATAATGATCCACCTATTCCATGTGCTTCTACCTCCCTTATCAATCTCTCATGAGGGACTCTATCGAATGCTTTACTGAAATCTAAGTAAATTATATCATATGACTTATCAGTATCTACCGCTTCATATAATTCTGAGAAAAAGCTAAGCAAATTTGTGAGACAAGAACGTCCCTGGGTGAACCCGTGCTGAGAAGAATGAATTAAGTTGAATGTTTCAAGGTGGCTTCTGATTTTCGTAGCAATAATTGACTCTAGCAACTTGCCTATGATTGACGTGAGACTAATGGGACGGTAATTTGATGCAATTGATTTATCACCTTTTGTGAAAATCGGAACTACATTTGCAAGTTTCCAAGCTTCTGGCACTAGGCCCGATTCTAATGACTTATTAAATACAACTGCTAATGGATTACTCAACTCATCTCTACATTCTTTTAATATTCTAGCATATACCTCGTCTGGACCAGGCGATTTATGAGGCTTCAGTTTGTTTATTACTTTAAGCACTTCATTACTAGTAATATTGATATTCATCAACATATTTTCTATACTGTCGTTATATACCTTATGAACTTCTGGAAACTGTGCTAGGTTTTCATTTGTGAATACGGAGCGAAAATGACTATTTAACGTACTACACATTTCTAACTCATCATCAGTCATTTCTCCTGTCGTAGTTTTAAGGGGACCTATTGTATCTCTAACCTTTGATTTATACAGTTGATAAAAAGCTTTGGGGTTATTTTTCGATTCGTTTGCTACCTTGATTTCATAATTTCTCTTTGCTTTCCTAATTTCTGTTTTTACCTGTCTTGTTAGGTTCTGATAGTAACCAAGTAAGTGATTTTCGCCTTTCTTAACTTTTCTATATACTCCTTTCGTTTTCCCTAGAAGATCTAAGAGTCTATTATTCATCCATTTTGGTTGGTTCCGTATCGATCTGAATTTTCTTTTAGGAATGTGTTTATTTTGAGCATTATGGATGGTCGCAATAAATTGTTCATAAGTAGCTGCTAAATTAAATTCGGGGTTCTCCCGTCCTAAGTTGACAGTTTCCGGAGGTGATAAATGGCAGTGAAGAAATAAGCAAAGCATTAAACAGCTACTTCTTATCAGTTTTCACAGAAGAAATTCGAGAGGAAATTCCAGAGGTGGAACTGATATTTAGGGGAAAGGAAGAAGAGAAATTAAAGAATATCACTATCAGAAAAGAGGATATTCTAAAGAGGATAAATAAACTAAAGAAGACAAAATCCGAGCAGGATAGGACTCGGAGCAACGGATTTAAGTTGGATAAGTTTAGGTTTAGAAGGAACTGGTTAACAAATAGGGTGGTGGATGAGTGGAACAAGCTTAGCAACTTTGTAGTAAGTGCTGGAACTCTGGAAAGTTTCAAAAGGAGGCTAGATAGATTCATAGATGATAGAGAGTGGTACTAACTCTCGACAGGAGCTGCCATGCACAGGCCAACCGGCCTATTGCAGACTCTTTATTTTCTTATGTTCTTATGTTCTAAAGTGTAGTTTCATAATGAAAAGGAGAGCCAGAGAAATCACAAACATCTTGACGCTATCAATTAAAGAAACCCAACTTGTCAAGATAATTATGTTTTTCCTGGTTCTCCTTTTTATTATTATTATTATTATTATTATTATTATTATTATATATATATATATATATATATATATATATATATATATATATATATATATATATATATATATATATATATATATATATATATATATATATGTTAATAAAAAGAGCAGTGAGGGATAAGGCAAATGTCGCTGTCAGGTCTTTCCACCGAGTCGCTTCCTTGCAAAATAACACAGGTGGAATTTGCATAATTTCGCAAGACATATTTAAGCTCCCAGTAGCGGGTCTACAAAAATAACAGCCAGTGCATTATGATTAGTGCTTCGATGGAACGTTCTTCTCCATCATTCCTTAAACCAGTAAAAAAAAAACGGCAACTGCAACAATTAAGAGTGCCAGGCGTTCTCTGTTCCACCATCCCAGGGAAGGCTACGTCAGGCGAACGAACTCTCACCCAATTGCATTGGCGGCTTTTTTCTGGCACAAGTCAAATGTCAGAGCCTGAGTGCCATTGAGAATCGTAAAAAAAATTAAACAAAACTGCTACTGTTCCTAATGAGCCAAACAATAGCGATACATATGTGGCCAGCGGCGCCTATTGTCTCTGTTATGACGTCATTTACTTCAAAGGCTTCATACCATTGATCACACGGAGAAAAAATAGTAAATATATATTTTGAAAACAATATGGCCACTGAAATCGACCAGCATAACAAAGCTGAATATTGTTGGTGTTTTTTGTTTTTTTTTAGATATACTGCTGATCGAGTTTTATTTTCACATATTTTAATAAGTCTTATGAATTTGACAAACATATTGAGTCTTTCTCTCAGTTGTAAGCTACTGTCAAGAATAGGTCAGACCTTAATAAAGGCACTACAAGAGATACTGTAGTCTATTACAGCTCAATAAATATTGTTATTGAGTTTATAGTCTACCACGGACAGAATTTCTTGTCACTGATAGATCGTCTACTGCTAACTGATATAAACTTTAAGAAATTAAATCTTTGTACCCCTTGTGTTCGAGATAAGTATATAAAACAAGGTGAGCCCATTACTAAGGTTATTTTAATCAAAACGAAGTTAAGACGCCACCTGTATGATAGGGATAGCACGGGGAAATTACCCTGCTGGCACTTAATAATTAAGTCTTTTACTTGTATATGAAGAATTGTTTTGAATTTTAATACGAATTTATTATGCGGTGAAAAAACATGGAACATTTCTCTCTGGTAATTCATAAAAATCCACGTAGCGTTTTTAACTATTCATGTTATTTTGCTTTCTCCTTGTGTCATGAGAATTTCCGTGGCAGTGCTAACGACCTCTGCATGTTGATGAGAGTAAAAATATTGTTGATAAACATGACTATAAAGTGTAGAGTGTATGTGGTTGTGAGTCTCTGTTAATTGTCACAAATGTCACAAACATTAAAGGTTGCAGCACATGATTCAGAGTGAGCTTTAGTAAATGTTAAGATGATGTGAATGATTTATATATTCAAAGTTATCCACAACCCTCGACCTTATGCGTGTGACTGGCTGGTGAGGTTGTTGATTATATGTTGAAGTCCACGTGCTATATGGACTAATGATATATATATATATATATATATATATATATATATATATATATATATATATATATATATATATATATATATATATATATATATATATATATATATATATATATATATTATGTAGATCCACAATGAAAACGTGGATAAGATAAATCTTGAATAAATCACACAGGAAAAAGGGAAACGATGGAAAACCTTAGCTTTCCACTTTATTCAAGACAACTTCAGATGCAACGGAATTACAAGGACCGAGAGAGGCTTAAGTACCACCACACACACAAAAGAAACTTAAAAGAAAGGGCGACGTAACTAGTCATGCTAAGTCAGGTAAAAAATATGGGACCTACTAATCATCTATCCTACATCTAATTCGAATGCTTTCAAAGCATTTTTAACCTTAAGCCACTAAAAAATAAATTTGAATAACAAATTATCAGTTTTGTATTGACCATCACTAAGGTTTATAGAATTCAACAAGTGATTGCGGGCACCATCGAGCCCAGTGAAAGTTTGAACGCTCGTGCTTGGCTAGCGTACAGCGAATAAGGGTGCGCCAAGTCCGTAGAATTGCATGGTTAAATAGGGTGCGCCAAGTCCGTAGACTTGCATCGTTTAGCATCGTAAATAAAATGGTTAATTAATGCCTTCCTAAAGAAACCACCGACATGGGACCAGGTTTGTTCCACTCAAAGAATTTTTTGCGATTTTCCACCAAGTTTGATGAAAAATGATTGCACCGTTTTGGCTGCCCAGAGCAGAGACAGACAGCTAGTCCTATAGTATATTAAATTCTCTAATCAAACTTGCTTCAACCAGAAGTCTTTCTGTGACACATGATGATTTATACACTTCTAAGCTCGAACAAAGAAGAAAGCTAAGATGGTCCATCGTTCTACATTTTCCTGTGTGATTTTATCAAGATATATATATATATAATATATATATATATATATATATATATATATATATTTCATGTAAATCATAAAACGTGGATAGATAAATTTGATATTTAGATTTAATATATATATATATATAATAACCACAAAGGAAAAAAGAAAAAAACAAAGGTTCCCAAGCGCTTTCGTGTAATTCACATCTTCAGGCGTGAGTACAACAGTTTACTCACCCTGAAATGTGAATTACAATAATCATATACCTGAGATCACGTGCATCTACAGTTATTTATTTGCATATATATATATATATATATATATATATATATATATATATATATATATATATATATATATATATATATATATATATTAAATCACACGGAAAAGAGAAGCAACTGAGCACCTTGGCTTTCTGTTTTATTCAGACATCTTCAGGGCAATGTTTGCTCTGAAAATGTGTGAATAAAGGCAACAGAATATCAATGATTTATCTTATCACGTTTTTGTGGATCTACATAAAATATATATATATATATATATATATATATATATATATATATATATATATATATATATATATATATATATATATATATATATATATATATATATATATAAGAAATATGTCTGTGTATGTGATTGTTTGTGTGTTTGTGTGTATGTGTGTCAAAATCTACTACTTTGATCTGTAGTGATGATGGATGGTGTTAATGTGTGATGATGGATGTTGTTATATGTAGTGATGAGGGTGGTGTTATGTGTAGTGATGATCTATATGTATATAAAACAAAGAAATCTGTCTGTTTGTGTGTGTCCACACGAGAATCTCGGAAACTACTTTACCGATCTGTAGTGTTGATGGATGGTGTTATATGTAGTGGTGTTGGATGGTGTTATATGTAGTGATGATGGATGCTGTTATATGTAGTGATAATGGATGGTGTTATATGTAATAATGATGGACGATGGTATATGTAGTGATGATGGGTGGTGTTATATGTAGTGGTGATGATGGATGATGTTATATATAGAATATGAAAAGTATCCCTCTGTTGTCATTGGCAACATGGATAAGAAATGTGAATACTGCGGTGCAAAGAAGTACAAAGGAGAATCTGCTGGACTGTGCTGCTCTCATGGGAAAGTACGACTGCCAAATTTGGAAAAACCACCACAACCATTGAAGACTCTCATGCTGGGAACAACACCAGAGTCAAAACACTTCTTGGAAAATATACGGAAGTACAATTCATGCTTCCAGATGACATCCTTTGGAGCTACCAGAGTAGTTCGTGAGCACGGATACATGCCCACATTCAAAGTCCAGGGTCAAGTCTATCACAAAGCAGGATCCCTCTTACCACTGGAAGATGAGCAGGCAAAGTTCCTCCAAATCTACTTCATGGGCGATCATAAAAAGTAGGCTACTACCAGGTGTGGCAACATTCAAGGTGTCAGACATGACATTGTCCTATCTATCCAAGAAATGCTGCATGAGCGCAACACGTATGTACAGTCATTTAAAAATGCCCTGGAAAACATGCCTTCTGACGAGTACAAAGTCAGGATCAAAGCAGACACCTTAATGCACTACAGTGCATATATATGCAGTATATATATATATATACATATATATATATATATATATATATATATATATATATATATATATATATATATATATATATATATATATATATATATATATATTTTGTTATGCATGGCGTATTGTACAGTGGTGCGTCGCGCTGTGCATAGGGAAATATTTTTTAGGCATATTTTTAGGCATATGTGTAAGCAGGGCTGGTACTTGATACATAAAAAAATTCTTTATGTTTGTAGGTATTTTTGCAGCTAAATGTGGGAGTTGATTAATATTAATATTAGGTTTGTAGTCCCCTGGAGTATGGAGCAATGTCAGTCACTGGTTGGCCTTGGAGGTGGTAAGATGTTTGAGTTTGTCAGTGGTGGATACCTCTTCAAATCGTGTTTAGTTGAGTATGAAATTCAGTGCTGCTCTATTATTATTCATGGTGTGTCCACCATATTCAGATCATAAGGTAGAGTGACCCAACCCTTTCACCTGGTTACAAATCTTCTTAATCACAAAATTGCCCAATTTGTACATGTCATTACTCAAATTGATGTTGACAGATTCGGTATGTTTATTAAGACTAGATTCTTTAATGTTCCTACTGATAATTGAATTACAAGGTAATATTGAGGAGGCATTATCCCAGTCAATGCAATGCTTATTATCTCTCGTATAAATGAACAGAGCATTGGATTTCTGGTCTGTACCAACACTACATTTTTCTTGTTTAAGTCTAGTTGTAAGATTTTTTCCCGTGTGAAAATGGCTAGTTTCTTTACTAAACCCCCTAGTTGACAACATATCAAACTCTAATATTAAGAATAAAATGGATTTAGTTGATAAAGTCAATAACTTACATTATTAATCATGATTTTAAACTGGCCAATTTCACAAAGGTCCCAGTTGATGATTTGCTTAAGTTCCTCACAGATTCCCTGTGGAATATATCCTTACCCGTCTCAAATTATGTTTTCATTGAACTTATCAAACTGTGTATTAAGGATTGTAAATTTGAATCTAAAGGAGAATATTATGCTAAAAAATTTAGTATGGCGATGGGTAATCCGTTTTCACCAGTGTTGAGCAACTAATAATGGATTTTTTTTAGAAGAAACTACTAAATAATATTTTACCACCTTCAGCAGTTTGATTTAGATAAGCATATGATGTCATATGTCTTTGGCCATGTAATGAGGACTCAAAAGCCCTTCTACTACTGCTTATTAACTTAGCCCCCTCGATCAAATTCACAGTGGAATTTGAAAGTGACTGCATAAGAATATAAAACCATATGAATGGAGGAAACGGCAGCGGGCCCATTGGCCCATACTGGGTAGTCCCATTTACACCCAACCCCTGTCGCTCATATATCCATCCAACCTATGTTTGAAGCTATCCATCTTATTCGAGTTAATGATGATATTTGGTAACTTAATCCACTCATCCACTACTCTATTTCCAAGTCAATGTTTACCTATCTCGCGCCTAAATCTAAATTTGTCTAATTTAAAACGATAGTTACAAGTGCGCTCCTAGTTGAATAGTTTAAGTACCTCTGTTATATCACCTTTGTTTAGTCCTGACTTCCATTTATACACCCCGATCATATCGCCCCTCACTCTACGTCTCTCGACGGAGTGTAGATTAAGATGCATAACCTGTCTCTGTACTCAAGGTTCCTAATGCCCGGGATGAAGCTTCTCATTCTCCTCTGAATTATTTATAGGGATTCTATATCCATTCTGTAATACGGAAACCAGAACTGAACTGGGTAATCCAAGTGAGGTCTCATAAGTCTTTAAATTGCTAGGGTAACATGTGAGCACGGGGGTGGAGGAGACTGCAGTGGGAGAGGGTAAACAAAGTGAAAGGTTACAGGGAAATAGTGTTAGGAATGACGACAAAACTAAATTAGACAGCGAGTTAAAACCTAAACGTGGCAAATGGAGGACTCAGAACACGACTAACTTAAATGTCTACTACGCGAACAGTAGAAGTATGAGAAACAAAATGGATGATATTAGGGACTTAGTATGTACCGAAAAAATCGATATTATAGCATTCACTGAAACATGGATCAACCTAGACTCACGTGAGTTACCTGTCGAATACCAAATTGCAGGTTACAAATTATTCCATACCGATAGGCAGATTAGGGAAGGAGGCAGAGTAGCAATCTATGTCAGGGATAATCTGAAGTGTGAAATAAATAAGAAAATAAAAACTGAGCGGAATACAGAAACAATTTGGATAGAATTAATCGACGGTATTGACAAATTAATCACAGGAGTAATATATAGACCTCCCAATCTTGATAGAGTTAATGAACGACATATCTGGGATGAAATGCGCAGGGCTTCCATACACAACAAAGTCTGTATAGTAGGCGACTTTAACTTCGGCCAAATACATTGGATTGACCTTACGGGTAACTCAGAATCAGAAGATTTTCTTGAAACAATCCAGGACTGCTTCCTAAGTCAACATATAACCGAACCCACCCGGAGTAATAATATACTCGATTTAGTTCTGTCGAAGAGAGAAAACCTCATTAGTCATGTCGAGGTAGGGAACAAACTTGCAAACAGCAATCACAAAGAAATTAGATTCTAGTTAGATTTTCTGGGCAGCCGTAAGGAAAATTTCACAAAAGTCCCAGATTTCAGAAGGGCAAACTTTGATAGTTTGAAGAGGCAGTTGAGAGAAGGGGTATCACACTTGGGGGTGAACTACTTGGACCTGAAGATTGAAACCGACCTGATAACGAGATCTGAGGTTGCCGAGTTCAACAACAAATTAAATAATGAGTTACTTAATGCACAAAGGCAGAACATACCATACAAATAACTCAGATCAAACAACAAAGACCCTAAATGGATAAATATTTATTTCAAGAACATTATTGGTACAAGGAAGGCTATAGGTAGAAGGATAAATCGTGGCGAATTTCACCTCCGGGATTATTATAAGTTATTGGCCGGTAGAGTTAAGACCGAGATAAGGAAAGCAAAGAGGAATAATGAGCTGAGGATAGCAAGGGAGGCGAAGACAAACCCCAAGGGATTCTATAAAATGTATGAAACTAAAACACGAGAAAAGATTGGGCCAATACAGTCAGATACCGGCAAGCTAACTGATAACGACGGAGAAACGAGCAATAAGCTGAATAAATATTTTTCAACAGTTTTCACCACCGAAAATTTAAACATGATACCCGTGGCACCGACTCTATTCAGAGATAGTGAAGAAAACAAATTAAGCAAGATAGTAGTGACTAGTATCGATATTAGTAAGCAAATAGACAAACTAAAGCCTAATAAGTCGCCTGGTCCCGATGAGATATTTGCCAGAGTATTAGTATGCCCTTAGCTAAATTGTTTAACATGTCCTTGAAAACAGGTGTAGTACCAGAATCCTGGAGGATAGCAAATGTAATACCGATTTTCAAGAAAGGGGATAGATCACTATCCTCTAACTACCGTCCAATCAGTCTAACATCAATTGCAGGCAAATTACTGGAATCAATCATTTCAAACTCTATTCGAAACCACCTGGAGAAGCACAAATTGATCAATGATTCCCAGCATAGCTTCACAAGCGGGCGTTCATGTCAAACTAATCTATTAACATTCTTTTCATCAGTTTTCGAATCGGTGGACAAGGGGCACAATTATGATGTGGTATATCACGACTTTAGGAAAGCCTTCGACAGAGTCCCCTACGAAAGACTAATAAAAAAGGTAGAAGCACATGGCATTTAAGGTAATATTCTAAAATGGATTAGGGCGTGGTTACAGGATAGGAAACAGCGAGTGAGCATTAACGGCACTAAATCCCATTGGAGCAACGTCACTAGTGGAGTTCCCCAAGGCTCAGTACTTGGACCATTATTTTTTATTATATACATAAACGACATAGATATCGGCATAGACAGCAACATAAGTAAATTTGCTGAGGACACTAAAATAGGATGTGAAATTAAATCTGACGAGGACTCAGCAAAACTACAGGAAGATCTAATCAAATTTTTCGAATGGTCTGAAAAATGGCAGATGAAATTTAATGTGGACAAATGTAAAGTACTCAGTATAGGAGACATACACAGGGAAACCTGTTTCCAGATGAACAACGACGCCATTGAGAAATCCGACTGCGAGAGAGATTTATGAGTAATGATAAGTAGGAATCTTAAGCTAAGTAAACAATGTGTTTTTGCTCATAACAAGGCTAATAAAGTACTTAGGTTCATAGAAAGGAATGTTAGTTACAAGACTAACGAGGTCATCTTAAGATTATATCTTGAGCTTGTGAGACCTCACCTGGATTACGCAGTGCAGTTATGGTCACCGTATTACAGAATGGATATAGAATCCTTGGGTAAAATCCAGAGCAGAATGACAAGACTAATCTCGGGCATTAGGAACCTTGAGTACAGAGACAGGTTAAAGCATCTTAATTTGCACTCCCTCGAGAGACGTAGAGCGAGGGGCGACATGATAGAGGTGTATGAATGGAAGTCAGGGCTAAACAAAGGGGACATTACAAAGGTACTCAAACTATCTAACCAGGAGCGAACTTGTAACAATGGCTTTAAATTAGACAAATTTAGATTTAGGCGCGAAATTGGTAAACACTGGTTTGGAAATAGAGTAGTGAATGAATGGAACAAGTTACCAAATATCATCATTAACTCGAATACACTGGATAGCTTCAAACATAGGTTGGATGCTTATATGAGCAATATTGTTGTTGTTGTTGAGATTGTCGGACCGTAGTCCGACACGGGCCTTTGCCTGTAGGCGGCCCGTTTGGTGGTTCCGACTGGAGCTCCAGGAGCAGCCAGACCGGATTGGGATTGGAGGTGGTCCCACCTGCAGATTGGAAGGATACTCCAGGTTGCAAGTGTGAGCGGACCCCCGATCAGTGGACGCTTACCACCAACCCCCACTCTTGGACGTGGTCAGTTTCGGAGCGGCGCGCCCCCCGAACTGGGGTCCGCACTTGCTGGGAGAGGATACTTTCTAAGCTATCTGGGTGGTGGGTATCGTGTGATGACCCGGAGTAGGTGGTGAATGTGGTCTGTTTGGGCCTTTCGGGTTAGAGTGGCCGCTGGTGTTGTGTGTGTTTCTTGGGAGATTTGAGTTCTGTTTCGGAGGCTTTGTGTGACCTCGCAGTCGAGGAGATAGTGTTCAAGTGGGTTGGCTGCTGGCTCCTGACAGTAGGTGCATTCCATGACGTCATTTCCGATCATCTGCCAGGAGCACTTGTACCCTAGTCGTAGTCGATGAAGGCTGACTTGGGTTTGTCTTGGAGTTTTCTTGTCAGCGAAAGGTGGTTCCCCTTTTGTAGCCGCCAGGTACCATTTGGCTGATTGGGAACCAGCGTTGAATGCGTGAAGGAAGCTCTTTTTGATGTGGAGCTTGCTAGTCTTTCTGAGGTGATTCTTAATCTGTTGCACGCTTGCTGGAACTTGGATGTGTACGCTACTAGAACGTGTAGCTGCCTTGGCTGCTTCGTCTGCCACGTCGTTTCCTCCGATCCCTACATGACTGGGAATCCAGTGTAAGACGACTGGGCGGTTTTGGCTTTAGAATTCCTGTAGCTGTGCGAGGATCGAGGTAATGATGTGGACGTTGTCTCTTGGTTGACTGTGTTGCAGTGCCTGCAATGAGCAATAGGGGTTGGGTGTAAATGGGACTGCCCAGTATGGGCCAATAGGCCCGCTGCAGTTTCCTCCATTCTTATGTTCTTAAGTGCAATGTATAGTGTTAGGATGACCTCGCTGGTTTTGTAACTAACACTCCTTTGTATGAACCCCAGTACTTTGTTAGCTTTGTTTCGAGCAAATACACATTGTTTACTAGGTTTAAGATCCCTACATATCATTACTCCTAAATATTTCTTACCGTCGGATTTCTCTAAAACATCGTTGTTCATCTGGTATCTGGTTTCTCTTTTTACATCTCCTAGACTAAGTACTTTACATTTGTTCACATTGAATTTCATCTGCCAATTTTCAGACCACTCCAATTTTTTTTAGATCTTCCTGTAGTTTTGTGGAGTCCATCGTCAGATTTAATAACACGTCCTATTTTAGTGTCCTGAACAAATTTATTTATGTTGCTGTCTACCCTTATATCTATGTCGTTTGTGTATATAATAAAATTATAATAATGGGCTAAGTACTGAGGCTTGGGGTACTCCACTAGTGACGTTACTCCAATCTGATTTAGTGCTGTTAATTCTTACACGCTGTTTCCTGTCCTGTAACCACGCCCTAAGCCATTTTAGAATATCTACTCCAATGCCATGAGCCTCCACTTTTCATATTAGTCTTTCGTGGAGGACTCTGTCGAAGGCTTTGCTAAAGTCGAGATACACCACATCATAGTCGTGCTCTTCGTCCACTGATTCGAAAACAGCTGGACAGAATGTTAATAGATTAGTCAGACATGATCGTCAGAGTAGGTAACTCCTTTATGTTCAGTATTTATAGGAAACCGAGTAATGTGTGTTCATATACTCATTATTATTCTGTCCACCATAATATGGTCAAACAGTCAGTATTATCATCAATGTTTTTACTTGCTTTACGAATATGCAGTCCGGAATCCATTCATGAGGAATATGAATATATCTATAATATTGGATTGAACTTAAAATGCTCTAGATCTTTTAAATACAAATGCCTTAACATAGCTAAGATATATTTATATAACTGATCCTAAGCATCCCCATGACAATAAGAATCTCTTAGTAGTACCTTTTAACAAAATTTTATCTCAAATTCCTCTACAACTGAAAACCTGAAACGTAAATGTAAAATTTAGTAACCCATGCACTGCAAAACAATTATTTATTAAGAACTCCCTAGCAATGCAGGTGGCTGCATTTACAAGGTTCCTTTCAAGGAATGTAATATGTTCTACTTAGGCCAGACGAGAAAAGAGCTTATAACTAGACTTAAACAACATAAATATAGTGTTAGGACAAGCCAGGAATCCAATGCTCTGTTCATTCATATGAAAGATAATAAGCATTGCATTGACTGGGATAATGCGTCATCACTATTACCTTGTAATTCAAATGTCAGTAGAAACATTATAGAATCCAGTCTCATTAAACATACCGAATCTGCCAACATGAATTTGAGTAATTACATGTACAAAAGGAAAATTTTGTGATTAAGAAGATTTGTAACCAGGTGAAAGGGAGAATATGGTGGACACCTGCAATCCCCGGGGACTTCATCTCACTCTCCGTTGGTGTATATATTAGCCTTGTGAATAATTACTCCTTATTCTGTACTCACCCCTGAAGATGTGAATTTCAAGAAAGCGCTTGGGTACTTCGTGTTTTCTTGTTTCCAATGTGGTTATCAGCATATACTGTACATGGGTCACGCGCACCTACAGTGATTTATTTGCATATATATATATATATATATATATATATATATATATATATATATATATATATATATATATATATATATATATATATATATATATATATATATATATATATATATATATATATATATATATATATATATATATATATATATATATATATATATATATATATACAAAACAAAGAAGTATGTCTGTGTGTTTGTTTGTGTGTCCGCACGAGAATCTCGGAAACTACTTTACCGATCTGTAGTGATGATGGATGGTGTTGCATGTAGTGATGATGATGGATGGTGTTATATGTAGTGATGATGGATGATGTTATATGTAGTGATGATGGATGTTATTATATGTAGTGATCATGGATGTTGTTATATGTAGTGATGATGGATGGTGTTATATGTAGTGATGATGATGGATTGTGTTATATGTAGTGATGATGGATGATGTTATATGTAGTGGTGATGGGTGGTGTTATATGTAGTGATGATCTATCTACAGTATATATAACAAAGAAGTCTGTCTGTTTGTGTGTCCGCACAAAAATCTCGGAAACTACTTTCCCGATCTGTAGTGATGACGGATGGTGTTATATGTAGTGATGATGGATGGTGTTACATGTAGTGATGATGGATGATGTTATATGTAGTGATGATGGATGATGTTATATGTAGTGATGATTTTTGGTGTTATATGTAGTGATGATTAGACAATAAAATAATAACAGTTTAATGCTAAAAAAATATACTTTGCTGTACCGTTGTAGTGAAAAACATGGTGGAACTTACATACACCTTTAATGAACTATTGATAGAAGAAGAAGTTTTGGGGACTGAACAGTGAGACAATGTGGAGCCTCCCGGAGGGTGGCGTCCTACTGTGGCATGAATGATTTTGGATTGCTTTCCCCAAACCGAGACGAACCAGTAGTTGCAAACAGGGAGTTGCTGAGAGAGACAGACTAATCAGTTGAAGTTCCCGATGAATATTCTTGAAGAAAATGACTCTCACCTGGTTCCTCATCAAACAAATGCTTATGTACAGATCTTGCAAGCGATACAAGCGGAGCAAGGAGGTTTGATCTTTCTCGATGCACCTGGCGGGACATGAAAAACATTCCTGATCAACCCTCTTTTGGCCAAAGTACGTCATCAGGGAAAAAAGTGCTCTTGCTGTGGCATCCTCAGACATTGCTGCAACACTACTAGAAGGAGGACGTACTGCACACTCAACTTTTAGACTGCCTCTGAACCTCGCTCACAATGAGAATCCAGTGTGCAACATCAAAAAAGGATCGGCAAAGGCAAAACTCTTAGAAAAATGCAGCCTCTTAGTCTGGGATGAATGCACTATGTCTCACAAGTTAGCGTTTGAAGCATTGGACAGGACCTTGCAAGATCATACGAGAAAATGACCAGCTCATGGGTGGCATTACAATGGTAATTGCTGGAGACTTTCGCCAGACCTACCTGTCCTTCCTGGAAGCACTCCAGCTGATGAACTGAATGCGTGCCTCAAGGCATCATACCTTTGGAGAAGTATTCAGACACTCACGCTATCCACAAACATGAGAGTACATCTACAAGGAGATCAGGACGCTGGACGGTTTGCAAACCTTCAACTACAGTTTGGAATTGGAACTTTCCCTGTTGATTCAGAAGGACAAATAATCATTCCTCAAGGACGTGGAAATGTTGTAAAGTCCTCAACTGAGCTCACTAACATAGTCTACCCACATTATCCATCACTACAAGGATCAGAAGTGGCTGCGTGAACGCGCAATTCTGGCAACAAAGAATGAAACAGTGGCTGAAATCAACATGATTCTACTCAGACAGCTTGCAGGCAGTGAGACCTCATTCAAATCTGTTGATACAGTAATCGACCAGGACCAAGCAGTCTAGTACCCTGTAGAATTCCTTAATTCTTTGGAGCCCGCCGGCATGCCTCCTCACCACCTCAATCTCAGTATTTGAATTCCTATAATGCTCTTAAGAATTCTTGAACCACCAATCCTCTGCAATGGCACAAGACTGGTGGTGAAGAACATGATGCAACATGTACTAGAAGCTACAATACTGAAAGGAAAAGCTAAAGGAGAGGACGTTTTTATACCAAGGATACCTCTCATCACCACTGACCTGCCATTTGAGTTCAAGCGACTTCAGTTCCCGGTTAAAGTGAGCTTTACCATGACCATCTACAAAAGCCAGGGACAGTCCCTAAAGATGGTTGGCCTAAGCCTGGTGTTTCCTTGCTTCTCTCATGGACAGTTCTATGTTGGATGCTCCAGAGTGGGAACTGGCAAAAATCTGTACATACTTGCTGCTAATGGCAAAACCAAAAATGTGGTCTACCTTAATGCACTACAGTGAGACACTGTGGAGCCTCCTGGAGGGTGGCGTCCTACCGTGGGCTATATATATATATATATACCCATTTAACTTGATATACAGTAAATATTAAGTTCCTTCTCCTTACTCTCTCCTTCGTTTACTCCTCATTCAGTCCACCTTTCCCCTCTGTCTGTCCATTTCTTCTCTCTCTGCATTCTTTCTTCCTCTCAATCGATCCCTACCAAATTCCTGTCACACACACACGCAATCTTCATCATCAGCTCCCTCTCCTACCCACCGGATTATTTACTGCAATTGGAAACACTTTAATGAACCTTCGGGCATGAAGTGTATACACGGACTTAAGCTCGATGTTGATTGGCTTAAAAGATATACTACACTCTCAGTTTAGATTTAAAATCGATTCTCATTGGGTAAAACCATATCAAGATTCACATGGCATGCCATCAAGGCGTTCATTGGGTCGCTACATCTTTTTTCTTACTTTTTAAGACTTTTTTTAATATTTAATATATCAGCTCTACGTTCATTGGGTGACGAAATCTCTCATCTCTCAGTTGGGATGTATGCTCGACGCTCACTGGCATTCTGCATATCCTCTCTCTCAGTTGAGATGTGAAGACTGAGTTCGTTGGCTGACGACATCTCCCTCTCTCAGTAGAGATGTAAAGACTTCGTTCATTGCATTGCTGACAGCCTATCAACTTTAGGTGGTTGCAACAGCTTCCAGCACCGAGAAACCTCACCTACAACATCCAATTGCATCCCACTCATTGATTCATATCCATAGCATTCACCTGGTACACAATGGCACAAAGGATGACCTGTGTATAATAAAAAGCAGTGGTGGTGAAATATTCCCCAGTATGTATGTATGTAAATAATAATAATGATAATAATAATAATAATAAACGGTTTTTTGAAAAAGTTTGCAGCCCGAAGGCTGAAAATATACATTGGACATAAATGACTTATTACATACATTGGTGGTTTAGCAAAAGCCTTCATTAGAGAAAGGTGAAGGAACATACAGTGAACATACAGATTAATGTTTACACACGTAGATCATGTGAGCTGAGGTGTTGAACAGCAGACACGTAGTGTAGTAACTCCCTCACAGATGGCGTTATGAGGGGCATCACGTGGAGTACTAGTTCCCTCACACGTGGTGTTATGAGGGACTTGACGTGGTGTAGTAATTCCCTCATAGATGGTGTTACGAAGGCCTTGATGATGTAGTAGTTCCCTCACAGATGGTGTTACGAAGGCCCTGATGATGTAGTAGTTCCCTCACAGATGGTGTATGAGGGGCCTGATGAAGTAGTAATTCCCTCACAGATGGTGTTATGAGGGGCCTGATGTGGTGTAGTAATTCCCTTACAGATGGTGTTATGTATGTATGTATGTATGTATGTATGTATGTATGTATGTATGTATGTATATATTTCAGGTAGATCTACAATGGAAACGTGGACAGAATAAATATCGA
This sequence comes from Homarus americanus, assembly GCF_018991925.1. Lineage (NCBI taxonomy): Eukaryota > Metazoa > Arthropoda > Malacostraca > Decapoda > Nephropidae > Homarus > Homarus americanus. The sequence continues at coordinate 1,426,094 of NW_024736071.1, forward strand.
TAAAACACACAGGAAACAATGGAGCACCGTAGCTTTCGTCTTTATTAAAGACATCTTCAGAGGCAAATGAATTTATAGGGACTGAGAGAGGCTTATAGACATAAGGTGACCTTACAAAACATCAGGGCAGGTCAATAACATGAGATCCACCACCACCATCGCAAACATAAGAGGAGCTTATACAAATGGGTGACGTAACTAGTCATATTAAGTCAGGTGAAAAATATGAGACCCACTAATCATCTCTCCTACATTTACCTCAACTGCTTTCAAAGAACTTTTAACCTTGGGCCACTGACAAATAAATTTATGTAACATATTATCAGTTTTGTACTGGCCATCACTGAGGTTTATAGAATTAATTTCCCTAATCAAACTTGCTTCAACCAGAAGTATTTCTGTGACACATGTTGATTTATACATTTCTATAATGTTTTCCCAATCTATGGGATGATTATTGTTCCTTATATGTACGAAAAGTGCATTGCTTTCTGATGCTGTTCTAATATTATACTTCTGCTTTTTTATTCTAAGTTGCAATGCCTTTCCAGTCTGACCTACATAATTTCCATTACAATTGCTACATGGAATGCAGTAAACATTCCCATTTACATTCAAGGTTGGGTTATTCTTAACTAACTTATTAGTAATAGTTGAGTCATACTTAAAAGAAAATTAATGTTTAGTAATTTAAGGGACTGAACTAACGGGACAAATTCATTGCGATAAGGTATAGTCCAAATATTCTTAAATGTAGGAACTTGTCTAGTATGAGTTCAATAAAAGGATTGTTTTAGCCTTTTAAGACAATGATCAACAAACAATGAAGGGTACCCAAGTTTTTGTGAAATAGACTAAATGTGTTGCAGTTCTTCTTCAATAGATTCAGGGTCACAAATACGAAAACATCTCAAAAACATAGCAGAAAAAATGACAATTTGGTAGACTCAAGGTGACTTGATAAAAAATGTATCAAACTGTCTACCTGTGTAGGCTTTCTGTACACCTTAAATTTATAGCTGTGGCCATTTCTCATGATAAGCATATGAAAGAGATGAAAGGGAACTATTTATTTCTCTTTCAATTTTGAAGGTAAAATACTAGGGACAAGATCATTAAGCTTGTCTAAAAATTCCAGTGGGTCACTGTTCCTAGGCCATAGACAAAGAACATCATCTACATATCTATACCATGGAGGAATAAAATATCCTATGTTGGGTAGCAATCTAGCCTAAAGAAAAATCATATAAATATAGGCTAACAGATGCAATTTATCTTTAAGGAATGAAAGTAGGTCATTCACTGGTGCTCTAGTGAAAAGTGAATTGACATCAAAACTTATTAATTCACATGGTTCATTGGGTTACTTGAGTTTATAAATTATATCAATGCCGTTGTGTATATGTGAATTAGATATCTGGCCTGTAAGAGGGGATAGCATCCTAACCAAACACTTTGATAATTTGTAGGTAACAGAACCCACAGAACTCGCGGTAGAAAGTAAAGGATTATTAGGCTTGTTTTGATCAATACATACATATAAGGTAAAGTGGGATTGATCTGTGAGAACTGTTTGATAAGATCTGGGTTCTTTTTCAATAACTCCTTCATTTTAGAATTAGATAACTTATTAAAATTTCCCAGGGAATCTTTTGAAAGCTCACAATAAGTGCTTTCATCACTTAGTAAGGAATTCATCTTATCATTATAGTCACTTTTTTTTAAATTACAATAGCATTGGACATATTATCAGCCTTAGTAATATGGATACTCTCATTACTCTTCAAGTTTTCAAAGGCTGTTTCAAATTTTTTTGGAATGTTTGAAACCATTTTCTTAAGTAGAACATCTATCGACTTATTTTTTTCCAATTTGATAATACATTTAACAATAGTAAGTGGATTAACGGTACGCTGAACAATAGAAAACTTCCTAATAAAGCCACAAAGCCAATAACTATCCTACAAGGTTAAAAATGCTTTGAAAACCTTGGATCTAGATGTAGGATAGTTATTTAGTGGGTCCCTTATTTTTGACCTGACCTGACTAGTCAAGTCGCCCCCTTCTCTTAAGCTCCTCTACGTGTGTGTTGGTGTGGGGATTAGTGGATGACATCTTTATGACCTGACCTCATGTTTAATAAGGTCACCCTGTATATTTAAGCCTCTCTCTGTCTATGGAATCCAGTTGCCTCTGAAGATGTCTTGAATAAAGACGAAAGCTAAGGTGCTCCGTTGTTTCCCTTTTCCCGTGTGATTTTATCAAGATTTATCTTATCCACGTTTTCATTGTGGATCTACATGAAATATGTATGTATGTATGTATGTCGACCTGTGGTGTAATGGTCAGCATCCTTGCCTCGCAAGCGAGCGGACCCGAGTTCGATCCTCGGGCAAGGTGAAACTGTGGGCAAGTTTCTTTACGCCATTTGCCTCTGTCTACCCAGCAGTAATTGGGAACCACGATGTTAATCGATTTGCGGATCGTAACCCGGGGTAATGGTTAGTCAGTACAGTTGGCGAGTTGTCCAGTCTTCTCGGGCTATTCCTTGACAATGGGTCATGCAGCTCGTTAACTTGGGGTGTGGTTGTTGTGTTGGCGACAGCTTCTACACCTTAACAAATTCACTCCTAGGAGTCCCTTGGGCCGGCCATCCTCGAATTCGAGGGGCTTCCATAATTACTATTATGTTGGTAAATAGGTAGGTAATTGTGTGTGCGTGTCTTAAAGATGCCTCCATCGTCAATATTTATAAGAACAAGGAAGACCGGTCAAACTGTGGCAACTACCGCGGGATCTCGCTGCTGCCCGTAGCTGGCAAGATTATCGCCAGAGTCCTCTTAAACAGGCCTCTTCACGAGGAGGAAAAACTTCCTCACAGAATCTCAATGTGGGTTTAGACCATCATGTGGCACCACTGACATGATCTTTGCTGCACGCCAGATACAGGAAAATGCCAGAGAACAGCGTCGTGACCTGTAAATGGTCTTCATCGACCTAACCAAGGCCTTCGACTAGGTCAACAGGAAAGCCCTCGGGCGGACCCTCAGCCGTTTTGACTGCCCACCAAATTTCATTGCCATTGTGAGGCAACTCCACGATGGCATGAGCGGCAGTCTCCTACACAATGGTACAAAGCCGGAGTTCTTTCCCATTCGAATGGTGGTAAAACAAGGATGTGTACTCGCACCAACTCTATTTTCCATTTTCTTGGCTACCTTCGTTACTCGTGCTAGTGCCAATTTAGTCGGCGGGGTGGCTATCCAGTACCAGATGAAGGGTCTTTTCAACAAAACACTACTCCAGGCAGGAACAAAGGTGTCCGCAGTTTCCATTACTAAACTTCATTAAGCAGACGACATCACCCTTGTCGCTCACACTAAACGCAACCTACAGGCGAACCTGATCACCTACGCAGATGTTTATGCACACTTCGGCCTTGAGGTGAGTGTACGTAACACTCAGATTCTCTTTCAGCCTGCCACTGGTTCAGCCACACCTTCACCATCCATCCAGCTTAACGGTACTACCCTCTCTAATGTTACCCACTTTCAGTATCTCGGCTCCCACCTGTCCACCACCGCGGATATCGATAAAAAGATTCAACATCGGATCAGATATGCATCTCGAGCTTTTGGCAGACTCCATACCCGTGTCTTCAGCTATAGGTTGCTGAAATTATCTACAAAGTTGCACGTATATCGAACAGTGGTTCTCCCCACCCTGCTATAAGGCAGCGAGTCATGGGTCACATTCAGGAAGCACCTCAAAGCACTTGAAGACTTTCCCCAACGTAGTCTATATTCCATCCTCCGAGTTCGCTGGGAAGACAAGAAAACAAATGCCAATATGCTTGCCGACACCAACTCTAGGAGCATCGAGGCTATTATTATCCATGAACAACTAAATTGAACTGACCATGCTACCCGCATGGGCGACAATAGACTGCAAAAGCAGCGACTTAAACAGTCATCTAACGAATAGTAAACGTAACGCTGGCAGCAACTGAACTAGTTTAAGAATAGCCTTAATACAAACCTGTAGTGCCAAATCGACCCCCTCACATGGGAGACGATTACTCCACACCGTAACGCTTGGATGAGCACCACACGAGGTGTAAATACTTTCGAGTTAGCCCGACTCCATACCGAAGCAAACAAGCACCAACGCTGGAAAACGCTCCCGCCGCTCTTCCCGCAATAGATGTAGCCCTCCACACGTGCAACATATGTGAATGACACTGCCGGTCCCTTGTCGGCCTCTTTAGTCACCTCAGAGCTCGCAAACGAAAGTGACATCCCTAATAACTCATATCATTGTCTCATAGACAGATGATCCTCATTCCTGATTCCAAGTGAGGGCAAAGTAATAGTAGTGTGTAATAATAATAATAATTAAAGGTTTATTGAAAAAGTGTGTGTGTGTGTGTGTGTAGATGCGCGAATTTTTCAATTCCACTAAAACATTTTATGGGCCAATCACTCGTGGCGCAGCCCCCATCCGCTCATCCGACGGTAACTCCATAATTAAAGACTATGAAGGCCTCCTTCAGCGACGTAGTTGTCCTGCATACCCAGCAGGTCCCTCAGCATTTAGAGCTGACCCACCTCAGCTATCCTCCATCCCTGGAAGAGGTAGCTACTGCCATCAAACATATGAAAAATAACAAAGCCTCAGGGCCTGGTGGAATCCCAGCCGAGGTGTATAAAGCAGGAGGACCTCTTCTTACCAGTCGTCTTTACTCTCTCCTGGAGAATATATAGGAAAAGGAGGAAATCCCCAAGCTCTTCAAGACGCCTCCATCGCGAATATTTATAAGAACAAGGGAGACCGGTCAGGCTGTGGCAACTACCGCGGGAACTCGCTGCTGTCCGTAGCTGGCAAGATTATCGCCCGAGTCCTCCTTAGCAGACTTCTTCATGAGGCGGAAAACTTCCTTTTAGAATCTTAATATGGCTTTAGACTATCACTTGGCACCACTGACATGATCTTTGTTGCCCGTCAGATACAGGAAAAGTGCAGAAAACAGCGTTGTGTCCTGTACATGGCTTTCATTGACCTAACCAAAGCCTTCGACTCGGTCAACAGGGAAGCCCTCTGGTGGACCCTCAGCTGTTTTGCCTGCCCAGCAAAATTCATCGCCATTCTTAGGCAACTCCACGATGGGATGGCACTATCCTGCACAATTACACCAAGTCTGAGTTCTTTCCCATCCAAACGGGCGTTAAACAAGGGTGCGTACTGGCACCAACTCTCTTTTCCATTTTCTTGGCTGCCTTCCTTACTTGTGCCCGCGCAAATTTAGCCGGCAGGGTAGACATCCGGTACCGGATGAAGTGTAAACGACAGAATTTTGTGAATATGTTCTGTTCCAGTGGCACGATATCGTCGCACCGACCTGTTTCAGCTGAAGTCTGCAGGCTATCCTCCACCCCACACCATCACTCACTTAAAGGCGCTGGAGTATCTTCCATAACCGTAGGCTGCAGACGGGGTCGCTGCCGTATTCCCCAGACGAGAATCCCTATATCATCACCTGAGAAAGTATAGGAAAGCTGCGCCAGTGCCTGGAAAAGAGATGAGTGTACCGCTATGAAGTGTCATAGACTATTAAAATGCACCATCCCTACTGCTGTCCAATGTTACATCGTTATGCATCAAGGGGAGGAGATCAGTGTCATAGTTTAGCTGCGGCATATGGCGATTAACAGACGGCAAATTGTTCCTGGAGATCCGGTAATAGAAAAACCATGAGTTATTTTCACCACCTTAGAAAGGACAGGAGAGGCGGGGTGGTTTCTGCACTGTCGCAGTGACCTCAAACCATCACCCCTAGGGTGTTAATGTACCAGTTAGGTAGAAGCCTTGTGGGTTCAGGTCACTCCCACCTCTCACCTTGTGCCAGCTTGCCTCCTCATAGTTTGTGTCTGCAATCACTTCCGCAAAAACACCAACCGCCAAATGTACTGATTATCATATATTAGAGACACTGTTGACTCCCCCTAAGATCCAGATTTGGCGGTGCTAATCTGAGGATGGTATGAGGACTTTAATGAGTTAGACATCAGTGACATCACCCAACACATCCACCTTGCACACAAATAGTTGACTTTTCATAATGCCGAGATCTTCATCAGACTGATCTCGGTAACCACTACCTTCCCCCCAGCCATGCCTCCTATGGGACGTAGCTCTCACTCTGTCTCTACCAGGTCACTCTACATCCACCATCTCAATGACCACCAGTTGCCACCAGAACTTACTGACCCCTTCGACTCTCTGAAGCTACGCGGCGTTTCTGGACACACGGATAACCCAGCATCCCTGGACTGAAGTGATTATGTTTGACGATGTGCTAAACAAGTGGATAATTACTCCGAGCTTTCACTCTGCACCGTAAAGCCTACCACCATTTTTTCCAGCCAAGACATCTTTGAGGATCCCACCCCGGAGATGTCCCGTGGATTACACCCTGCATAAAAAAGATTTATTGAGCAGCGCAACAAGGCATATACTAATACCCTAAACAACCTGACTGTGGCCAAAAGTCTACGTAACCAGGTCATCAGGAAACCAGCTCAAGCAAGAAGTCTTATTATCCCACGAAAGTGCACGCCTCAAGGAAGTCGGTGACGGTCAGTGGTAATTTCACATAAAAGATCTCAGGTCTCAACCTTCAGTCTCCCACACTTCCTTTCATCTCACATTTACCTAGTGAGGAGGCAGCTGAGATAATTAATAGCCACTTTGCTAGCATTTGTCATACCTTACCCAGTCTTGACTTCACTCTCCTCCCGGCTTACTTACCTTCCCCCTCCTCCCCTCCCAGTGTTCAATCATTTGAAATCGCCAACAAACTCCTGTAATTTAAATCCAAAAGCTCCACGACCCCAATTGACCACCCAATCAAAATATACAAGGAGTTTGTAGTCGAACTTGCCACCCCCCTCTTTTCTATTATTAATGCATCCCTCAGACAAAGCAAATGCCCAAATGAATGGAAAACCTCATTTGTCACCCCTATCCTCCAGGTCACCACCCCACAGTCCCCTAATGACCTCAGGCCAGTTGCCATTATCCCCATACCCAGTCTACTCTGTGAAGACTTTGTTTTTGAGCGGGCATTTGCTAGAATTTATCAGTCAATTGATCCACAGCAATTTGACAATATGAGGACCTCCTCCACATCACACTGCTGAGTGAGTTTTCTGGATTTTTTGCACAAAAACCTGCAGAAACGGAACACATCACTGGCCGTTACCCTTGTTGACTTCAGGAAGGCATTTGACCTTGTTGATCACTGCACTGTTATCAACAAGGCCATTGCACTAGGGCTGCCCACCAACCTGGTCTCATGGCTCACTGATTTCTTGAGTGGACGTCGTCAGGCAGTGAGGTATCAGGGCTCGGTCTCCACATTCCAACACCTCACCTGCGTTGTTCCCCAGGGGACTGTGCTTCCTGATCAACGACGCTCTATCGGACACTCCTCACAGGTGGAAGTACATTGATGACTGCACTGTGGGTTTACAGAGGATAACACCGCACCAGACTACTCATCGCTACAAGGCACCCTGGACAGGCTAAAGGCATGGACAACGGAGAACAAGGTCACCATCAACCACACCAAAACCGTAGTCATACACATCAATACCGCCACCACTCCAGTGCAAGATCCAGCAGTCACAGTGGGTGCCCATCCTCTCCAGTTAGTGTAGTCTGCCAAACTCCTGGGTGTTACCATAGACCACAAACTGGACTGGAAAGCCCATGTAAATAACACAATCAAGGCAGCCTTGTACCGACTCTACATGTACATGCTACGACAACTTAGGTCACTTGGAACACCCACGCCAGAGCTGAGGACTATCTACAATGCCTTTCTTCTCCCCAAACTAACGTATGCATCACCAGCCTGGTCGTCTTCTCTCAACTCCACCCAACAACGTCGGCTAAAGAATGTACAGAAAAGGGCCTGCAGAATCATGCTCGGCACAGAATACTCCGACTACATCAACGCTCTCTCCGCCCTGGAAATGCCATCCCTCAGTGATCTCCATCACCAATCACTGGCAAGGTTTGGCAGTGAACTATTGCACCACCCTCGTCATCGCCACCTTCTGCCACCGGCAGCCCCCCACCCACCTCGCGCATTCTGCCACTACAACAAAATTCAGCACATAAGAGCCCGCACCGATAGATATAAGAATAGCACCATCCCATCTATTGTTAAAATAATAAACAACTCCTGATTTATGTACTGTACAGCCCTGTAAATGTATTTAACGCATATTATATTATAATGTCTAAATCAAATGTAAGTCTGTATATTTTCAGCCACTGGCAGCAACTCTATTCATAAACCATTTATTATTATTATTATTATTATTATTATTATTATTATTATTGTTATTACACGGGTAAATGTTCATCCACTCTCTGTCGTCATTGGCATTCTCATATCACATTATCCTAATATACCAAAAAATATATGAAATCACATAAATTAGACCAAGGAAACTTAACTCAATTCAAATGAGCCAACTCTGAACAAGTTATCATAAAGCATTAATTATTAACAATTATTACAAGTGTATAATGTGGCCTATACAATGTTTCCACCCCAAGAGACCTCGTTATCGTGTGTACACCCAATAAAAAATTATTCGGCACCCTTACGGTGTGATACAATATGACACGGGTGCCGAATAATTTTTTAGTGGGTGTACGTCGGGTAATTGGGGCATTTGCAGAATCATCGTTTACCTCGTCAATAAGATGTATGGTGTTTTGTCGTTTGTGTATATTTTTTGTGTTGTTATTATTAATATTATTATTATTAATATTATTATTATTATTATGATTATTATTATGATTATTATTATTATTATTATTATTATTATTATTATTATTATTATTATTATTATTATTATTAGTAGTAGTAGTAGTAGTAGTAGTAGGACGCGGGGACAGCATGTCACCGTAACCTAGCTCTCGAGGCTGCACATAGGAGGAACGAGAACGACAAGAGAAGGGCATATGGGGAGAGAATTCAAAACGTTGATCAAGGCAGCTTCACTCCTCTAGTGTTCACAACCTCTGGTGGGATGTGACCAAGTGCAAGATGTTTCTACGCCAGACTCGCGGAGGTGATCTCTGAACAGAAGCAGCAGCCCAGAAGTTATGCTACAGCCTGGATGAGATGTCGACTGTCTTTCTCTCTCCTTCGGTCGGCTTTGCTCTGCCTCAGGGGAACGAGGGCTTCTGCCCCAACTCCGACAACTGCTGCAGATATTGACTGTGAGGCTACTGTCACTGAATGCCACATAGATTTGCGGCTCAACTAATTTAGCACAGATAGGATAGCTACTTATGCATTAGGATATTTAATATTAAGGTAATTAAATGGTGGCGAAGGTGTGGCTATTGGGGGAGGCTGGAGGCCACTATTAAAAAAAAAAAGTAGTAGTAGTAGCAGTAGTAGTAGTAGAGCAGTCACTGAATGCCGCATAGACCTGCGATTCAACTTACTCAACACAGCTAGGATAGCTACTTATGTATTAGGATACTTAATATTAAGGTAATAAAATGGCGGCGAAGGTGTGGCTATTGGGGGAGGCTGGAGGCTACGTTTAAAAAAAAAATTATAATTAGTAGTAGTAGTAGCAGTGCCGCATTTAGACCTGTGGAGGCCCATGGGCAGCCTCTTTGTGGAGGCCCCCTCATTATAAATACCGAAGAGGGTGGGTTGGAGAGTGAAGCGAACCTAAACATTTGGGAGTTCCGGGGGATGCTGTAAGCCCCCCGGGAAAATTTTGAAATTTGAACACTTCTTTGGAGAATTTTGAAGCCATATGCAGTTATATTGAGGAAATTAAATCATTGAGAAATTTTTAATTAACTGTGCATTTATTGATAGTGTGCAAATTCCCAACACACACACACACACACACACACACACACACACACAAAAGTGAGACATGACTGGAGTCATTCATGTAGTTTCAAGTAGACCAGCCCTGATATAGCTACTGCCGCACATGTGGAGGCCCCCAGATTGTGGAGGCCACTGGGCAGCTGCCCACTTTGCCCACTCCTGAATCCGGCCCTGAGTAGTATTAGTAGTAAACAACAAGGCTCTAAGATGTGATACCATCATACAGTCAACCGAGGGAACAATTAAGGGGGACCCTGTTGCAAAGGCAATGTACGCAATAGGCCTATCCGTGTTCCAACATACAATAAAATTTAAAACAACTGAGGTCAAGGAAGTGGCGTACGCTGATGACCTTACAGGAGCAGGAAAAGTGGAGGACATCAAAAAGTGGTGGGACCTGGTAACATCACGAGACCCACAAATAGGGTACCACCCAAACGCCAGCAAGTCCTTCCTAATTGTGAAGCCAGATTATTATGAACTGGCAATGGAGGTTTTCGGTGGAAGTGAGGTCAAACAAAGGATGGCCAAAGACACCTTGGCGCAGTAATCGGCACGACGGACTTCAAGACCGAGTACGTAACGGGAAAGGTGAATGAGTGGGTTAGGGAAATCCAAGCTCTGTTTGAGATTGCTAACACAGAGTCACATGCGGCTTTTGCGGCATTCACCCATGGAGTCAAGCATTGCTGGAACTACCTGTAGTGATTGTTTGTCAGACCAAAGCTTACAGCCCAGAATTATGTCACATGTAACAGCAAGCACTACAGACCTCGTGGCACCACCACATCCCGGGTTGACACACCTCAGGTCGACCCTAGGGACTTGACCTCGTCCGCTAATGACTTGAGTTAGCAGGGTGACCTACTACCGCACCTGACCAAGACACCTGGGCAGGACGACACCTGCACACAACCGTCCAGACCTGACACTAGGGAACCAGAATTCTCACCACCACTCGATCAGCTCTACCCGGCGTCATGACCTTAGTAATTCAAGGACCCGCTAATTAGCCAGCACTCCTGTTGACCCAACAACCCGGTCAAGACACACCCAGTTCAGTAGGAGAGGTCACCCCCCGGCTCGACCAATATATAGGGGCTGGAGCTCCTCTCACGAGAGAGAGTGTCTGTAACCAGGAAGGGCCAGCTACCAGGTCCCCGAGTCCCGCTCGAGAGAAGACCGCCATTAAGTGTGACGAAGTCTCAGCCCGGGTCCATCGACAAAGTGCTGTCAACTCCACGTGTAACAGTAAGTGCTGGCTGTGTAGACTGTAGAAGTGCAGTGATCCCGAACCTCCCCAACGATCGACTTAGTGAAGTGCCCATTCTAATTGTGAGGTTAGGTTATACGAGAATACCATAGTCTATCATAAATTGTGTACGAACCCCCCCTATTAATCCCCCCTATTGAACTAGTAAAATAAAGCTGTAACACGCATTGGTGTTTTATATACTACACTTGTACTGTGCCTGTGTTAATATACAGTGTTGACATCACACCCTCGAGACACGCTACCATTTCCTCTCGCTATAATACTCTACTACTATAAACTCCTAACTTACCTCTTCATGTGAGATTTTGTCTCATTACATACCTGATGCGCACTATCCCTGATATCGGACCCCTCCCCCACCCTCTGGAAGAAGCTATCAGTGTCAATTTCATTCCCAAATTAGTGAAGCAACCTCACTTAACCCCAGCAGAAGGATCACTCCTTGCACTACCACCGAGACTAGGAGGAATGGGATTGACCAATCCAGAGAAGATTGCTGCCACCGAACATCAAAACTCAGTTAAGCTCACGGCAGCTCTCATGGACCACATAATAGCTCAGAACGCAACAGAGGAGGTGGATACCAGTGAAGTAAACAAGATTCGAAGGTCCAGTACGACAGAACGACAGCACGGCCAAAGTGATAAGTTGCAGCAACTGTTGCTGAAAGTACCAGAGAATTTGAAAAAAAAGAAGTAGCTTTAGAGCAGGAGGTGGGAGCCTCGAACTGGTTAACTACGTTACCAATAAGGGCAAATGGTTTCACTCTCAAAAAAAAAGAATTTACAGATGCTAATGTTCTAAGGTATGGTAGGCCAGTAGAAGGTTTGCCCTCCCAATGCTTGTGTGGCACTTCCTATGACGTCGATCACGCCATGGTGTGCAAGAAAGGGGGCTTCATATGCATGAGGCATGACGAAGTAAGGATCTCACAGGAAATATGTTGAAGGAAATCTACCGTGATGTCAGGGATAGAAACGACCCTCCTTCCATTGGACGGTGAGAATTTCCTACATAGGACTTCAAACACATCCACCGAAGCCCGTCTTGACGTCAGTCCTCGACGATTGTGGACTCGGGGACAGCGAGCCTTCTTCGACATCAGGATTTTTTATCCCATGGCCGCATGTCACCGTAACCTAGCTCTCGATGCTGCACACAGGAGGAACGAGAACGACAAGATAAGGGCATACAGGGAGAGAATTCAGAACATTGATTAAGTGCAAGATGCTTCTACTCCAGACTCGCGGAGGTGCTATCCGAACAGAAGCATCAGCCCAGAAGTCATGTTACAGCCTTGATGAGATGTCGACTGTCCTTCTCTCTCCTTAGGTCGCCTCAAAGAGAGCTCAGGTTCTCAACTGGCTCAGCCATGTTAATATTGTTATTATTATCCACTTTGTATCTGTATTTTTCTGGCTAAATAAACTGTTACAATTCAATTCAATTGCTTTGCCTCAGGGAAACGAGAGCATCCGCCCCAAAGCCGGCAACAGTTGCAGATATTGACTATGAGGCAACACTCACTGATTGCCGCATAGATCTGCGACTCAACTAATTCAACACAGCTAGGATAGCTACTTTTGTATTAGGATATTTAATTTTAAGGTAATAAAATAGTGGCAAAGGTATGGCTATAGGGGAGGTTGGAGGCCAGTAGTAGCAGTTGTAGAAGTAAGATCTCTCACAGAGGAATTTTCCAGTGGTGTTCTGCCAATAAACAGAAAGACATTACAACAACTGAAGGAAAAACATCCCCCTGCAAGTGAAGAGGAAGGCATCAGGTTCAGGGGAGCCTATATCCCTCCTAATGCTATCATGTTCGAAAAAATAACAGGAGGGATGGTGTGGAAAAAAGCACTGAAAACTCAGGGAGGGGCTGGCCCTTTAGGCCTGGATGCAAACGGTTGGAGAGTTATCTTCAGCACTAGCAAGTTTGGTGCCGTAGCAAGTGATCTCTGCAATGCCATCGCCGCCCTTGCAAGAAAGCTAGCAAAAACGTGCTGCCACCACCTCCATACTCTGACGACCTGCTACCTCATTCACCTGGATAAGAATCCAGGAGGTAGGCCTATAGGAGTGGGGGAAGTGCTGAGGAGGATCATTGGAAAATGCGCAATGGAGGTGGTAAGTGATGATGTCAGGGCAGCTGCAGGGAACCTGCAAGTATGTGCTGGCTACCAGGCTGGAGGGGAAGCTGCCATTCACGCCATGAGAAAGATATTTGAGCAGCGTGATTGTGAGGCAATACGTCTGATCGACGCTTCCAACGCATTCAACATACTCAACCGCAAGGCTACACAACACAACATCAAGATCAAGTGACCAAGCTTTGCAATGTATGTTGAAAACACCTTTAGGAACGCATCAGACCTCTTTATAACAAGCTTCAAGGCCCTAAGAGGAGATACCATCATACAGTCAACTGAAGGAACAATGCAGGGGGACCCTGTCGCCATGGCACTGTACGCACTAGGCCTGTCTATGCTCCAATAAACAATAAAATATGAAACAACCGAGGTCAAGCAAGTGGCATACACTGATGACCTAACAGGAGCAGGAAAAGTGGAGGACATCAAAAAGTGGTGGGACCTGGTAACATCACGAGGTCCACAAATCGGGTACCATCCAAACGCCAGCAAGTCCTTCCTCATTGTGAAGCCAGAACACTATGAATGGGCAATGGAGGTGTTCCGGTGGAAGTGAGGTCAAAATAACAAAGGATGGCCAAAGACATCTAGGTGCGGCAATTGGCACGAAGGACTTCAAGATCGAGTACGTAACGGGAAAGGTGAATGAGTGGGTTCAGGAAATCCAAGCTCTGTCTGATATTGCTAAAACAGAGCCACATGCGGCTTTTGCGGCATTCACCCATGGAGTCAAGCAGTGCTGGAATTACTTGATGCGCTCTATCACTGACGATGGACCCCTCCTCCGCCCTCTGGAAGAAGCCACCAATGTCGCTTTTATCCCAACACTAGTGAAAAACCCTTACTTAACCCCAGCACAAAGGTCACTACTTGCACTACCACCGAGACTGGGAGGAATGGGATTAACTAATCCAATGGAGCTTGCCCATACAGAACATCAGAACACTGTCAAGCTCACGGCCGCTCTCACTGAGCACATAATAGATCAGAATGCAGCAAGTCAGGTAGATACCAACGAATTAAACAATATTCGACGGTCCATTACGACAAAGCGGCAGCACACCCAAAGTGATAAACTGCAACAACTGTTGCAACAAGTGTCAGAGAACGTGAAAAGAAAAGTAACTATAGCGCAGGAGGTGGGCGCCTCAAACTGGTTAACAACGTTACAAATAAGGGCAAAAGGCTTCATCCTTAATAAACAAGAATTCACAGATACCATTGCTCTAAGGTTTGCCCTCCCAATGCGTGTGCAGCTCATCTTATGACATCGACCACGCCATGGTGTGCAAGAAGGAGGGCTTCGTATGCATGAGGCATGACGAAGTAAGGGATCTAACAGCAAATCTACTTAGGGAAATCTGCACGACGTCATGGTGGAACCTCCACTCCTTCCATTGGACGGTGAGAACCTCCGTCACATCCAACGAAGCCCGTGTGGACGTCAGTGGTCGAGGTTTCGGGACGCGAACAGTGAACCTTTTTAGACATAAGGATTTCTTATCCCATGGCCGCATGTCACCGCAACCTAGTTCTCGATGCTGCACAGAGGAGGAACGAGAACGACAAGATTAGGGCATACGGGGAGAGAATTCAAAACGTTGATCAAGGCAGCTTCACTCCTCTGTTGTTCACAACCTCTTGCGGGATGGGACCAAGTACAAGATGCTTCTACGCCTTCTCTCTGCTTAGGTCTGCATTGCTTTGCCTCAGGGGAACGACAGCATGGGCCCCAAAGCCGACAACAGTCGCAGATATCGACTTTGAGGCAACACTCACTGAATGCCGCATAGATCTGCGGCTCAACTAACTGAACACAGCCAGGGTAGCTACTTATGTATTAGGATGGTTAATTTTAAGGTAATAAAATTGCGGCGAAGGTGTGGCTATTGGGGGAGGCTGGAAGCCACATAGTGGTAGTTGTAGTAGTAGTAGTGAATATATATAACTGATATTACACCAGTGAGACCATATAAATAGTGGTTATTTGTGCCAAGGATATATAAACAAGTGTTTGGTGTGATAAATTCTTGTCCCTAGTGTATCATTCTGATGTGTGGATTGTCCCCCTTAGGGGGGTAGCCTACGCACCCACGCGCGCACGTATGCCCCTGAGGGACACAGCAGTCCCTCATAAGAACCAGTATAATCTTGTGCCTGGGACCAAAGCAGATGTTCGGAGGCGGACGTAACTGTCGCCCAAGGTGCAGAACATTATGCCGGGTAACAGACAATGTTGTGTCTGTGCTAGCCAGTACCAAAATTGCACTAGCTGTGTTTGTGCGAGAAACAACCAACCATGTATGGCTTGCAGAAAGGGAAACAACTGCAGCAACCCTTATAACCCTCATGGCAGGGAACCGACACAGGAGGCCACAGTGGATATCGCCGGGACCCAGCCTCCCGATGATATCCTAAATGATAGCAGTGAGTCTACTCAAGCTGAAATTGTAGTACGAATTAACGCTGAGCCAATAGCAGCAGATGTCCACGAGGTGAATGAGAGACAGCCACCACAGTGGAATGGCATGTCGGTGGAAAATGCGGACATATGGGTTAAAAAAAAATTACTCAGAAATTGTCAGCTGGTCGCCAGCAAACCTGTTCGAACCCCCCAAGGGTGCGACCACCAAAGAAATGATTCGGGAGATGATTAATCTCATAACTGAGTACACTCAAGACCGCTTCCTTGTCCCGTTAGCTCTTCATATACTGGCAACAATACCACATCCATTCTGTCAGAGGACACACACAAAGACTAAGCACAAAGAAAATGCGGCCGCAATGAAGAGAAGATTGACACTGTGGCAGAAGGGGGCCCTTGATGATCTCCTATGTGAAGCAAGAACACTGCAGGAGAGACTAAAATCTGCAGGAGACGGAAAGCAAAACACCGATGATGCTGCAAGAAAGTTTGGAAACAAAATGCGTGTGGGAAAAGTGTCTTTGGCGGTAAGATCTCTCACAGAGGAATCCGCCGGTGGGGTCCTGACAATAAACAGAGACATTAAAACAACTGAAAGAAAAACATCCCTCTGCAAGTGATGATGAAGGCATCAGGTTTCAGGGTGCCTATATCCCACCAAATGCTGTCCTGTTCGAGAAAATTACAGGAGGGATGGTGTGGAATAAGCACTGAAGACTCAGGGAGGTGCCGGCCCTTCAGGTCTGGATGCAAACTGTTGGAGAGTCATCCTCAGCCCCGTAGCAAGAGATCTCTGCACGGCCATTGCCGTCCTTGCAAGAAAGCTGGCATCCTCATGCTGCCATCACCTTCATGCTCTGACGGCCTGCCGCCTCATTCCCCTGGATATGAATCCAGGATGTAGACCAATAGGGGTGGGGGAAGTTCTGAGGCGGATCATCGGAAAATGCACAGTGGAGATGGTAAAGGATGATGTCAGGGCAGCAGCAGGGACCCTTCAAGTTTGTGCTGGCCACCAGGCTGGAGGGAAAGCTGCCATTCACGCCATGAGAAGGACATTTGAGCAGCGTCATTGTGAGACCGTTCTCCTGGTGGACGCTTCAAACGCATTCAACATACTTAATCACAAGGCTGCACTGCACAACATCAAGATCAAGTGCCTAAGCTTTGCAACTTATGTTGAAAACATCTATTGGAATTCATCAGACCTCTATATAGTAAACAACAAGGCTCTAAGAGTTGATACTATCATATAGTCAATGCAGGGGGACCCTGTTGCAATTGCAATGTACGGAATAGGACTTTCCATGCTCCAACACACAATACAATTTGAAACAACCGAGGTCAAGCAAGTGGCGTACGCTGACGACCTTACAGGAGCAGGAAAGGTGAGGTCCAAATAACAAAGGATGGCCAAAGACACCTAGGCGCAGTAATCAGCACGACGGATTTCAAGACCGAGTACGAAACGGGAAAGGTAAATGAGTGGGATAGGGAAATCCAAGGTCTGTCTGATATTGGTAAAAAAATGCCACATGCAGCTTTTGCAGCATTCACCCATGGAGTCAAACAACGCTGGAACTACCTGATGCACACTATCCCTGATACCGGACCCCTCCTCCACCCACTGAAAGAAGCTATCAGCGTCAATTTCATTCCCAAATTAGTGAAACACCTTCTCTTAGCCCCTGCAGAAAGATCACTCCTTGCACTACCACCGAGACTGGGAGGAATGGGATTGACCAATCCAGAGGAGATTGCTGCCACCGAACATCAAAACTCAGTTAAGTTCACGGCAGCCCTCACGGACCACATAAAGGCTCAGAACGCAACAGGGGAGATGGATACTAGTGAAGTAAACAAGATTCAAAGGTCCAGTACGACAGAACGACAGCACAGCCAATGTGATAAGTTGCTGCAACTGTTACTGCAAGTACCAGAGAATTTGAAAAACACAAAGTAGCTAGAGAGCAGGATGTGGGCGCCTCGAACTGGTTAACTACGTTACCGATAAGGGCAAATGGATTCAGTCTCAATAAACAAGAATTCACTGATGCCATTGTTCTACAGTAAGGTAAGGTAGGCCAGTAGAAGGTTTACCCTACCAATGCGTGTGTGGCTCTTCCTATGACGTCGATCATGCCATGGTGTGTAAGAAAGGGGGCTTCATATGCATGAGGCATAACAAAGTAAGGGATCTCACAGCAAATATGTTGTAGGAAATCTGTCGTGATGTAAGGGTAAAACCGACCCTCCTTCCATTGGACGGTGAGAATTTCCAACAAAGGACATCAAACACACCCAACGAAGCCCGTGTTGACGTCAGTGCTCACGGATTCTGGATGCGGGGACAGCGAGCCTTCTTCGACAACAGGAATTTTGATCCCATAACCGCATGTCACCATAACTTAGCTCTCGATGCTGCACAGAGGAGGAACGAGAACGACAAGATAAGGGACATGGGGAGAGAATTCAAAATGTTGATCAAGGCAGCTTCACTCCTCTGGTGTTCACAACCTCTGGTGGGATGGGATCAAGTGCAATATGCTTCTACGCCTGACTCGCGGAGGTGCTATCTGGATAGAAGCAGCAGCCCAGAAGTATTTTACAGCCTGGATGAGATGTCGACTGTTCTTCTCTCTCCTTAGGTCTACTTTGCTCTGCCTCAGGGAAACGAGAGCATCCGCCCCAAAGCCGACAGCAGTTGCAGATATTGACTATGAGGCAACAGTCACTGATTGCCGCATAGATCTGCGGCTCAACTAACTCAACACAGCTAGGATCGCTACTTATGTATTAGGATATTCCTTTTATTATTATCAACGATAATAAATGTAGCCGTAGTAGTAGTAGTCGTAGTACATCAAACATGCCATGGTGTGAAAGAAGGGCGTTTTCGTGTCCATGAGGCATGATGAAGTAAGGGACATCGCAGCAGTTGTGCTGAATGAAATATACTGTAGAGTTACTGTGGACAGCAAGCTCTTCCTCCACTGGACTGCCAATACAACCAATGAACCCCATGTGGACATCAGTGTTCGAGGATTCTGGACGAGGTGACAGTGGACTTTCGATCTCCTGGCTGCATGTCACTGTGATCTGTCTCTCAATACTGCACACAAGAGGATTGAAAAAGACAAGAACACATTGTATCAGAGATAATCCGGGTGGAATGGAACCTAGTGCAAGGTTCTTCTATTGGCTATGGTGTTATCAGAACAGAAGCAGCAATCCAGAAGGTACATTGTAACCTAGTTGAGGTGTTGCATATCCTTCTCTTTGCTCAGGTCTGCTCTGCTATGCCTTAGGGGAGCAATATCTTCCGCTCCAGAATCAACAATAGTCGCAGACATGGACTATGAGGCAAGTCACAGAATGCTGTTCAGCTCTGTTGCTTAACCAACTCAGCTATGATAGATACTTTTATAAAAGAATAGTTAGGTAACAAAAAGGTGGAGAGGTTGGACTATGTGGAGAGGTTGGAGACCATTAAAAATATAGTATTGATATTAATAGTAGTATAATTAGTATTATTAGTAGGAATAGTAGAAGTAGTAAGTAGTAAGAAAGTCGTAGTATTTATTGTTGTTGTTGCTGTTATAATTTCAATTTCAAGAGACACTCAAATAATACATATTTTATGTATAGTCTCACCCAAAAGTTTGTTAACTCTCCCAGCCAGCTATTGCTGCACTGCCTGCTTCAGATGTATGAACTTGAGTCTGTTACTTCGAACCTTTAGATTCATTCGTATCGGTTTCACGTTCTTGTTGGTACTGAGACAGTTCCAAACATCTCATGCAGGCAGCGCAGCAATAGCTGGCTGGGAGAGTTAACGAGCTTTTGGGTGAGACTGTACCTATCTGATGCTTCTTTTTTTAGCTTTTATTCGTTTTTATTCGTTGTATCTTCATCCGTGAGTGTGTGTATACTTGCCTTTTCTGATTTTATTTATTTTTTCATTCATTCTAAATATTCATGAATGATAACTGAGTGCCGCTTGTTTTACTTTACAGACGATAAAATCTGGTGTACAGTCGCAGTCAAAAGTAATCATCCACGCTTACTACTGACATACCACCGAGCTCAAGGCCTTTCTTCACGACTGGTCGCAAGAGGGTGAGGGAGGTATTGATGAGAGGGAGAGCTAAGGGTGGCGGACCCGGGTGAGGTAGGAGAGCGCAAGTCAAGGGCCACATAAGTGGTGAGAGTGTGCGCGGTCTTAGAATTAGCCTTTACACCTGAAGAAGGTGTTAAGGTTGGTGGTTGTAGCTTGACGTTGACAGCCTTAATGACCCTGGCTGTTTATAGGTCTAAAGCCCAACCAACCAATCAACCAACCAACCAGGAGGACAGGTGTCCGGGGAGGTGTCATATGGACTTAACTTGCCCTTGAGATTCTGGGGAGGAATGCGAGCGAGCTTTTGGTAGGTAATGTATCATTAGGGTTGATAATGAGTCTGGCTTCCGTGGGGGAAAGCCCCTAATATGACAACATAAGAGAGGAGGGGGCGTGGCTTGCTCACCACTAATAACACCAAACGAGGCTGTTATCTCTCGCCACTACCGTTCTTGAAAAATGGTCAATATTAATTGAAGAAAACAATAAAGAATGAATTGTTACTTGTTTCCATCTACCTTTTACCATCACCGTTCTTGAAAAAAACATCATAATTAATTGATATGAAAATGCGAATGAACTGTTGGATAGAATGTGACTTGTCCACCCTGTAATAATTGTATTAGAGCTGTGAAAATCAATGAGAGGTGATGAGGTGTTAGTAGCAATAATGTTTGGCCACTGTTCCTCACTCAGCCCATGATGGACACTAAAGGACGTCGATTCATGAGTCGCTGGCAAATTATCGGCTGGCTACAACAACGTGTCAGAAATTGCAAGGGAGGATGGAGTCAGTGTGGAGACGTTGGTTAACCCGCTGGGAACTTGGGAACCGGTTGCCATGAGTATTTTTGATGGTTTGTTGACATTTGAAATATTTAAATCACTACTTTCAGATTAGTAATATAAACCAAACTTATTTGAACTCTTAATTCATATAAATAATATAATTTTAGGCCGGGAGACCACGATTGACAGGCGAGGAGGACATTGGATGGGCTTTTAAGATTCTGTATGAACTGTGTTGGTAAATATTCGGGTGAGTTTGCCATTGGTTATTTCATGATCAATGAGTACAATACTTGTAGACCAACTCATGACGGTCCACTGGTGGGTCGTGCATAACGCCTGCACCTGTCACCCACTCGCTTGCTTAGCGTAATGAATGACGGTTTAATACTGTATATTTCGGTCACTCTAGAACATGACATGACCTACATCTTTATCCTTCTTACACATGTGACAGTCCAATCATATTGTATTCATCTTTGTTTAAAGAATCTCTCTCTCTCTCTCTCTCTCTCTCTCTCTCTCTCTCTCTCTCTCTCTTCATTTTTGATAAATCCTTTTTATATGATCTTTCTTTCGTTTTCTTCTTTCTTTTTCTTTCTTTCCTTTCCTTTCCTTTCCTCATTTCCAGATTTATATTTTCGAATTGAGATAGTTAAACATCACGCCACCGGTGGAGAAACGTTTATCATTTACGAACTAATATATGGAAACGACTCACGAAAATCTTATGGTTGTCGGAGAATAAGATAGGCGACTAAATGGCTGTGTTTAGATTCATTTAATGAGTCAGTGAGTCGTTCTGAATTGTAATGAGGTGAAACATCTGTGTTAATATTGTACCAGAATGCAGATCCAGACCGTTTTTTAATAAGCAACATGTCTCGGTCACACACTTCAGATATGTCAGGCACTGACCCACCTTCATTACCAGACAATGTACGTAGTTCTTGATGCTCCTCCCATCATTCGCCAACAAGAAGCCTTGTGATGTTTGATTAATTGTGCAACATTATATTCTAGTAATAATTTGTAGTGTTTACCTACCATATACAAATAATAGTGAGTAGTGTTTTAATTACCATGGACTTCACACGTAAAAATTCGCACTTATTTACCTATCTTGTAAAGCTATATTACATAATGGTTCACCTACCATTTAGAGTACACATCTAACTCAGTTATTAACACCCCGATTAATTACTTTAATATTCAGTAACTTTCATTTCCAAAAGAAAATACAAATAGTGTTCGCGAAAGGAGATCATAAAATTCGGATAATTGTAGCTTTTGATACTGATATAACTTGCTTGTATAGTAGAAATAATCATCAGTAAAAGTAAAATTAGTTAATAGTTACCTAGTTTGTGCGGTGAAATTAATTAGTAGCATGAACTTTACTGAAATGCAATTAAATACTATAATAATATAACCTATTGTGCAGTGAAATTAAATCGCATAAAAAACAAGTGAACTCGTTTAGCTTCAACTGACAACAAGACAGCTAAAAGAAATACTGGCTAAGTAAAGAGTGGACGCAGGGGGAAAGAGGAGGGCAAGAAGCGGGGAAAACGCTTACCTAGAAGACAAAAGAGAGATAAAGTGGAAAATACTCATTAAAAATACAAATAGTTCAAGACATAGATAATAATCAGATAAAACATAGGAGATACAGAACAGGAAAAAATAGAAAGAAACAAATATAGTTAAATAAGAAGATAATCGGAGGAAACAAAGAGGGATAAGGGCGGAAAAGAATCAGAAGAAACGATGGGTGGATAATGAGAGAGAGAGAGAGAGAGAGAGAGAGAGAGAGAGAGAGAGAGAGAATTAGGAGGAAACAAAGAAGGGGGGATAAAGACTTAACGAACTATAAATTACGATGCGAGATAAAGTAGAGGTAGAGGAGATGAGAACCAGAGAAAGAAAAAAAAGAAAGAGATACAAAGAGAAAAGAACCGTAAGGAGAACTCGACGCGACTAATATTCATACATAACACACTAGCTTACTCTTCATCATTCGTTAAGAACTATACACAACAAATCACATTATGGCAAAATAGAGGTTGAACTAAACAAAGCAATGTGGACACTCTATGTTAAAACCTTTTCCCCGCTCCACCCGTCACCACACACCACTGAACACTCACTCTCTCCCTCTCCCCATTCTCATCAACACGCCCTCACTCTGTCCTTCAATCTAGTTCTTCCTCTCCCTTCTCTCCCATTTCATCCACATCTCTTATATATTATATGTTATTTTAAATTTTATTTCTGCACATTTTTATTCATTATGCATTTTTTGTTACTTTTATAGTAATTTATTCATTTTTCATTAATTCTTCAACCAGATATATTCTTAATTATCAATATTTCTCTTCAATCCTCTTTCATCCACATATTCTTCTTCTTCTTCTTCTTCTGATGATGATGATGATGATGATGAGCATGAAGGTATGACGTGAGTGATTCAGTGGGACTCGGAGCGTCATGGGGCGCTCATTGATCCCAACAGGCATTTCAGTTAGCCTTTGTAGGATGGATTGGCAAATGGCAAAGCCAACTCTGTAAATGCAGTTTCTCTCCTCAGCAGGCTTACCCTTCCAGTAGAAGGTATAGCCGGACCCCTCGTCTGAGAGCAAGAACTCACTAATGGCTGACATTCCATTCAGCGACCATAAGATGTTGTTTAGTTTGTTTTTGCCTTGATCTGTGATTGTGATTACATTTTCGACCTCATAAGGATGACCTTATTGGGTGTGGTTGTCCAGTCAGGTTGGTTCTTTAGGCAGGCTATGCTTAGGGAACGTTCTAGCCCCCTCCCCATGTGTGGTGAGCAGAGAAGCTCCTGATAAGGGCTGCTCATTTGCACTGCTGCCAAGATGCCAGTGCATAAACGATCATCTTATCTGTGCCGCCCATGTGCAGAGTTGTGACTAGAGACTCCCTGCAGTCATCTCTGCCTTTCCCCGTCGCCACTCATCTGTCGCCAGAGGACTTTGGTAGGGATTTGATAATGATGAGAAATGTGATGAGCTGGATGATGACTGCACGTGAAATGATTTATGTAGTGAAGCAGGAGACGCAGGCTGCAGATACTCATCTTAGCTCTCCCTTTTCCTGATCCAGTGGGGCAAGTAGTTGCAACAACTGGCGAGAGAGAGAGAGAGTTCCAATGGACTGCAGATAGCCCAGATTGTTGGTTTTCGCCTTAGTAGCCTGTCCATTATGCATTGCCTTCATCCGCCAAGTTTGGTCGTTGGGTTTCCATGAGGGTTACCTCTTCCACTTATACTGCAGTTGGGGTCTTATTGGCGCTCTGTATGTATGTCTGCCTGATGCGGGGCTCCACCATATATTTTTCGTTTTGGGGTTTACTCCCGTAGCCTTATACCTTCAAAGGTTGATCCGAAAAGCAGTGGAGCAGTGGTTGGTAGGTGCCAGGACGTATCCACATACCAGTGGGCTTATGTGCCGTCCCTCTGGGGCCCACTGCTGCTTCGTGATCCCCTACTGGTCTAGCCTGGGCCCATGAGGCACCCAGCTACGGTGTGTTGCCATGAGGAGGCACAGCAGAAGTCTTGGTGGTGAAGAGGCAGTTTACTGCTTCCCTGTTCACCACCCCCCCAACACACATTCACACACACACACACACACACACACACACACACACACACACACACACACACACACCACGAATCCGGGCTCAGGAAACGTCAACGTCAACATGTCACGCATGTCATTTTCTTCACACATATGGAGTATGCCTATGGATCACTGTTTGTTTTGATAGGTGCTTTAGGAAAATTTAGAATATCCTTCAAGAGCTATGAACATCCATTAGGTAGGTCGGAAAGAGAAGAACACCGGACTGGCAAAATGTGCAGTTGCCTCCACATGAAGTATCACAGCCTGGGAGTGTGTTAGGGCTCGGGTACTAGATGTGGCAACGCAGCGCCGTAGTTATGGTTGAGTGATTGGGCGTGAAACAGTGAAATTTCCCTGTTTGCGTGGCCACACGTCAATGCTGAAGAATACATATCTCACGGATGCTTTATTTGTTTATGTTATGCAGCATTGTTGTGTAGCCATGACCGAGTGACTATGACTGAACCACACGTCAATGCTGAAGAATACATATCTCACGGATGCTTTATTTGTTTATGTTATGCAGCATTGTTGTGTAGCCATGACCGAGTGACTATGACTGAACTATGGGGAACCGACCATGACTACAGTGCTGGGGTGCCACATTTCGTACATGTGCCCTTACACATTCCCAGACGGTAGTAGAAACAACTATACCTGAGAGAGTATTCCTTTTTTTATATTTATCACTAAGATTTGTTTAGCTATGTGCCTCATCCTCCTAACTTTGATCAGTGAACGAATTAAAAAAAAGTCCTTCTAACTCAGCCTGTTTCTTAAATGGTTAACTCGGATAATACACGTCCAATCAAAGGACGGGTTACATGTTCAATTAGCTTAATCTGCTCAGGAAGAGGATAGCCCCCTCGAGCGGAAACCAATCAAGTCATAGGATACACGCCGGACCAAAAGGTAACCACTCCGATCCCCAGACATATATATCGAGAAGACAACCAACTAGACAGAGGAGGTAAGATTGCAGTCCCGAAGTTCACGTAACATTCTTCATTACTTGCCTCCTAAGTAAGCTTCTTTCATTCCGTTCAGAAAAAAAAATTTCTGTAAAAATTAATCAGCTTACAAACTTTTACCCCTTAAGATTTTAATCAACATGTAGTTTGAGTCTTGTTCATGGATAACTTCAAGGTAAATTTTTAATTTATATATTTTTTTCACAAAGAGTAATGAAGTGGAATAATTATATTGCCCCTTTTCTTCCGTTTATTGAATATGATTTTAAAGAGAATCAAGGATGAAGATTATGTATAATTTTCTATCTTACGTGATATATATTACATTATTATTATTATTATTATTATTTATTTTGTATTTACTTTTTTTCATGACAGGAATTTAATTATCATAAAAAGGTATTGTTATCAGTACCAGCATTGTGAAAACGGGCTTCTGACAACCCATTAGAGATAATACGGATACAACAAGCTAAGTACTGGGTCTTAGGAGCTTACAGTGGCACTGTGACTGGCACGGTACTCGACCACCTTCATTTCCCCTAAGTGTCATTTCTATCTTTATCATCATTTGTATAAAGACTGTCAATATTATTTATCATTGATATCGTAATTTAGCTAACACTTTTTTACACTTCTGTTCTCTGTGTGCACTATGAACTATGTTGATGTTGGCCTCCGTACACTGCCCTGCTGAACGCAATTAATCAGGAGTGGCAGCACACCGCGAGTAATCATTCGTCAACGTGGCCCACGAAAAACAGTCTACCCGAATAGTTCCCTGCAGACAGAGAGAGAATGAGAGACAGATAATACGCTTGAAAAACAGACAGATTGACGTGCCGACTGAATGACAGAGGTAGACAGAGAATGAGAGAGACGGATATACAGAGAGAACAAGAGACGGAGATAAAGACAAATGACACACCAAAGCAGAACGAATGATATGTAAACAAAACAGCAAGTAGATGTGACTGTCAGACTGATAGACAGACGGTGGTGCTGAAGACAATATATAGACTATATTTCTATATCCACAATACACTAAAGTACTGTAGCAACTGAGGTTCATCCCATTGTTGTAAGTTACAGGTATCTTAATTTACGTTGTGTCTGTATGTGCTTATCTCTCTCTTTGTTCCTTTTTTTTCTATGTCTATCTATCTATCTATCTATCTATCTATCTATCTATCTATCTATCTATCTATCTGTCTGTATGTTTGTCTGTCTGTCTGTCTCTCCGTCCGTCCGTCTGTCTGTCCGTCTATCTATCTATCTATCTCTTTGTATTTTTTGTAAGTACCGATTCATTAGTTTATTATAAATATACGAACACAGAACAAACTGGGAACAGACACACACACAAAAACCCCCTTTAACCCTTGCAGCGATATGTAAAACCTCTAATTTCCGTTGAGAATTATCATAAAATATTTCTGGTATGGCATGAAGATTAATTAATTAAGGACTGTATGTATGTCTTGTGGCCAGAGGTTATCAATGCGTAGAGCCAATTAGCAGGATGAGTATTGAATTGGGGAAGAGGAGAATAAGGTAAATTCTTTCTTTCTCTCTCTCTCTCTCTCTCCCTTCAAGCCGTCCATACTTATATAATTTTATTTCTTTCCTGCCAAAATTCTCTCTCTCTCTCTCTCTCTCTCTCTCTCTCTGCCACACTAGTAAATTGCTTTTTATATAAGGACTAAGATGAGTGACAAGCAAATAAAGCTGTAGGGAGGCATGTAGTGTCTTTACACGCCCACACAAAGCAACTCACTTTACGCCCATTCATCGTTACTCACACCCACACAACGCTATTTACACCCATTTAATGTTACCCACACCCATACAAAACGCTACTCACCCTCACACAACGCTGCCTAAGTCCACAAAATGATTTACATGCCTATTCAGCGTTACTCACACTAGCACAACGCTACTGACACTCACACAACGCTACTCACACTCGCCTAACGATATTCACACTCACATAACGCTATTCATACTCACACAGCGCTACTCACACTCGCACAACGCTACTCATACTCACACAATGCTACTCATGCACACACAACGCTACTCACACTCGCCTAACGATATTCACACTCACATAACGCTATTCATACTCACATAGCGCTACTCACACTCGCACAACGCTACTCACACTCACATAGCGCTACTCACACTCGCACAATACTACCTACACTCACATAACGCTACTCACACTCACATAACGCTACTCACACTCACATAACGCTATTCACGCACACACATCGTTACCTACTCCCACACAACACGACTCACGCCCATAGAAGGCTATTCATAAAGATACACAAACAAACAACCACAAAAAGACACAAACACACAAACAATCACACTGGCAAATATAACGGCCCGGCACGGAAAACAAATATGTCTTTAAAGGAATTTGGAGACGGTGGGGAAGAAAGACGATAATCTTCCCTAAATGAAATTCTTTCCTCCGTGGCACAGTATACTCGTGTGTGTGTGTGTGTGTGTGTGTGTGTGTGTGTGTGTGTGTGTGTGTGTGTGTGTGTCGTATATTACAATAAACAGGTCTATAGATTTTTGAAGTATTACTCCAAATCTGTAAAGTTGTTTTTCTGTATAAGGCTGCCTCGAAACTAATATGAAGACTGTCGATATTAATACCAAGAAATTGTTAAATATTGTCCTTTTCCAGTTCAAAAGTAAATTTGATGCTGCCATGCTACGATTTTAGTAATTTAGGAACAATTAAAAACGTGTCACCAACATATCGTCGATAGAAGAAGAGGCATAAATTGGGCGCGGCATTCGATTGCTAGTACAATTTATTTACAAGCATATGCAATCTAATATTGATTTTACAGTAAATGTTCAATGTTCAGGTCCTCTTCTTAAATACAGTCTTCAGCTCGTAGTGAAAGTGTCTGTCGTACACGTCCAGGGATGTTGTGAATGCTTGCACTCGGCGCCACAATTCTTCTCGAATCGGGACCATTGCTTTTAACGTGACCCCACAAGTAAAAGTCAACAGGATTTAGGTCAGGTGATTGAGGTGGCCATGAAACAGGGACTTGTCTACCTGCTAGGATAACCAACATTTTGGAATTCCGTTAATACTTTTGCAAAATAAGCTGGGGCACCCATGTACCACAGTTCTTGATGTATCCTGATGGGCACATCCTTAAGAATCATTGGCATAGTGTCCTCTAGGAAATTTCAGTCGCTGAAATGGTCCAATAAGGTTGTCACCAATAATTCTGGCCCAAACATTGATTGCGAATCGTATCTGGTGAGATGTACTGTACGTGTCACTACATGTGGATTGTTAACAGACCCACTCTACTGATGTTTTATGTTCATAAACTTGTTGCAGTCATCCCCTACCCATTTTTCCGTATAATTCAGAAACTATGATCATGGAGTCGTTTATTCTTTTGCATGTCTCAGGAACACACAGCCAGAATTATGAAATGTATTTCCGAAACACCCTGTATATAAAGAGTCAATAAATATAAGATAAATTAAACATGCTGATTGAAATTTTGTGAGACTGGAAGAGAAAGAAAGGGAGTGATAAATATTCAAACTAACAGATATAGATAGACAGAGAGGACTACTTTTCATTATCGTACTAACTCTAAGATCCTGTACATAAACAGACGTATATATATATATACCCAGCACGCCTGAAATTTTTGTCCTATACACCATTTTTAAGACCCAGTTCCTGGGGTTCACAATTGGTACACACACATCAGGGTACACATGTAAGCTTAACATGTGTACATAAGAATTTTTGTCCCATGTCATAAGGATACAGAATTTCCTTAAGGTGTTATGTAGTGCTTGGAATAACAGCGTTAAAATTGTCGACGTTAACAATATCTTGGTGAGACCGTTAGCATCTCTAATTTTCTCAAGTTCTCAATTTTTTCAACATCAGCCAGGACTACACATTATAGCCTCACCATAAGCCAGGACTACACATTATAGCCTCACCATTAGCCAGGACTACACATTATAGCCTCACCATAAGCAAGGACTACACATTATAGCCTCACCATAAGCCAGGACTACACATAATAGCCTCACCATCATTCAGGACTACTGTAATGGCCCTTGTTTCATAAATTTACAGAAGAATTATATAAATGGGTTAATTACATTTGATTTATATACTGATTCATCCCCTGTAACTTTCCACTAGCTATGAGGTGACATGTTCAGTGCACGTGATAATGTGTGTCCACGGGAAGCTGCGTCATATTATGCTGAGTTAAGGCATTTAGTAGCCGACTCCCTGGCCACCTAAAGAGGGTAGTAGTTTCATATCCTTGAATAGAGGAAGACGTTATTTGAGATCCATCGTGGATGGTTCCGTCTTCCCTCGAGGGAGGATGACGTGCCTATTCTGTTTTCCCTCGATGGGTTACTACTCATAGAAATTACTACTCAACCCCTCACATCGAAAGGACGTGATTAAACGATCTATTTACATAGCAGCATTCCTTTCTCTTCACACTCGGTGTTACATCGCTAGGTTACAGAGTTCTACATCTGGACGTGTATCCAAAATAGCTTAAGTGATTGTTACAAGTGGTGACAACCCGGGAATGTTGTTGCATATATGACAGTTTCACAAGTAACTGTTATATCACACTAACAATCATCTCGCCATATACACAGTTGGTAAAGGTAGAGGTATTATGTTCTCCCCATTACTGTGGCATACAGGTGAAGAAGAAGAACCCATATATGGAACGTAAACGTAAATATGAAATTGCAATCAAAGATATTGTTATATGTGTTACATTTACTACTACAAGGAAGAAGAATTGTTATATACATGGCAGCGGATCTACAAAGAAACCGTTAGACTACTGCTACATTTGTTACAACGATGAAAGAAATCAGTAACGGGTAACAACATTCCGGTCTATATACACATTCTACATAACAAGTCATCAGTGTTTTATGAAACAAGAAAAACAATAACAGTAACCTGTTACATGAAATATCCAAGTGTAGTGATGTATCCCGTAGTGAGAAGTTATAGTTGAGTGTCTTTCGTTTTGTCATCCAAAGATGATGTACAAAATCTTTTTTTTATGTCGATAACCAACACTGAGTTATTGATAGTTGCTGAATTATGGCAACGATCCTGTGAGCTGAAGTGAACATTAGTTTCTGCAAATGATTCGTTCACTGCCCAGGGTGTGACAGGACGTGACTGCAATTGTTGTGACTACTCATCAATCAACATCCTGTCAACAAAATTCTTTCGTATGGCGAGAGTAACCCCCAGTTACCAGCACCCCAGCACCCCTCCCCTAGTGATGACACATCTCCGATCATGAGAGATGGTCTCAGTATTCTGAGGTATGGTGTGGTGGATGCACTAGTGTACACAGTGAACCCCAGAGTCCTTGAGTTCACTGAGAGGGAGCGGCAGTTTGCTGTACTCAGGATTTTCGTGGACATTGACCCAGTCACCGACCTTGGAATCAGCTGTGTCTCCTGTGAGTGACACACGCAAGTCTACGGGATTGCGGCAACAATTTCACATTTTCAAGAAATTCAAGAAAGGATTCTTCAATGAAGCCTACAAGGAAGAGGTAGTATCTAGGCATACATTAAATATATACACACATTTACATGTTCGCGACATAACTTCACACTGACGTTATTTGAGAGCCATCGTGGATGGTTCCATCTTTCATCGAGGGAGGACGACGTGCCTATTCCGTTCTCCCTCGATATGTCACTACTCATAGAATTCCCACTCATAATCTCACATCGAAAGGACGTGATTAAACGGTCTATTTACATAGCCGCCGTCCTTTCTCTTCACACTCATAAATAGTGGAAGTTACGGTTGATATACACTCAGGAATTGTATAAACGATAGTTTTTCAATAAAGGAAGGAAAAGACAATTGGGTTTCACTACTCTAACCCAATATAATATAAATGTACCAGCCTAGTTAACTTCGACAGAACCTATAATTAAACAGCTATAACACTACACAAAATAGATTCACCATCAGCCAGGAGTACACATAATAAGTAGCCTCATCATCAGCCAGGACAACACACAATAGCCTCACCATCAGCCAGGACTACACATAATAGCCTCATCAACAGCCAGGACTACACATAATCGCCTCATCAACAGCCAGGACTACACATAATAGCCTCACCATCAGCCAGGACTACACATAATAGTCTCACCATCAGCCAGGACTACACATAATAGTCTCACCATCAGCCAGGACTACACATAATAGCCTCACCATCAGTCAGGACTACACATAATGGCTTCATCATCAGGCAGGACTTCACATAATAGCCCCACCATCAGGACTACACATAATAGCGTCACCATCACACACATAATAGTCTCACCATCAGCCAGGACTACACAGCCGGACTACACATAATAGCGTCACCATCAGCCCGAGCTACCATCAGCCAGGACTACACATAATAGCCTCTCAGGGACTACATAATAGCCTCACCATCAGCCACGATTACACACAATAAGTAGCCTCATCATCAGCCAGGGACTACATGTCATCAGGACTACACACAATAGCCTCATCATCAGCCAGGACTACACCTCACGATCAGCCAGGACTACACATAATAGCCTCACCACCATCAGCCAGGACTACACACCATTAGCGTCACCATCAGCCACGACCACACATAATAGCCATCACCATCAGCCGGGACTACATAATAGCCTCACCATCAGCCAGACTACACATAATAGCCTCACCATCAGCCACGACACACAATAAGCATCATCAGCCAGACTACACATAATAGCCTCACCATCAGCCAGGACTACACATAATAGCCTCACCATCAGCCAGGACTACACATAATAGCCTCACCATCAATAGGACTACACATAATAGCCTCACCATCAGCCAGGACTACAGCCAGGACTACACATAATAGCCTCACCATCAGCCATTACATAATAGCGTCACCATCAGCCACGACCACATAATAGCTTCCACCATCAGCCAGACTACACACATAGCATCCACATAATAGCTTCACCATCAGCCATACTACACATAATAGCGTCACCATCAGCCGGCCGACTACATAATAGCCTCACCATCAGCCAGGACTACCTCACCATCAACTACATAATAGCCTCACGATCAGCCAACTACACCATACATTTCACCATCAGCCAGGACTACACATAATAGCCTCACCATCAGCCAGGACTACACATAATAGCTCACCATCACTACATAATATCACGAGGCCAGGACTACACATAATAGCCTCACCATCAGCCAGACTACACATAATATCAATCAGCCATCACATAGCAGGACTCAGCCACACATAATAGCCTCCACCATCAGCCAGGACTACACATAATAGCCTCACCATCAGCCAGGACTACACATAATAGCGTCACCATCAGCCAGGACTACACACAATAGCATCACCATCAGCCATGACTACACACAGTAGTATCACCATCAGCCAGGACTACACATAATAGCCTCACCATCAGCCAGGACTACACATAATAGCCTCACCATCAGCCAGGACTACACTTAATAGCTTCATCATCAGGCAGGACTACACATAATAGCACATAATAGCCTCACCATCAGCCAGGACTACACATAATAGCGTCACCATCAGCCAGGACTACACACAATAGCATCACCATAGCCATGACTACACACAGTAGTATCACCATCAGCCAGGACTACACATAATAGCCTCACCATCAGCCAGGACTACACATAATAGCCTCACCATCAGCCAGGACTACACTTAATAGCTTCATCATCAGGCAGGACTACACATAATAGCTTCATCATCAGGCAGGACTACATACCATCAGCCAGGACTACACATAATAGCCTCACCATCAGCCAGGGACTACACACGTCACCATCAGCCACGACCACATCACCATCAGCCAGGACTACACACACAGCATCATCAAGACACACAATAGCATCACCATCAGCCAGGACTACACATAATAGCCTCACCATCAGCCAGGACTACACATAATAGCCTCACCATCAGCCAGGACTACACACAATAGCATCACCATCAGCCAGGGTTACACATATTAAGTAGCCTCATCATCAGCCAGGAATACACATAATAGCGTCACCATCAGCCACAACCACACATAATAGCTTCACCATCAGCCAGGACTACACATAATAGCCTCACCATCAGCCAGGACTACACGTAATAGCCTCACCATCAGCCAGGACTACACGTAATAAGTAGCCTCATCATCAGCCAGGACTACACATGTAATGGGCCCCTGTCTCATCAACAGAACATATTATATAAATGGGTCAATATATCTGATATTATATTCAGATTCACCACCCTGTAACTTTCCACTGTCTATGAGTAAGACATGAGTGGTACACGTGAGAGGGCAACTCTCCCAAGAGGGAAGAAGCCCATAGTCAGCATTCTATGTAAGCCCGCACTGTGACGCCCTAAGTCAGTCACTCACAGCAACTTATATCGTTCGGACGTGATCAACGTTTATATTACATAAACGCCGTCCCTTTCTCATTCACTCATATATAGTGGAACTTACGGTCGATCTACACTCAGGAAATATAGATACAATCCTTTTATAATAAAACAAGGAACTACAGATGGGTTTCGTTACTTAAACCCAAATAATAAATATATGTGAACGGCCTGGTTAATTGGACAATCCAGCCGATTCATATAGGTGGCAGAGGTGTTTACGGATTCTCAAAACTGGTAGTCGTATCAGGTCGTCGGTGTTTTGTAAAAAACAGAAAACACACAAAAGTGACGCGTTACATAATCCGAATGTTTAAAACAATATTCCGTATTGAGACGATATTTAGTGAGTGCTCCTTATCTCTGTCACATACAAAACGTACAGAATTCGTAATATATATATATCAGCCTGTTGGTGAATATCCAGTTTGTACCGGTTGAAGAAGACCCCACTGTCAGCATTCCCTGATACAGTGTTGCAGTGTTGAAGAAAGGTTTCATAACTTGGACTAACAATTGATATTTCACAAGTAGCTGAACAGTTTTGTTGTGTCGAGAGCGTCAATTACGAAGTTCAGGTATCATCAGACAGATCTCCATATATGCGAAGACTGTGAAGATTTGGCACACGGCAGTCACGTCAGCGACCTACCAACGAACAGACCGAAGTCCAATCATCACCAGTTTCTGATCGACAGTGAAGGATCTCCCCTATTTTGAAGTGGACTCGTCTCTCTCCGAGGTAGCAGCGTCTCTTCATTGCCAAGGAAACCAAGAGCAGCGCGCGCATCACCAGGAAGAGGCCCCGCCCACTCTCAACGCAACACTCACTCAAGACTCGCCTTGAAGGATCGCGTTTTCTATACAGACGTCACACCCTGTATAAATAGGTATTTAAATTACATAATTATACACACATGAACACGTTCGAGAGATATCTTCACACGGATAGGTTCGTCGGATAGGATTATTTCAATGATAAAGTGTCGAATGTAAAATTAATGTATTGAAATTCTATAATTTACAGTGGTTCATAAGTGTCTGTTTACTTATTGATAGTTTAATTATTAACTACAATTATTATTCATTTTAATTTTTTTGTAAATGAGAGGCAAGTAATTTGCTTTTACTGTTAATTATTCTTTGACTCACAAGAGACTAATAGATAATTTTCTAAGCTTCCAATGTCTAGTGATGATGACATTGCAGGCCTAACGCAACTATTTGCTTATGAGCAACTCATAGATGATCAAGCAGAGTTTGACATTGAAGTTGAGTCGGGAACACAGTTAGACAATTCGGTAGGAAGTAGTGAGAATGTAATTGAGGAATCATTTGACGACTTAAGCCGTCGTACCTTACGGTCTGGTATACCTCAGTATACAAAACCTAATTCAGGTGACAGTGTGTCTGTTTTGTCAGAAGTAACACCCATATTAACCCAGTCCTCAGTTAGGAGTAAGAATACAAACTTAACTAATACTAACACTATAATGACTTCCAAAAACCTCATGTCAATGCTACTACCGCGCCAACTCAACGTGATAGAGTTATTAATATTATGCAGCGTGGTGATAATGTTCGAAATTTTACGGGTCAAGATGATTATCGGGTCGTGCTTTTCATTTGTGCATGTGAAGATAACATGCTCACTGGAAAAATAACGACTGACGAAGACAGAAAGGCATATGTTCGTTCCCACATTACGCGGGGTTCTTATGCCGGTAGTCGTTTAAATGCGTTTGCGTTGCAGAGCCCTGATTATGGGAAATTTAAGCGAACGCTAATTGGGATCTTTGGGGGTGGGTCACAGCTGGGCCAGCTTCAATGGATCTTCAGATGGATGGATCGTTGTACGCCAGGGGTACGCAATCAAACGCCTGTCGACGCTGTCGACATCGCAGGCGAGGTTCGCTAAGACATGCAAGCCACATTCCGGACCTCAAATTGGTACGACGCGGATGGTAAAATGTCAGCGGAAAATGTAGAAACGTTGATAGAGCTAGTAAGCTTTCTGCTTTCTGTCCGTTGTTCTCTATATAGCCGGGCACAAGACATACAGTATGAACCACCCAGGGATTTGGTGGAGTACGCAAATAAACTCTGTCCCCAGGCTACGGGTCCCTTAATGTCACATTCCTTAATGGCGCAGCCCTCAGTGACGACGCCGCAGCCCTTGACGTCTATGTAGCAACCCCAGTTACCTCAGATGGCACACATGACTCCCTCCCAGACTCCTTATACAACACACTTAGCTCCGATTGCACCTCCCCGCCGGACTTATAAACAAAAAACTCCTTTACGATGTGCACACTGTAATAAACCTGGCCACGTAATAGAAGATTGTTATTAGCTCCAAGGTAACAGTGCCAAGCACTCCTCAAGGTCATTTTTGGAAGCAGCTAAGAAGATACCTCCTCCTACCCAGAAGTAAGACAAATGGTGCGCACTTCAAAAATCGACACCTCATAGTTCACATGAGTGCGATGTGCTAATAAAGGCTAGATCTGTGGACCTTAGTGAAACAGAAGTGCCGTATAGGCGTAAGCAGAAGCGTCCCCAAAGACAAGTCGTTGGGGCAAGACCAGCGCACACCACAACAAGGAGAAGGATAGATAGGGTAATTCCCGCCCCTCCTCACAGCACTTCTATAACGGCCTCGTTAGTAGCGGCGTTTAGAAAAGTGGAAGTGTTGTCAGTGCCGGTGAGAGTGGATAGTACCACATTGGCTCTTGATATAGACACAGGTGCTTGCGTTAATGTATTGGCCTTGACATCCTATCACGAGTTACAACGTAAAAACCCTAACCGCAACTTCAATTGGAGGCCTAGTAACGCTGAGCTCGAGGGAGTTTCAGGTACTCAGCTGAGCATCAAAGGAATGGTGACGTTACCACTCAGATTCTCAAGACATGGTACGCCCTTCTACGCGGACTTTTATATAGTTCAACAGTTCAATTTGCCAGCTGACGGGTTACTTGGTCTACCAACTCTTCGAAAGAACATGATAGATGTTCTTCCACATAATAATACTGTTACGTTTAACGGTGTTTCCTACAAAGCGATGAGTCATTCTGAACCTATGCTCACAGCTAGATCGAAAGTGTTGTCTACCAATCCTATTAAGAGGAAGGCGGATCGTGCATCAGAGATACCTCTTGACCTCAACCACACACTTTCCCAGGGTGATTACAGCAGCAAGAGTTGGACGATCGTACCTGCTGTGTTGAAGAGTACTCTCCATTACCAGAATGTGGAAATTACCAAAGCAACTGTCGAACTACCCAACGTGTACACGGGCACAGATGTTGTGTCTCCCGGAAACGTGCAAGGTTAAAGGGCTGTCATGTGAATCTACCCTGAGCACTATACGCCCAGGTGGTTTGACCGACGTACTGATTCTAAATCGAACAGGCATTCAACGAATCTTAAAGAATGGATGTTATTTGTGTGATTTTCTAGTATATCACAACAATGTCGAAGTACAGCCTACCAAATTCCCAATTCGAGGTGTTGTTGCGAAATGCCAACAGATTCGACAGGCCAGGATAGATCAAATAGTACCACATGTTAAGGTGATCCATCATCCCCAGGGCAAGACACGTCTTTTAGAGATGCTTGCCGACTATAGAAATATAGTAGCCTTGCCAGGGGAAATGCTAGGTCAGACAGATTTAACATCCCATCATATAACCTTAAAGGAGGAAACCAACCCTATTTACGTACCAGCTAATAGACTACCTCATAGCCAGCGCGCTGTAGTACAAGATATGGTACAGGGTGTTCGTGTTCTGGGTATTAAATTCTATATACAGGAGCGAACACAAACACCTGTATAGTTTTTGTAGGTTCTATTTACTGGATAACAGATATGTACACAAGGGAAGTAGCGCTCCTTACTCTGTCCGGGGGTCAACTGCTCTCTAGGCGACGTATGGTAAGTGAGACATTAACAGCTTCCATATGTCGCCAGGCACATAAATTAGGCATATGGGACATTGATAAATACATTGCCACACGCTACTAGCTAGGCTGAATAAATAGTATATAAATGGAGCACATACATAATATACATACATAGTATACATACATATACATACACCTCCCTCCCCCCTATACCCTCATAGCAAAGTCTTGAGCGGACCTTTTCTCTTGGATCCGTTCTGAGCGTCGAGGGATTTGATCACTGGGAAGGGTATGGGACTCAACACTTGGTGGCGGGGTCAGCAGATGGTGTTGTTACAGGGCGGAGAAAACGGCGGTTCCTCCACCACACACGACCACTGGGTAATTGCACCTGGTAGTCCCGTGACCTACCGAGACCCATGACTATGCCTACTTTGTCCCAACGTAGGGAGGTCGGGTCCTGAACACGGACTTGGGTGCCGACACTCAACCTGGGGAGAGAACGGGCATGGTCGTTGTAGCGGGCGACGACGTCCTGAACATGTTCGGCGGCTCGGCGATCACAATCCTCTGTCTTGGCCTGCCACTCCTTGGAGAAGGATTGAGGGTGAGCAGGGACACAAGAACGAAGGGGGCGTCTATACAAAACCTGGGCAGGGGAGCGTCCGGTGTAGTTAGGTGTGTTGCGGAGTTCAAGAAGACCCCGGTCGAAGGCCCTCAGTCGATATTCCCAGAAGGGGCCACCTTAAGGATGAGGTGCTTCAAGGATTTGACAGCAGCCTCAGCGTGGCCGTTGGACTGCGGGTAATGGGGCGATGACAACACATGCCGGACTCCCCATCGGTCAAGGAACACAGCAAAGTCCCGGCTTGTGAACTGAGGCCCTCCGTCGGTTCGCAGGCGCACAGGAACGCCCACGTCACGGAAGTAGTGGCGGAACTTGCTGATGGTGGCGGCAGACGTCGTGTCATTACCGCACTTGATGACAACCGGCCAACCAGAGAGACGGTCGACGATAACAAGGAAGGACTTTCCTGACACAGAGAAAAAGTCGGCCGACACAGACTCAAAGGGGCGGGTGGGGTTGTCGTCACTCATGAAGGGTTCCTGCTGCTGGCTGGGTTGTAATACTTGGCAGGGCTCACACGCACGGACAACATTGGAGATGTCGGAGTTGATGCCGGGCCAGAACACAGTCTGTCGTGCATGTCGTTTGGTGGCTTCAGCTCCACGGTGACTGTCGTGAAGGCGAGCCAAGACGTGGGGACGTGAGGCAGCAGGGACAACTACACGTGCTCCGTACAGAACAAGGTCTCCGTCGCAGTAGAGTTCATCGCAGAGTTTCCAATACGGGAGCAGGGTGTTGTGAAGGTAGTAGCGGTTGCTAGGAAATCTATTCCTCACACACTCGACGAGTCAGACGTAGGAAGGGTCATCTCGGGCCGCTGTTCGAAGGTCCTCCATTGCCTTGTCGTCATCTGTTGACAGGTCCGAACGAAGGGATTGGACGGCGTGTAGAGTGACCACAGTCCTGACGGAAAGAGCGAGATCGACGTCGAGCACATGGTCTTCTGGAGTAGGGCGGCTGACAGGAGAGCGGGATAAGGCATCAGGGATGCAGAGCTCCTTACCAGCACGCCACACTGCTGTGAAGATGTACGCCGAGAGCTTCTCTTTCAGACGCTGGAGGCGAGGGTTCTCAACGGCGTCCAGCGTGTAGTGGTTGAGGATTGGGACAAGCGGGCGATGGTCAGTCACTAGGTGAAAGTTTTGCAGGCCTATAAGGTAAAACCTACACTTGGACATCGCCCAAACCACAGCCAACAGCTCTAACTCAATAGTGGCGTAGCGCGTCTCGGTGTCAGAGAGGAAACGCGAGCCACACTGGACGAGCCGGAACTGCCCTCCACCATGATCCTGCAGTAGGGCGTATCCCACGCCGTACAAGCGTGAGGCATCTGTCTGCAGAACCGTCGGCAAGGCTGGGTCAAACGTGGCGAGGACAGGTGGACTAGACAGGGCCTGTTTCACTTGCTGGAAGGCCTTGTCGCGGTCGGGGGTCCTCTTGGGGCTCATCAGGGGGCGAAGTGGTTGGGCCGCTGCGGAGATGTCCGGCGAAAACTCTGCTAACTGGTTGACGAGACCGATGAAGGACCTCAAGTCGGTGAGGTTAGCAGGGGTGAGAAAATCCGTGATGGCGCGGACCTTTTCCGGGTCAGCTGCGATACCATTCCCTGAGAGGGTGTACCCACAAAAGTCCACTGAAGAGCTGGCCAGAACAAACTTGTCGGCATTTAGGGTGATGCCGTGCTTCCGGCACCTGTTGAGTACCTCGTAGATACAGCAGAGTGATCCATGTAATCCTCATCATACACGAGTATGTCGTCGACCACTTTCACGCAGTTTGCCAGACCTTGTAGAGCCATATCACCTCAAAGACAGAAAGCGTCTCCTGTAGCGGCGAATCCCATGGGGCCACGGCAATAACTGTAACGTCCATGCGGGGTGATGAAAGTTGTAAGTGGTCGGTCTTCTTCTGCAAGCTCTATCTGCCAGTATCCACACAGGGCGTCCATCGTCGTGAAGAAGCGCGCCTTCGGGTTCACACTGCGTATAGGTGCAAAGGGCGTGGGAGAAGGGTGCGCAGGACGAGACACCTGGCTGTTGAGCTTGGAGAAGTCAATGGTGATCCGAAACACTACCTTTGGGTTTTGCGACGACAACCATAGGGTGACACCATGGAGACGGGTCATCACCGGCTGGTGCAATAATTTCTTGGGTGACCATGGAGTCCAGCTCGTTTTTGACCGCCTCGCGGTAGGCCAGGGGAACCAGTCGAGGGGTGTAAATAGCGAAGGGCTTCGCGTCGTCCCTCAAGTGGATCCTCATGGGGGGGACCTACCATCTTCTTGAGAGGCTTGGATTCCAGAGCGGACTTGGTAACCAGAACGTCGCTGAATTCCTTCAGGAAGTACTTCCGAGCATCCGAAGGAGAGGTGTCACTGGCAAGAGGCAGGGGTAGGGCGGCAGCAGGGTCGTTGCTGCTCCCTTCTTGTACCCTGTTGGCGTGTTTTACCTCGAGAATAGGTTTGGGGAAGCCCTGGGAGATGATGGCCAACTCTTGACAATGTCTGTAGGACAGCAAAGGAGTCGGGACACCATTATGCACATCAATCCAGGCTTGACAAGACCTGTTGCCAAAGGTGACTTGTGCTTGGAGTGAACCTAGGGCTGGGGCCATCTGTGAACCATCTGCCGTGAGGCGGAGATCCTTGGGGGGCGGTCCTAGATCACTTGGAGAGAGCCCCAAGCATTGCAAATGCTGGGGACCGATGACTGTAGCATCAGCGCCGGTGTCAGGCAACATCTGAAGACGAGATGACACACTGCCGTAGGTCACAATGACACTGATGTACTGGGGAACTTTGGTCCTGGGACGCGGGGGGGAGCACACATTCCTAATATGGCTCGAGCGTTGTCCAGGGTCGTCATGCTTCTGATTGGAAGACTTTGGGCGGCCCTCACTGGTGGAAGGGCGCTGAAGCTTCCGCCGACGCTGTCCCTTGGGTTTGTTGGTAGGGCAACACTTGTCATAGTGGCCCAGACGACCGCACACATTGCACTGGACGTACTTAACTGGGCACCGTACTGTGAGTGACCAGTGGCCCTAACGGTCACAACTGTTGCATGTAGACTCAGCAGCTGGACACACCTGTGTTCCGTGCTGCTTACCACAGTTGTTACAAAATGAACCGGGCGTGGACGTGGTGGGCGAAGGCGTAGGAGCAGACTTCTTGTCCTTCTTGTACCGGGACACAGCGCGTACAACTGTAGGGGGAGCTCGGATGGCAGAGGTGGCACACCGGGCAGCCTCATAGGAGCGACATATCGTCAACACATCCTTAAGAGAAGAGGAAGAGTCGAGGTAGGTGAGGCGTTGGACAAGCTCCTCGTCCTTAACACCCATCAGGATCACCTGTTTCAACTGGGTCTCCTCGCACTGCTGGTGGTGGCCTAGGCATATATCTACCTCTTCCGAGGCTCTCTTGAGTCGTACATAAAAGGCTTCAAAAGTCTCACCCTCCATCTGCCTGCAGTTAAACAATTCCCTCCTGCGCGACAGAGCTTCATTCCGCTGTCCTTTGATGTGCCGTTGTAGAATGTCCAGTGCCTCCTCTACAGACAACGAAGAGGTCGGAGGCACCTGTAACGTATGTTCTAAGACACGCTGAGTTTCCAAGGACAGGCACATACGCTGCTGAATAAGTTGTTTAGACTGTGACAAACTCTGTAGATCCACCATTGTAGAATAATCAGTCCACCGTCGCCGCCATTCACGAAAAGTCTGGAAATTCACATCAGGCTTCAAGATGGGCGGTGTTTGAGCTGCCGCTTTAGGTGGGGCTGGGGGGCGTGAAGGAAGCATTGATGAGGTATCTGAACCAGTCAGTACCGAGGCTGTGTTATAGCCAGGGGCTAGGTTAACAGGTTAACGCTGAATATCGAGATGAAGGGCTATGCGATGTGGTGGAAGCTGGAGCGTCATGGTCAGCCTGGTCATCCATCTCTGTAGAGCTATCATCCGACTGACTCATCCGGGCGTTGGCTCCACGACTATGTAAGGCACGAGACATAACTACTTCATCTGTGTACTGTGTCTTAAATCAGTGTTGACCGGTCAGCCCGTCATATCAACAAGATCTCAGACAAAAATGTAATTAAATACACAGATAAGTAGATTATATATATAAAATATATTTCATGTAAATCTACAATGAAAACGTGGATAAGATAAATCTTGATAAAATCACACGTGTGATTTTATCAAGATATAAAATATATAAAGGAATCGCCGCAGTCAGTGTGTGTGTGTGTGTGTGTGTGTGTGTGTGCTGGGCGGGCGAGAGCACTCTCCTCGAGCTTTGAGGGGGGGTGGAAACGACGACTAGCGTCAGTTACCCTCTGGACATGGCGAGAGGAGGTTGTACTGAACTTTACTCCTTACAAATGCCCAGAACATGCCTTGTACCTTGGGAATCCTTTAGAACAAGGTCACACATTTATGGCACGAAACACCCAATGCACTAAACACTGCACAGAAAATCACTGTCACTGACACTGCTCAAAGTTGCTATAAATTCTTCGAGGAGCGGCGGCGGTTGTGAGTTGGCGGTTGTGAGTTGACACAGAGAAGGAGTCCATAAGCCGGCTTCCCACAAACTTTACACTTTCACTCGTAATTATCCAGTAAAACTAGACACTGCGCCATGTTCGTGTTCTGGGTATTAAGTTCTATATACAGGAGCGAACACAAACACTTGTATAGTTTTTGTAGGTTCTATTTACTGGATAACAGATATGTAAACAAGGGAAATAGCGCTCCTTACTCTGTCCGGGGGTCAACTGCTCTCTAGGCGACGTATGGTAAGTGATACATTAACAGCTTCCATATGTCGCCAGGCACATTAATTAGGCATGTGGGACATTGATAAATACATTGCCACACGCTACTAGCTCGGCTGAATAAATAGTATATAAATGGAGCACATACATAATATACATACATAATATACATACATATACATACACAGGGTATGTGAGATGAGAATGTTATTAGACACTCAAAATCCCCCTTTAATAGCCATTATTCCTCGTCCCGAGAAAAGATGGTGGATGGCGCCCTGTTATAGATTTCAGGCACGTCAATGATCAAACGATCTCTGACAGGTACCCTATGCCTGTCTTGAGCGACATATTGCAATCCTTAGGCAAGGATAATGCGGTATTTAGCAACTTAGATTTGCTTAGTGGGTATTGGCAAATACCACTCGATGAGAAATCTCGAGATTTCACGGCATTTAGCACGCCTCTAGGCCACTTTGAGTTTCTACGGATGCCATTTGGTCGCAGGAATGCTCCACTAACATTTCAAAGAATGATCAACACCCTGTTTGCCAGATTGATTGGTATCACAGTCTGCGCTTATTTGGATGATCTAATAGTAGTCAGTAAGGACGTCGATTCCCATCTGATTAAACTGCTTGAAGTGTTGGACAAACTTTCCACAGCAGGCCTCAAAATAATACTCTCGAAGTGTGAGTTTTTAAAATCCAGAATCCATTTCCTTGGTCATGTAGTTGACGGTGAGTGCATACATACAGTTAATGATAAAGTCAAAGCTGTATCTCAGTTCCCGCGTCCTACCTCAAATGATCATGTGCGACTTTGTGCGTAGCTTTCTTGGCTAATTTGGATATTATCGTTCCTTTATCAAGAACTATGCAACATTAGCATCGCCCCTAACAAGGTTGCTAAGAAAAGATGCAATATTTTTATGGGACACCGAACACGAAGATAGTTTTACGGCATTGAAGATAGCGCTTACCAATGCCCCGGTTCTAGCATTCCCAGACTACACTCAACCTTTCACTCTCTGTACTGACGCTTCCGGACTTGGAGTCGGAGCAGTGCTCATGCAAGAGGATACGCATAGAAAGCTAGGAGTGATATCGTTTGCTAGTCGCAAACTAATTGATGCTGAAAAACGTTATTCAGTAACGCATTTAGAAACGTTAGCCGTTTTGAGGGCACT
The DNA here is from genome assembly GCF_018991925.1 of Homarus americanus. Taxonomy (NCBI): domain Eukaryota; kingdom Metazoa; phylum Arthropoda; class Malacostraca; order Decapoda; family Nephropidae; genus Homarus; species Homarus americanus. Next base: position 1,470,466 of record NW_024736071.1, read on the forward strand.
TAAGAAGTTCAAAGACATTATCTTTGGCTACAAGATAACTGTTTTTACTAATCATGCTGCAGTAACTGAGCTGTTCCATGGCAGAAACTTATCAGGCAGATTAGCACGCTGGTATCTGAGAATTCAAGAGTTTGACCCCGAATTTAGGTATTTACCTGGGAAGGCGAATGTTGGCGCCGACGCGCTGTCATGAAATATAGCACCAGTCATGCCAGTATCAACATTCACTCTTTCGCAACTGGAAGATGAGCAACGACGCGACTCATATTGGTCAGCAGATATTTTTGCTCTCGAATCGTGTGAGGATGTTAAACTCCCCAAGTTAATTCTTCCCTTTAGTCAGTTTGAATTACGACATAACATACTCCATAGGTCGAGAAAATCACCTGAGGGTAATGTGTCTCAAATAGTCCTACCTAACACGTTATGCAAAGCAGTAATAACATTGTTCCATGATGTCCCACAGGCAGGTCACCAAGGTCGTGATAAATGCTTAGCAGATTTACGAAAGAAGTATTTCTGGAACACTATGAAGAAAGACATAGAATTACACATAGCTAATTGTTTGGCGTGTCAACATAAAGGTTCAACAGGATCACCAGCCCCGATTCTACAATATCCTACACCAGACCGTCCGTTTGACACAGTCGCTATTGACGTGTTACAGCTCCCAATGAGTCATCAGGGAGCAGCGTCCGTCGTAGTGTGTGTGGATCATTTTTCAAGGTTCGTGGTCTTGGTCCCACTAAAAAGCAAAACGGCCGAAGCAGTAGCCTATGCATTAGTGATGAATCTTATATGTCCACATACTACGCCTAAATTTCTGCTCTCTGACAATGGCACAGAGTTCAAGAATCATCTAGTAGGGCATATATGTGCACAATATGGTATTAAACAAACTTTTGTGACAGCTTATCATCCACAGGCTAATGGCCTTGTTGAGAGAAACAATCATAAAATCCTAGAAATACTGCGTCCAATTGTCAGTGGTTTTCAATACGCATGGGAGGATTGGTTACCGCAGGTTGCAGCGTCTATAAATGGGTCAGTTAATAGCTCTACGGGCAAAACACCCTACTACATTGTCTATGGTACAGATAAACGTCTACCTTACGACATCTTTACAGATGCACCATACCCGGTATATAATACGGATGATTTCGCGGCAAAACAAATTCATGTCTACAGATATTCATGCCCAAGTACGATCACATCTAGCGGCGTCACGCGCCGAAATGATCATCAAGCAACATAAACATGCTAAATCTGTCGCATTAAACGATGGGGACGCTGTTACGTTAAGAGAACCTGAAAGGAACTCCAAACTTTCGGCAAAATTTTCTAGTCCATTCCGCATAATCTCAAAAGAATGAAGCAACAAATTTAAAATTTGGAAGCCTAATGCACAGATTGCAGATGTCGTGCACGCGGATAGTCTGAAGAAGACCCAGATAAATGTATTACCTCCAGTTGATGATGATGTGATTGACACCTCCTTACAGATCATACAGACGCAGAGTGTCCCAAATGACTATTGTATGAAATTTCGTTCTGCAAGTAGACGTTTAATCGTTTGTAATTCCTTACAGAATGGCTTGGATCATCAGTGTGTTGCTTCTACTCTGTTGTTGCACCGTTGTGTTGACAGACATGTCCACATCAGTCCTCAAACCGGGAGCACTAGTGGCACCTCTCGGACGCGTTCTCATAGTTGAGGACGTGGTGAACATCAAGTATGAACTCCATCCACTACTCCAACTTCCGAGTCAGATGGAAAACGTCGACGGCCAACTACAATCAGCATTGGACATCCTTCATGGTCTCAGCACAGCTTCTAATAATTCGACAATAGTTTCACAAACTATAGACCTTCTACACCTTCGTCTCCAGAACCCTCGCGAGTTTCTCGTCGATGTTAGGAAGAATTTACCTGCGTCTCAAGCGGATCTTGCTAAAGAAATGCAGTCTCAGGCACGACGAAAAAGGTGTCTCTTTAATTTTGTGGGTCAAATCCAAAGCACCTTGTTTGGCACGGCAACGGCCGATGATGTAGCTAAATTGGGGGACCGAATGAACGTTGTCGTTCAGGCTGTATCTCAACAGAATCGTGTTATTTCTCAAACCTTTCACGCGATTACTGCTCTAGAATCAAAGGTTAATGCAATCATATTGGAATCTAACCAAGTTTCGAGGATTGTTACTAGGTTACAGAAAGCAATCCCGGCATTAGAATGGTCCTTTATTTCACAAAATATTTGCATGATGCAGAAAACTCGGTTCATAAAATTGTAACCTCTAAAAATGAACTAATAGACAGCATTGTAGATGCCGGGATAGGACGTGTGGACGCGAAGCTTGTGCCTGTGCAGAAGCTTCTTGAAGCTTTAAAGATAGCCATGTTGCAGTATCATTTAACTCCTATTTTTAATGACAATGAGGTTCACTATTATTACCCACTGTTGGAGTCAACCCTCACGCACAATGCAATTCTGATCCACATTCCTATGCGAGGGCAACATGAGTTTAATGCATGGTATTTAGAACCCTTCCCTTGGTTTGTAAACGACACACTGTATACCCTGGATAGGCATAAAGAACTTTTCTTAGTAGATGAAGATTATTCTTTGTTATCAATAGAGGATTCTGAGGTACTGCACGTATGTCCAGCCTACATGTTTGCATTTATTCCTGCTGCAGAGGGAATATGTGAATTGGCGGTGATACAAACAAATGTACGCACAGTACTTGAGCAATGCAGCTATAGGCCAGTTTGTGTTAAAACTGTGTTTCACGCTCATGTGCACAATGTTCAGTATTTGTTCTTTCCAAATCTCACTACTGTTATACTAAAATGCCATGATGGTGTTAAGCAGCTAGTTGTGAAAGGGCACTACAAGGCTCCTGATTACTGTGAAATAACTTGAGGTACATTACGGACCTTGCCTACTCATCAGCATTTTGCTTTAAATCTTAAACTCAAGTCTGCTTAATTCAACTGCCTATAATGAATTTCACTATTCAGCATATTCAAATAGTTTCAGAGAAATTAAAAGTTTTAGCTTTCTTCAACGAGACACATTTTGCTGATTTGAAAAATAACTTGCCATTTTATCTATCACAGGAATTTGCACTACCAAGCCTTACAATTCCCACTATTTTGTGTCATCCAAATTCAACATTGTTCATAACATACTAACACATAAGACACTAAAGCATAGGTCCCCTGTTGTAGCTAATACCCCTACAGTATTTGAGTCCCCAGCTTAGTGTCTAGATATCTGTTTATAACATGGTTAGGGTTGTCTAGGATGTACTGTACTCAGTGAGTTATTTAGGCCTCACGGAGCTCGGCTGGTAGGTGACCGAGCGATGTAATGGGCCACTGTCTCATCAACAGAACATATTATATAAATGGGTCAATACATCTGATATTATATTCAGATTCACCACCCTGTAACTTTCCACTGTCTATGAGTAAGACATTAGTTGTACACGTGAGAGGGCAACTCTCCCAAGAGGGAAGAAGCCACTAGTCAGCATTCTATGTAAGCCCGCACTGTGACGCCCTTAGTCAGTCACTCACAGCAACTTATTTCGTTCAGACGTGATCAGCGTTTATATTACATAAACGCCGTCCCTTTCTCATTCACTCATATATAGTGGAACTTACGGTCGATCTACATTCAGGAATTATAGATACAATCCTTTTATAATAAAATAAGGAACTACAGTTGGGTTTCGTTACTTAAGCCCAAATAATAAATATATGTGAACGGCCTGGTTAATTGGACAATCCAGCCAATTCACACATAATAGCCTCACCATCATCCAGGAATACACATAACAACCGTGTACTGGCGGCTTCTTGAATTTTGGGGGCATATGAGAGTATTGTGTTCCTGAAAGGATTTTTTATTGTGTTTTAAAAAGTCCTTTGAAGTCTCTTTGATCATCAATCGGACACAAGGATAGCTCCAGGATCCTTGCTCTATCGATATTTGTCCATTCCACCACCTTTGTAAATATTAAAAAAGTTCTTTATAATGCGAAAAAGACTATTAAGTATATTTTTTTATAGAATTTTACATTAGTATAGACTATGTCAGGGATATTAAACGGTGTTTATTTTGTATTTTAGTAATCATGTCAGTGACCTGTGAATTTCTTCCATAAAGTAGGAGTTATATATATATATATATATATATATATATATATATATATATATATATATATATATATATATATATATATATATATCCTTTAAACTGTGTACAAGATAAGTCTTATTAAAGCTTAAAGAAATACGTATTCGCACCAATAGTTCCTAGACTTGCGAGGGTGAATAAGAGGAGGAGAGTCCCATAAGAACGATGAAACAGAAGGAAAGTGATGGTTAAGAGGTAAACAGAGAGTAAAGTTAAAGAGCGAATGTTTATTTACCTAAAAACTGTATGTTAAAGATATAAGAACGATTTATAGAAGAGAGGAAGACTAATAAAAGCAAAAAACTACATAGACAACAAAGGCAGTAACAACAAAAACACTAATAACAACAGTCACTGCAAAAACAGATAAGTTCAACAATAAACACCAAAATAGCAACGGCATTAACTCTAAAAAAACGAAGAACGAGAACCAGAAAATACCATCAACACCCAGAGCAACAACAACACAACCTCGACAGTAATAATTATCAATTATATCAACAACCTTTGCAATAACATGGAAAACAACAATAACCACAACAAAAACACCAACAACAACTAACAACAACATCAACAACAACAACGATGACAACAACATTAATAATAATAATAACAAATACAAAATAAAACAAGAACAACAATAACAATAGCCGCTACAGTTTGTTTGATTGAGATCCCTGACTCACATGATCATCACTCACTGGTGACGGACTCATACAGGTACAGTATAACATTGTACCTCGTTTACTCCACCATCATGTAAACAAAGGTAGCTGACTGTTTTGGTGTCACAAATTTTCATAAACACTCGACTAATCACGAAGTATTTATAAATCTTTACTTTCGGGTGTTTCTTTTAAGCGTGAAGCAAGGAAACATCCAAAGGCCACTTAAGTCTCATTATTCTTGGTGGAGAGGTGTAGAAGTGGGAGATAGGGTTGAGATACACATACTCGTAGTTATAATTATATATGGGCTAAAAAGACCACCATTAAAGAGGAGGAATAAAAGTACAGTACCTGGGTTATTATCTTGGAAAAAATACCGGGGTTAAGTGTGTGTGTGTGTGTGTAAAAATAATAATAATAGCAATAATAATAATAATTAACGGTTTATTGGCAGCCGGAAGGCTGAAAATATACAGTTACATAATTGGGGAATGAGTCTCTTAAGTTACAAATAATATACAAGTAATATAAATGACACAAATATGATATATAATAACTAGGTGTGGAGAAGCTCAAACTACAGGGTATTTCAACATAGTGACAGTGCAAAAGGTAAGATTGACTGGGAGTGAATACACTGTTTGATTAGTTCTTATTGATAATTTTTATAATGGTTGGGACTAGGCTGTTCTTATAGAGATCAGTTCGTGCTCGTATGGGCTGGACGCGGTTGTGGTGTCGAACAGTAATTCTCGGACGAGGGATCTCGGGTGGTAGTAGGAGCCGGTGTCTAGGCTGGTGCAAAAGCTTCTCACCAAATTTTCAGATGAGGTCGTGGTGATGGTGATGGTGATGGTGGTGTGTGTGTGTGTGTGTGTGTGTGTGTGTGTGTGTGTGTGAAAAATAGTTAACGGTTTATTGAAAAAGTTGGCAGCCCCGAAGGCTGAAAATATACATTGGACAAAAATGTCTTATTACATACAAAGACATGGGGTGGGTGGGTCGTTTAACAAAAGCTTTCATTACTGAAAGAAGAAGGAACATACAAATTGAACATACAAATTATTATAGTTTACAGTTGATGGCTCCGACCTGGACTGGTCATGGAGACACCAGGTGGTGTGGTGTTCACGTGGTGTAGTAACTCGTCCTCGGGGTGTTGATATGAAGGACCTCACGTGGTCATAGGGTCACCGGGTGGTGTGGTGTTCACGTGGTGCAGTAACTCTTCCTCGGGATGTTGATATGAAGGACCTCACGTGGTCATGGGGACACCGTGTGGTGTGGTGTTCACGTGGTGCAGTAACTTGTCCTCTGGTGTTGATATGAAGGACCCTTCGTGGTCATGGGGAGTGTGTGTGTGTGTGTGTGTGTGTGTGGCGATTTGTGGTTCCTTGTTCAATTCCTGAGCAGGGTGAGACTATGGGCAAGTTTCTTTACGCCATTTGCTAGTGTCTACACAGTAGTAAATGGGAACCTGGATGTTAATCGATTTCCGGATCGTGTTCCGGGGCAATGGCTAACCAGTACAGTTGGTGAGCTGTCAGGTCATCTCGAGCTATTTCTTTACACTGGGTCATGAAGCTCGTTAACTCAGGGTGTGGTTGTTGTGTTGGCGATAGCTTGTACACCGTAAAAAATTCACGCCCAGGTGGCCCTAGGGCCCGCCATCCTCATATACGATGGGCAACCATTATCATTATTATTATTATTATTATTATTATTATTATTATTATTATTATTATTATTATTATTATTCCTATTATTATTATTATTATTATTATTATTATTATTATTATTATTATTATTATTATTATTATTCCTATTATTATTATTATTATTATTATTATTATTATTATTATTATTATTATCTTTAGCTCGACTTTCGTACATTCACCAGCGCTTTCGGGTGGAATAAAGGAAGAACTCAAGTATTGTCGCAAACTGTCATGCAGCACTAAGGACGGTGTACTGTAAGGAAAAAACGTACAGAGAGATGAAACTAACAAAATTAAGAATTTTCGAGTAGACGTAAAGATAGAATGGCGTTTTTTAACATTATATACAAAAAAAAATCACTAAAGACATATATAATGCAAGAATAAGAAAGACAAAAAACTCAATGGAACAAAAATGAGTGGTGACGGATGGTCCTCTTGTGAGTGGTAACTGATGGTCCTCCGGTGAATGGTGACGGATGGTCCTCCGGTGAATGGTGACGGATGGTCCTCCAGTGAATGGTGACGGATGGTCCTCCGGTGAGTGGTAACGGATGGTCCTCCAGTGAGTGGTAACGGATTTTTCACTATTGAGTGGTTACGGATGGTCCACCAGTGAGTGGTGACGGATTGTTCGCCAGTGAATGGTTACGGATAGTCCACCAGTGAGCGGTGACGGGTGGTACTCCAGTGAGTATTGACAATAAAGTTTATTTAGCCCAAAAAATACTGATACAGGGTGGATAATAATAACAATATTGACCTGGCTGAGCCAATTGAGAGCCTGAGCTCTCTTAGTGGCACTTGATTTATATTGTACATTTATCTCAAGGAAGTATCAGACGCCTACTAGACACCGGAGGAGACGGACCAACCAACGGGAACAGCAACTGACCCGTAAGGGTTGACCGTTACATATTCCACCGTTCAAAAACGCCACATCTTCCCGGATCCCTGTGCACATGCACTGATTCTCGGAGAGACTAAACTTAAATTCTCAACCAAACCACTCCCTGAAACGCTGTTAAACAGCAATTATATATATATATATATATATATATATATATATATATATATATATATATATATATATATATATATATATATATATATATATATATATATATATATATATAAAAGTGACACAGCTCATTTTTCATAAAAAATTTTGACACCTCACGAACGTACAGGACTGACTATGTTAGCCTTCCCTCCCCACAGTCAGTGTGAGTGACCCACACAACTGCAGAGGAAGCGCTAACTGTTGTCCTTCCTGACGTGGTAGGAGAGCTTTCTCTCTTCACATTATTTTTCTATTACTTACCCTGGCCGAGGCACCTGCTGATTTTTAATACTTCAGTATTCGTGCTAAAGCCCCCCCAGTGGTGCACACCTCACAGAGTGGGATTGTGTGTATCCAGTGGGGGTCGGGGAAAACCTGGGCCAATCCAGCAGTGACGTCCGTGATAGTGCAAACACACCACTATGCGGGGGTCGCCCTTAGGAAAGATTTTTTTTTCTGCACTAAGGGCCTTCAATAACCTTAGTGCACCAATTAATTTACAGTACATGTAAAAAACAAATTAAAACTGTACCTAAGGGGTGGTTCCCAGCCACCCCAACCATGCCCTCTGGGAGGGGCCACAACAAGCCCCCCTCTACTCGTCCAGGCAGGGACAAGCAGAGGCGGGAGATCAATCAAAATGACCTAAGACTGCCAAGACCACTGAGAGACAAAGACAATGAATCGACCACCGACAAAAACATTCATCAAAGACGTACCATTGAAATAACACCAGAGAAGGCCAGAGTAATCCACTTTCGGACTGTTGACACGTCCACCTCGTTTGACAAAATTAATGGGTTCATTATCCAGAAGGCCATTAAAGATCAAATAGGGGACGTGGAGAAAGTCCGAAAGACAAGAAATGGCCAACTCCAAGTTACTGTTAAAGATGGAAAGCAAATGAGGGACGCCTTGAATCTGAAAACCTTCCACACAACCAAAGTGGAACCGTATATCCCAGAATTTCTCAATGCCTGTAAAGCTGTAGTTAACAGCTACGAATTCCAGGAAATGAGTTATGAAGATATCGTGTTCCACATGCAAGATCAAGGAGTCGTCGATGCCTTCGTCTTTAATAGGAGGACCATAGAGGGAGAAAGGAAACGATCAACCACAGCTATACTGACTTTTGCTGGACTTGTTAGGCCTACCCATGTATTGGTAGGATACCAGAGAATACAAAAAAATACATATATTCCATTTCCCATGAGATGTTTTACCTGCCAAAGGTTTGGACACACTGGTAAGGCCTGCCGTAACATCCAAGTATGCTGTAAATGTGCTCAAAGCGGACACAGGGAAGATGAATGCACACAAACTGAGGAAAAAAGCTACCATTGTTCGGGTCATCATGCTGCCTCAGACAGGAAGTGCCCTTCCTACCTGAGGGAGTATGATATCAGCAAGGTGAGAGCAGAGACTAATTTGGACTACAGGGAGGCTAGGAAGCAGGTGGAGATGTTCTTGCAGACACCAACACCTGGAATGTCCTTCGCATCCGCTGTATCCAAAAACACCTCACCCCCTAAAATGTGCACCACTGAAACACAGACAGAGACCAGAACGATTGCAACACAAACAGACTCTGCACTCACCGGCTATCCAACCATCGACGCCAACAACGAAAACTCAAAGAAAATTATGACTAGCAACAAGACTAAACTTAAAAACAAGTCAAACGAGACCACAAAAGCTAAGCAGACTGTCGACCTTGTCTACCCCCAGTCAGGCAGCACCTCGATTATGCAGTTCAGTTCTGGTGCCCCTATTATAGAATGGATATAAATTCACAAGAGTCGGTGCAGCGAAGAATGACAAAAATGATTCCTGGACTTAGAAACCTTCCATATCAGGATAGGTTAAAGAACCTTAACTTGCATTCCCTAGAAAGACGAAGAGTGCGAGGAGATATGATAGAAGTATTTAAGTTGGGTGAAAGGAATCAATAAAGGGGATATAGATATAGTTCTTATAATATACGAGCAGGATAGGACTCGGAGCAACGGATTCAAGTTGGATAAGTTTAGGTTTAGGAGGGAGATAGGAAGAAACTGGTTCCCAAATAGGTGGTGGACGAGTGGAACAAGCTTAGCAACTTTGTAGTAAGTGCTGGAACTCTGTAAAGTTTCAAAAGGAGGCTAGATAGATTCATGGATGATAGAGAGTGGTAGTAGCTCTCGACAGGAGCTGCCATGCACAGGCCAACCGGCCTATTGCAGACTCCTTATTTTCTTATGTTCTTATGTTCTTATGTAAGGAGAAGGTCGCAATCTGTCGACAACTTGACAAGAGACTCCTCACCACAACCACTGTTTCACTTTGTTGAATCACACCGGGGGCTGGGAGCCCCTGCCGAGCAGAGAGCTGGTTTTATAGAGCCATGAGACTGCTCAAGAAATAGTAGGGATTCCCCTCCCCCCCGAGACAAGAACAAAGAAAAAGGAAACCCAAAACGCTGACCATATCAACTCTCAGACTTAAAATTCAATATCATCCAGTGGAATTGCAGAGGTGCTAGGAATAAAAATGTTCAATTTGAATTAATAAAGTCATTATATCGGCCAGACGTTTTTTGCCTTCAAGAGACGCTACTTGCGGGTAAGGACGACCCACCTGTATTTGACAACTACACGTCCTACAGAGGAGACAATCTAAGGGGGGTAGCCCTATTTATTAGGAGTGAATTCGCTCAACAGAGAGTCAACCTGAGCGTGAACCTGCAGGCTGTGGCGTGCAAAGTCAAGTTTCGGTCTGACTATGTGGCCGTCTGCTCACTATACTGTCCGCCGGGCGGGCTCATTGCCGCGGGTGAGCTTGAGGAGCTATTTAACCAATTACCAGGAAAAAATATGATCCTCGGAGACCTCAATGCTCACCATTTGCGGTGGGGCAGTGTCCGGAATGACGGGAGGGGAGAGCAGGTGGCTGCAACTATATTCAACTCCAACTTGTCTCTTCTGAATGACGGTAGTGCGACACGAGTGGACGAACGAATTGGCTCAGCGACAGCTATAGATCTCTCTATAGTTGATGCTTCCTTGCTATTAGACTGTAAATTTTCTGCATAAGACGAATCCCTGGGTAGCGACCATTTTCAGATCTGCATTTCTTATGAGTGTGACGCCCCAACGGCTACTCCCGAGGTGAGCTACAACCTAAGGAAAGCAGACTCGGGGGCCTACTCAAGAGCCGTTCGTATAGACACCATTGGAGAAGATATCAACACCAAAATGTCACACATAGAACAAGCCATAATACACGCAGCAGATTTAACAATTCCTAAGACTTCTGCAACTACCCACGGGCCTGGAGTTCCATGGTGGACACCAGACTGCCGACGAGTGGTTTGTGAGCGCAATAGGCGATGCCGTTTATTCAACAGAGCTCCATCTACTGAAAACCTCATAGAATATAAAAAAGCTAGAGCTAAGGCTAGGGAGGATGTCAGGGAGTGCAAGACAGAGTCTTGGCGGGTATTCGTCTCCACTATTAAGAAGGATACCCCTTCCTCTGAGGTATGGTCGGCTATAAACCGGGTCAGATCAAACAGAGGAAGGACTTTTATCCCACAGGTGAGTAGTGGAGGGCGGCTTCTCGACGAACCCCAGGCCATTGCCAACGCCCTAGGCCAGAAGTTCGCAGATGCCAGTAGCTCCACCAATCATGATCCACGCTTCGGCGTGTTCCGTGATAGTGCCGAGCTCGTGCATCTCGACTTCGAGAACGGGGACGAACAGGACTACAACCGAGCATTTTCCCCAGAGGAACTTTCTTTTGCTTTAAAAAAGGGCAAGGGCTCTACTCCTGGACGTAACGGTATACGATAATAAATGATTAAGCACCTTGACCAGGGAAACATGGACAAATTGCTAGAAGTGTACAATGAGATCTGGACGTCCAGAACGTTTCCAAACTCATGGCACTTTGCCCATGTCGTACCGATCCCAAAGAGGGACAAATGCCCTACTAACACCAACTCATTCCGTCCGATTTCGCTCACAAACTGTCTGTGCAAGGTCATGGAACGTATGATAAAACGTAGGCTAAGGTATTTTTTGGAAAGTAACAACTTATTGAGTGATCGACAGTGTGGTTTCCGCCAAGGTAGAAGCACACAAGATCATTTAATAAGTCTTCAAACTGACATCTCAAAGGCTCTTTGCAGTAAAGAGACACTAATTGCAGTATTCCAAGACATAGAAAAAGCTTTCGACATGACAAGGCGGATTGGCCTCATGATGAAGCTCCAGGCCTTGGGTCTGAGAGGTAATTTGCCAATTTTCATTAGATATTTTTTGCAAGACAGAACTTTTTCCGTCAAATTAAAAGATAACGTAAAGTCAGACACATTTGTCCTAGAAAACGGAGTTCCACAAGGCAGCGTTTTGGGCCCAATATTATTTCTCATAATGATTAATGATTTCCTATCACCAGCACCCAGCTTAAGTGACCTCAAATTCTCCTTGTTTGCTGACGATTGCGCAATCTGGCGCTCCTCTCGGGTCGAGAGACGATCTGCACAAAGGGTGCAAGCCGGCCTAAAAGCCGCTGAAGAATGGGCAATAAAATGGGGATTTAGGTTTTCAGTTGAGAAGACAGTAGATGTAGTCTTCACTAAGAAACGTAACATAAATAATCCAGTATTAAAATTAAATGATACTCGTATTAAATTTCAGACTTCAGTAAAATTTCTCGGTGTTCATTTTGACCGGAAATTAACGTGGAAAAACCACATTAACGAGCTTGAAAGCAGATGTCTTAAAGTCACAAACATCCTGAAAGTTTTATCAGGTACTACATGGGGAGCCGATAGGAAATCTTTATTAATGGTGTATAAGGCCCTGATCAGATCGAAACTTGACTATGGATGCCCTTTGTATGCTTCTGCATGCGACACCACACTCGCAAAGCTGACCAGAATACAGAATCGATGCCTTCGTCTATGTCTGGGTGCCTACAGGTGTACACGTATAGAAAGACTATAGGTGGAGGCCCATGTCCCTCTGCTCCACATCAGGAAGGACATGTTGACGCTAAGGTACGGGTTGAGTGCGGCTAGGAGGCGCGACACAGGCCACCCAGGTTGGTGTGCTGTTGCTAAATTCCGTTTCCTGCAGCTGCGTAGGTCACCGACCTCGGTTGTCCGCCTCCAGACCTTGTGCCAGGGTGCTGGTATCCACTTCGAAGACGTTGATAGATATGTTCCACCGTCGTGTCCGCCATGGGAGAAGCCAACTTCTATGTGGAAACATCGTGGCTTCCAGGAGGGAAGAATGACATACATCCCGAGCTCCTTAAACAACTTTTCTCTCAATTTCTAGAAGGATATAGTACCTACAGTATACTCACGTGTACACAGACGGGTCAAGAACTGACGACAACGTTGGAGCCGGTATCTGGAGCAGAGACTGGGAGTGGAGCTCCCGCCTGTCGCGGCATACAACCATATTTACTGCAGAGATGTTTGCAACAAGTAGAGCCGTTGACATTGCAATAACAAGCGATGTCAATGATGTTGCTATCATTTCAGATTCTATGTCAGCTCTACCAGCAATGAGATACAGGACAACATTATTAATAAACTACATGAGTGTGCCAAGAATATTGTGCTGATATGGGTGCTTGGGCATTGCAACATTCGGGGCAATGAACAGGCAGACAAACTAGCAAAAGCAACTGTGGGTCTCAGGGAGACAACCAATGTACCCTGGGAGCGTCAGTAGTGTCTCTCCTTGGGGAAGACATATACAACAGGGAAGTGGCAACGTGATTGGACGAGGTTAGATCTTCGCAACAACTGGAAGACTAACATAGGAAACTGGCTTTCAGCATACAGAAAGAATAGGAGGGAAGAGGTGGTTCTCGCCAGACTAAGGTTAAATTGTACCTATCTGACCCACCTAAAAGCTTACTTAGACAACTCCTTTCCACCTATCTGTGCCACGTGCAACAAAATTATTTCCATTCGATACATTCTGACGGAATGCAGCCAGTACGAACCAGAACGCCGGCAGCTGGTGATGCTAGCTGCCAAGCGAGGCTTCGTGCTGACTGTACCCAATTTATTGCAAGATGATGTCACCATAAGTGACGCTGTAATAATCTTCCTCAAGGAGACCCGTCTTATCGGCATGTTGTGAAAGACACACGCATGAACTCTTTTTATAATATGTATGTAACCATGCCCTAAAGAAAATAAAAATGAATAAAACAAAAATTAAAACAAACAACATTAGAGACATATCACAAACCTTTCCATTACATACAACACGCACATATACCAAGTAAAACTGACAGAGTGATGACCTGACCACCGTAGGGTCAAGACCTATTTAGGCGCTGCTCCTGCTGAGCAGTTCTCCCACTTGGCCAATGTTCGGCCCATTCCCCACGTCCCTCTCCCCGACCCATCCTCACCACCGGGATATCAACATAAGGGGAACCAGTGTTGAACAGTTACGAACAGTGTTTAAGCCAATGAATTCAGCACTAGACAGTACCAGTGAGAACCGTGACTCACCAGTGAGATAAGCACCCCTGGGAACTGACCGCCATCTCCTGACAAGGAGGTGCTAATCAGTCCACCCTGAGAACAACAGTGGGTCGGCTTCACACTTGACTTCGAAATAACACAACACCACCCAGTAGGGTGGGGATAGGTCAACAACTGCAAATATGTTGCCTGTATAACAAGTGAACTACCGTGTGTTGAGCACTGTGTCGTGTGTAGGTGTAGGTGCCCGCGAGGCAAGGCCTATACCCTTGTGGTCACGCTCGGCCAAGCTGGTTAGTTCTTTTGAAACTAAAATTGACTTTGATACTGTATCTAACCAGAAAAACAGAGATACTATTAAGAACAAGTGTAGTGTAATAAAAGTGTTAATAAACTGAGAATACTCCTGCTACCTTAGTCCCTCCGACACCACACTCCCTCCGCGGGAGGCCCGCTCATGGCCTCCCTTCACACCGCTAATACGCTGTAGATGCCAGTCTCCTTTGTCCTCTAAGAGCGTTACGCCTCTCAACCACCGCTGACTTCCTAGGAGTGCCAAGCAGTCCTCGTCCCTCTGACGTAGGCATATAAGTCGAGTCCTGTAACTCCACCATGTCTGAGTTGACTGGAGACCCAGCTACTCGCTTTAACTCTCCTGATGCACTGAGTGAGCCAGGCGACTGTGGTGTTGAACTTGACACCAAAGGAGAGGATGGCTTTCAACTAGTTCAGTCCAGGAACAAGCGGAAGGCCGAAAAAGCAGAAAAACTTAGAGACCATCAGCTACAACCACAACCCCCCATGAGAGTAAGATTATACTTCCCTGAAGGTACATCACTGAAGACAAGTATCTCTGGCTGAACGATGCGGAAGACAAACACCCAGAGGCTGAGTTTCAGTTCAGAGTCGGTACACGAGATCATGTTCTGATAAGAAACGACCCAGCAGTCATACAGGATCTCCTCACCAATAGCATAAGGGGAATAACCATGGAACAATCATCCCAACCATCGAACAAGAAAACCATCTTAATCAGAGGGCTCGACAAGTACCAGACCCCTACACTACTAGAAGCTCATCCCGACATCAGAAGGACGAAGCGACTCAGGGGCAAGAATGCAGTCATTGCAGACTGTACAATGAGGCGAGGAGGGCGTGGGTTAACGTATAGTTCGCTGCCACCACTGTAATGAGACAAATCTCACAAGAAGAAGATTACATATAAGTAGGAGAAGTATAGAGAGTAGGAATGTAAAGATAGGAAACTTGGTAGCGTGGCCGGGATGTTATTTACTCAGCGTCAATACGCTTATCTTATCTCGTATGTCAATACACATATATCACTTCTTAAAGGGACAACTTGTTAAACACCTCTTCGATACAACTATTTATTAATTCACTCAATGACATGGATACTTTAATATCACTATTATATCGGGGTACTAACACATTATGTTTTACGTTACTCGACACTGACTCTCGGACACACCTGAATGAATACACTTCCCACAGTAGGTAACTCACCCTAGGACGTTCTGACAAGACTCACGTGTACCCTGACGTAAGCCCAGTGAGTGCTGGCTGGGCTGCCTCCTATGGGAGAATCTGCTCAGCTGGCGATGCCGTGGTCTGGTCGGGAAGTCTCCCTCCCGACCTGGGGAGGGGACGTGCGTGACTCTGCTTAGTGAACCGAGTGACGACCCGAACGGGAGAGAGATGACAGCAACCAGAATGAGAATCAGTATGACCAGAATAACGATGGAATCCAGAATGATCGTGGACGGGACTGTAGGGCCTTTATATGGGGTCGGCCCACCCGGTTTTTGACCTCTAACCAATTATCACTAAACTGGTTAGATCTGGATAGCTGTGTGCAGGTGTGGTCCTGCCCAGGTGTCTTGGTTAGGTGAGGTTGTAGGTCACCCGGCTCACGTCATTAGCGGCCGAGGTCAAGTCCCTTGGGTCGACCTGAGGTGTGTCAACCTGGAATGTGGTGGTACCACGAGGTCTGCAGTGTACTTGCTGTTATATGTGACATAATTCTGGGCTGTAAGCTTTGGTCTGACAATCAATCATTACACCTCCCGCCAAGACCAAAGCTTCACCACAGAGACTGATGTCACATATAGACAGCAACATCACGTGTGGTATCAAAGATAATCCCTGGGGCGATAACATAGTCTCACATTTACAAACAACAATCTCATAGGTGTATGTTTTTCTACTGGCACTAGTTTGATCTAACAAAGCTCGCTATACCTCCCGCCAAGATCAAAGCTTCTATGCCAGGAGAAAAAGGAAACATAGCAAGTGAACATAGAATGAAAAAATCCTTCATATCTAGATTTGTATCCGAGAGAACTTGCAAATCAAAACAACAACAGGTGTTACATCTCCTTATCAGCCCGTCAAAATAATAATTAATCTCAGTCAGTAATAAGGCTACAACATCGTGTTTCATAGTCCAAACATTGATCAAATGAATTCATAGAAAAAGTGACTAATCTTTTAAAAAAACATTCTTTGTAGTACATGTTAACAAAAATCAAAGAATCAAATACTTCGAAATACACAAAAAATGCTCCTACTTCACCTGTTAGGGTGTTATATATTTTTATTACACATCAGCAACATCAACAACATCAGTACATTTGTTGGGTCCAGCATGGCTCAAGTCCTCCATCCAGCTGGTATCTGAAAATAGGGAATGCCGGCAGCACAACAACAGCGGTAGTCTTCTGATGATCCACCTTTCATCGTCGACTTTCTTCTGATGTCAGCACAGCACGTCTTCTGTCTTCTTTCTTCACATAGCACGTTTTTCTTTCTTCAATACCGCACTTTGTAGGTCGTGTCACCACACCTTCTGACTTCTTCTCACTTCCTCCTGGTTTCTATAATATTCCAGATGATTTTTCTGTTCACCTGCGCTTCCTCTACGTTTAGAGCATTTTCACATTCCAGACGATTTTCTGTTCATCTGCGTTTCTTTATACATCTTCATTTTCATATTCCAGACGATTTTTCTGTTCATCTGCGTTTCTTTATACATCTTCGTTTTCCGTCATATTCCAGATGAATTTTTCTGCTCCATCTGTATTTCTTCTCTGCAACATCATCATTTTCAACATATTCCAGACGATTTTCTGTTCATCTGCCGTCGGCCCCCTCCGGCCGGGATGAAGGCCGGTCCACTGCTTGGGCTGTCGTCTCCTTAGATGACTGTAAGGCAGGTTCCGCGGACCAGGGCTCGCCCTCCGTACGTGAGTGTCGGCGAGACCAAAGACCGTCCTGTCTTACACCTTCCACAGTGGTGAATCCCTCCCTGGCTGGGCTCACCAGGGTTCGTTGTGTGGCGCTGCATTCCACACTCCTTAACTTCCTAAAGTAGAAAAATATAAAATCTTCTTAATCCTAGACCAAGGGAGGACTTGAAAGAAGTGACGTGGTGTGTGGTGGGTTTCGTGCTGCCTTCATCACGCTGCATTCATCACGCTGCTTTCATCATGCTGGTTCTTCTCTGCTCGTATGTACTGTGGTTGACGTCCGGCTGGCCATGGGTGGTACTGTGTGTGACATTTGACAGAGAAACAATCCTAAAGGGATGATGGATTAGTTGGAAGTGCATTCGCAAAAAAAAATGTTTACTTTATACGTTACGTCAATGTTTGGCAACTATCATTTCCGTCACGACAATGTTCTCATCAGGCTGGGTCGGGGAGTGAAGCTCTGCGCACTACACTGAATATCATTTATCACTGCGCGTCAAAGAGTACATCACAAATCATAATAGCATAAAAATACACTGAGTGAAGCTCTGCATTCATCGCAATATTACTTTATATTAACCATCATCATCAACACACAGCTTACGGGACAAAAGACGGGGGATTAGTGTGGTCAAGCGAGGCGGGGCGGGTCAGAAGGACGTGAGGTCACACGAGCGGGGTGGGGCGAGGCGGGGCGGGGCGGGCGAGGCGAGGCTGGCCAGGCCCAGCCAGGCTGGTGCGTTGCGGGTGAGGTGGGGAGGGGAGGGGCCGAGGCTTCGCGGGGCGGGGAGGGGCACGGAACGGAGGGGCGGGGCAGGGCGGGGCAGGGATGGGAGGAAGGGTAAGGAGGGTGAGGTAAGGATTAGGACAGGGAGGAGGATGTAGGTTAAAAGACATGTTAAGTTATAACAGTTAGTACAGACACCGCTTTCATCACTGAAACACAATGGCTACATTTAACACTGACCAACAATCAAACTGCACTTGGGCTACTGAGAATGTCACAGATCGCGGGTGACACTGAGAAATTACGTTAAGCACTGAACATATTTCTAGTAAAAATTCGCGCCTACCACGACGAGAGACATTTACTTGAGCTGTAACGGAGACACACTAGGACACTTTTCACGCTACTACGCAGGAACTTCTTATTACGCACTTTTGAACTAACGAGCCAGGTGTTATGGCTAACGGGGGAGGGCATGGGTTTACGTTAAGTACACTGTTACCAATAACAAGGGACGCGGGGGCGTGGGTTAACGTCATAGTTCGCTGCCACCAATGTAATGCACAAAATACAAGAGAGGAAGAATTACATATAAAGGAGTAGTAGAGAGTAGGAATGTAAAGATAGGAAACTTGGTAGCGTGGCCTGGATGTTATTTGCACAGCGTCACTACGCTTATCTTATCTCGTATGTCAATACACATATATCACTTCTTAAAGGGACAACTTGTTAAACACCTCTTCGATACAACTATTTATTAATTCACTCAATGACATGGACACATTAATATCACTATTATATCGGGGTACTAACACATTATGTTTTACGTTCCTCGACACTGACACTCGGACACACCTGAATGAATACACTTCCCACAGTAGGTAACTCACCCTAGGACGTTCTGACAAGACTCACGTGTGCCTTGGCAAGTGGTCTGGTCGGGAAGTCTCCCTCCCGACCTGGGGAGGGGATGTGCGTGACTCTGCTTAGTGACTCTGCTTAGTGAACCGAGTGACGACCCGAACGGGAGAGAGATGACAGCAACCAGAATGAGAATCAGTATGACCAGAATAACGATGGAATCCAGAATGATCGTGGACGGGACTGTAGGGCCTTTATATGGGGTCGGCCCACCCGGCTTTTGACCTCTAACCAATTATCACTAAACTGGTTAGATCTGGATAGCTGTGTGCAGGTGTGGTCCTGCCCAGGTGTCTTGGTTAGGTGGGGTTGTAGGTCACCCGGCTCACGTCATTAGCGGCCGAGGTCAAGTCCCTTGGGTCGACCTGAGGTGTGTCAACCTGGAATGTGGTGGTACCACGAGGTCTGTAGTGTACTTGCTGATATATGTGACATAATTCTGGGCTGTAAGCCTTGGTCTGACAATCAATCATTACACTGGGTTGGCTCGGAAGACCCACCCAAGACCATTCGAGTCTGTGGTGCCTATCGGACTCTCAAGGTAACTCTCTATCAGCCCAGTAACCGGAGGTGTTACAATTGTCAGCACTGGGGCCATGTGGCCCGGTTATGCCCCTCGACTATGCCGTGGTGTGGTCTCTGATCAAGGCAACATGCAACACAGGTTTGCAGAGATACAGTTGCTCAAAGGGGTGTCATCCAACAGAAGTGTATTAACTGCAAAACAGTTGGAGTTCCTGTATGGCACCCTAACTGTCCTAGAGCTCCTACACCCCTTCAGCGCCCAGACCCGCCACCCAGGCCAACCCCTGGCCCACCCTCCCCACCAAAGCTGCAGGATCATCACCAGCAGTCATCGATAGATCAGTATGGGGCAACACAGAAGTACCGACACAACAGGTAGCTGCCAACACACTCCGTGAACACGCGCAGCGTGAAGACATCAATGTTTTGAAAAATGAAATTAAAGAACTCAAAGCTCAATTTACAGTTCAAACTGAAATGTTAAGGAGCCTCTGTGATACACTAAAGGAAAAAACACCACCAACACAGTGCAGCAGCTACGGAAAAATTACAGTCAAACTGAAGACATTCAGATGACAGGACCAGATGTGGAAACTCAAGACCCACGCAGAGGAAAATAGTGATACTGGTAACAGTTCTACTGATGCCTCTGTGGACATGGTCAGTGAAGATGAACAAACACAAACAGAAAATGGTGGTGATGTCGAGTGTAACCAAAGTGTGTCGTTGTCTGCCACTGAAATACAACAATAGTTCAGCCGTACATGCTCCAGAAATGTTTCAAAAAGGATAATAATAATAATAATAATAATAAGAATTAATAATTAACGGTTTATTGAAAGAGCTTGGCAGCCAGAAGGCTGAAAATATACAGTTACATATTTGGGGAATGGGTTACGAATTACAAATAATATACAAGTAACATAAGTGACACAAGTAAGACATATAATAACTAGATGTGGAAAAGCTCAAACTACAGTTCATTTCAACATAGTGACAGTGTAAGGAGCAGTGTTTACTGGGAGTGAATACACTGATTTATTACAAGTTATTGATAGTTTTTACAATGGTTGGGACTGGGCTGTTCTTATAGCGATCAGTTCGTGCACGTATGGGCTGGATGCGGTTGTGGTGTCGAACAGCAATTCTCGGACAAGGGATCTCAGGTGGTAGTAGGAGCAGGTGTCGAGGATGGTGTAGAAGCTTCTTACCAAATTTGCAGATGAGGTCGTAGGAAGGGGAGAGAATAATCTTGCATGCCCTCTTTTGCACTTTTTCTAGGTGTTTACGTTGTGTGGCATTTAGGGATTAAGACCAGGTGGGGGAGGCATAGGTGAGCTTGGGAAGTATGAATGTTGTGTAAACACTGAGGAGCTCGTGTGCAGGAACTCCGAGGGACTTGAGTCGGCGGAGGAGGTGGAGACGGAAACTGGAGGATTTATTCTTCACTGACGTGTGGTGGTTTCCAATTTAGTTTATTTGTCTATGGTGACGCCGAGAGGAGCTTCGTGGAATCTACAACCTGGAGTGTGTTCGGACCCTAGAGTAATGGAAGGAGGGTGGGACAATGTCGGAGGAGAGGTTGATGTGCATAACCATGGTCTTGGTATGGTTAGTGGTGACATGGTTGTTGGTGGCCCAGTTTTGGAACTGTTCAATAAATCCTGAAGGGCGGTATAGTTGGGGCAAGAATTGTTGACGCTGGTCCCAATGGTGGAGTCGTCGACATATTTCCAGCGAGCAGGGTTTCTCTTAATCATTGGTAGAGCATAAAGGAAACAGAGTGGTCCCATCTTGGTACCTTGGGGGACGCCACAGGTGAGTGACTGAAAGGTGGAGACAGCCCCTCGGAAGCGTACAGCTTGGCGTCGGTCACTGAGGAAGTCTGTAAGCCATGGTATAAGACTTCTCCGAAGCCCGAGGTCAATAGCTTTGTTGATGATTATATTGTGGTCGACTAGGTCGAATGCTTTAGTGAAATCAATGAAGGCGACAGCTACAGACGTTTTTCGTTTCTCGAGATGGCGGTATATGTAATCGAGAAAGCTGACGAGACAGTGAGTGGTGGAGGAAGTTTTCATATTGCCAAATTGCTGAGGGTCTACGACTCCTGCAATATCAGCATAAGCCAGTCGAACACAAAACTTTCACAGATTAGGCTGGGTATTGGGGTGATTGCAATAGGTCGTAGCTGATTTAAGGATTGTGGGCTAGTTGACTTGGGCACTGGTGATACATAAGAGGTCTTCCAGTCAGCTGGGCATCTGGCTTGACTGAGAGAAGCATTGATGATGGAGCATAGGGGTTTAGCAAGCTCCGGGGAGAACTCCTTGAAGAGTTTCATTGGTAAGTCAATGGGGGTGGTAGAGCGTTTTAATTTTAGTTTGTCCAGGCGTTTTGCTACGTCAAATTCTTCTACTAAGTCAGTGGGAAGGGGGGCTGGTAGGTACTGCCTGCTGCCTGCCGAAGGGACAGGCAGCGCAGAAAAGAACAGTATCATACAGTGCCTTTTGCTTCTTTCCAAATACATTTCATAATGGCCAGTGTTAATACCAGACAAAGATCCAAATACATTTCATAATGACCAGTGTTAATACCAGACAAAGATACAGAGTGGTGAAGGTGATGAGTTGGAACATCTCATCCCTTAGAAAACGATACCCTGACCTACACCACAAAGTTGTGACTGAGGACATCGATATTGTGTGTCTGCAGGATTGTCTCACACCTAATGGTAAGCCCCCACCCAGTCTGCCCAATTATGTGTATTATGATCCTAGTTCTACTCACACATGTTTGATGTATGTTAAGAAGTCACTCCCGCATGTACCTCTTGTATCCAAAAGACTACCAACCTTCAGTACCATGGGATCACTATCCACCTGGGCAACTCCACACTCAACGTGCTAAACGCCTATGCTCCCTCAGATCAGCTTCAGTACACAGATCTCCCAGACTTTTTACACACTGAGCCCACTGTCCTAATGGGTGACCTGAATATTAGACACAAGAAATTAGGTGACTCCACCACTAACACCAATGGTAGGAGACTTATCTCACTTCTCAGCGCATATGAAGATGTTCAAATTATAGGTAATAATGAACCAACACACATCTATGGCGGGGTTCTAGACAAATGTATTGGCTTTAATCTATCATACACAACTCATAGCTCTGATGTTGTCACTGATCTTATGTCTGACCACAGCCCAATCCAAGCTAGTATACATGTAGCCAATGACACCCCCACTGGTGGTAAACTCAACAGACGTAGAATCACAGTCAAGCAAGAACATGAAAGCCAGTTCATAGACTTCATCCATGACTGGTACAAGGACTACAAGCCTGACAATTACCAAAGTTTCCATGACGATCTGATAGATAGGACTTATGTATACTTCACCAACAATGCCTCCACCAAAAAAAGGAGAAAACGTGGTCAGCATAATGGAAACAGGCAACAGCAGTGCTATAATGACCCTGAGCTGAAAAAACTCAGGGCTAGGGTCAGGAGGGTGGGTAAGGGTTACAAACAAATTAGAACACCTCAAATGTTACAATTGTATCAAGCTTCCCTTGCTGCTGTCAGGGAACGTGTAAACGAACTCAGACAAAATGCATGGGAGACATATGTCAACAACCTGAACCAACACACATCCCTCAGCAAAGCCTGGAAAGACATAAACATAATCAGAGGTAAAAACAGTAGACACGACTCCCATCCAAACCCTCTGCAAAAGTCGAATGAGCTAATAACAAAGTGGGCTCGGGCAGGTGTCTTCAAGGGGTGCTGGTGTCCGTCCACAACTACTGAGGCTGAAGACTGACAGTGCTATGTGCGGTCTTGGGTATGAGAGTTTGTTGACCATACTGGAGTGGTCCATGGGAAAATTGGCCAAGGCCAATGAAGAAATTGAGAGGGCCACATTGGAGAACCTGAAATTAAAAGAAGAGCTGGCGAAGTTAAAAGGGGAGGCTGGACGAGTAAAGCCAGTGTCTGACGAAAACTCAAGCGAGTGGAAAGTTGTGAGTAGTGGGAGGACCAAGCTGGTGGTGAAGAAGTACACCAAGGATACGTCAACAATGACAACAACAACTAAGTGTACCAACTCGTTCAGTCCCTTGATAGACGAATTGGACGTTAGTACAGTCAGGGACAGGGATGACAAGGAAGGTATAAAAACTTTAATTTTTGGTGACTCACAGGTAAGGTACATGGACCGGGCCTTTTGTGGTAAAAACAAAAATAGGATGAGGGTGTGTTTGCCAGGAGCTGGGGTGTGGGATATAATTGACAGGATGGACAATATCTTGTCTGGTAATGGGAACAAACCCATTATCTGCCTCAGTGCAGGAAGCAATGATATTGGCCGGTGTAGGAGTGAGGAGCTTCTTGATAAGTTCAAGGCAGCTATAGATCGTATTAGGACTAAGGGAGGGATCCCTATCATATGCGGTGTCCTGCCTAGAAGGCGAGTTGGCAGTGAATGGTTGTCAAGGGCGATTGGTGTCAACGACCGTCGTGACAGATATTGCAAGTCAATATCAGTCCCATTCATTGACAACTGGGACAACTTCTATGGCAGAAGGGACCTTTATGCTAGGGATGGGGTGCACCTGTCTAGGGATGGAGTAGCAACCCTGGCCGGGGCTCTAGAGGGGGCAGTTCAAAAGATATCGAAGTCTATAAACTGCTAAGAGAACATATGGGCACGGAGGTGGAGGAGACTGCAGTGGGAGCGGGTAAACAAGGCGAAAGGTTACAGGTAAATAGTGTTAGGAATGATGACAAAACTGAATTAGACAGGGAGTTTAAAACTAAACGCGGTAAGGGGAGGACTCAGAACATGACTAACTTAAATGTATACTACGCAAACAGTAGAAGTATGAGAAACAAAATGGATGATATTAGGGCCTTGGTATGTACCGAAAAAATCGATATAATTGCATTCACTGAAACATGGATCAACCTAGACACACGTGAGTTACCAGTCGAATACCAAATTGTGGGTTACAAACTGTTCCATACCGATAGGCAGACCAGGAAAGGAGGCGGAGTAGCAATCTATGTTAGGGATAATCTGAAGTGTGAAATAAATAAGGAAATAAAACTGAGCGGCATACAGAAACAATTTGGATACAATTAATCGACGGTAGAGAAAAATTAATCACACGAGTAATATATAGACCTCCCAATCTTGATAGAGTCAAAGAGCGACTTATCTGGGATGAAATGCGCAGGGCTTCCATACACAACAAAGTGTAATGATTGATTGTCACACCAAACCCTACAGCCCAGAATTATGCCGCATATAACAGCAAGTACACCACAGACCTCGTGGTACCACCACATTCCGGGTTGACACACCTCAGGTCGACCCAAGGGACTTGACCTCGCCCGCTAATGACGTGAGCCAGGTGACCTACAACCGCACCTAACCAAGACACCTGGGCAGGACCACACCTGCACACAGCTATCCAGATCAAACCAGTTTAGTGTTAATTGTTAGAGGTCAGAAGCCAGCTGGGCCGACCCCATATAAAGGCCCTACAGTCCCGTCCATTACCATTATCATTATCATTCTGATTCTGGTCATACTGATTCTCATTCTGGTTGCTGTCACCTCTCTCCCGTTCGGGTCGTCACTCGGTTCACTAAGCAGAGTCACTCACGTCCCCTCCCCAGGTCGGGAGGGAGACTTCCCGACCAGACCACGGCATCGCCAGCTGAGCAGATTCTCCCATAGGAGGCGGCCCAGCCAGCACTCACTGGGCCTACGTCAGGGTACACGTGAGTCTTGTCAGAACGTCCTAGGGTGAGTTACCTACTGTGGGAAGTGTATTCATTCAGGTGTGTCCGAGAGTCGGTGTCAAGTAACGTAAAGCACAATGTGTTAGTACCCCGATATAGTAGTGATATTAATGTGTCCATGTCATTGAGTGAATTAATAAATAGTTGTATCGAAGAGGTACGTATCAAGTAGTCCCTTGAAGTAATATATGTATTACATACGAGATGAAGATAAGCCGACATCAGCTGATAGTCAAATATCCAGGCCACGCCACCAAGCTTCCTATTCCTTACATTCCCATTTCTCTATTCTTACCATTTTAATTTTCTTCAGAGATTTGTCTCACGAAAAGTCTGTATAGAAGGACTTTAGCCTTGGGCCAAATAGATTGGACGGACCTTACAGGTAACTCAGAATCAGAGGATTTTCTCGAGACTATCCAGGACTGTTTTCTAAGTCAACATATAACTGAACCCACACGGGGTAATAATATACTCGATTTAGTTCTGTCAAACAGAGAAAACCTCATTAGCAGGGTCGAGGTAAGGAACGAATTTGCAAACAGTGATCACAAAGAAATTAGATTCCAGTTAGATTTTCAGGGCAGACGTAAGGAAAATTCCACTAAAGTACCAGATTTCAGAAGGGCGAACTTTGACAGTTTAAAGAGGCAGCTGAGAGAGGGGGTGTCGCGCTTGGCCGTGAACCTGTCAGATGACACCGACCTGATAACGAGATCTGAGATTGCCGAGTTCCACGACAATTTAAATAGTGAGTTACTTAATGCACAAAGGCAGAACATACCATACAAAAAACTCAGATCAGACAACAATGACCCTAAATGGATTAATAATTATTTAAGGAACATCATTGGCCAAAGGAAGGCTATAGGTAGAAGGATAAATCGTGGCGAAATTCACCTCCGGGACTATTATAGGGTATTGGCGAGTAGGGTTAAAACCGAGATAAGGAAAGCAAAGAGGAATAATGAGGTAAGGATAGCAAGGGAGGCGAAGACAAACCCCAAAGGATTCTACCAAATGTATCAAACTAAAACACGAGAAAAGATTGGACCAATACAGTCAGACACCGGCGAGCTCACTGATAACGACAGAGAAATGAGCAATAATTTGAATAAATATTTTTCAACAGTTTTCACCACCAAAAATTTAAACATGATACCCGAGGCACCGACTCTATTCAGAGATAGTGAAGAAAACAAATTAAGTGAGATAGTAGTGACTAGTAACGATGTTAGTAAGCAAATAGACAAACTAAAGCCTAATAAGTCACCTGGTCCCGATGAGATATTTGCCAGAGTATTAAAGGAATGTAAGGAAGAGCTTAGTATGCCCTTAGCAAAGTTGTTTAACATGTCCTTAAAAACAGGTGTAGTACCAGAATCCTGGAGGATAGCGAATGTAATACCGATTTTCAAGAAGGGGGATAGATCACTATCCTCTAACTACCGCCCAATCAGTCTAACATCAATAGTAGGCAAATTACTGGAAGCAATCATCTCAAACTCTATTCGAAATCACCTGGAGAAGCACGGATTGATCAATGATTCCCAGCATGGCTTCACAAGCGGACGTTCTTGCCTATTTAATCTATTAACATTCTTTTCATCAGTTTTCGAATCGGTGGACGAGGGGCACAATTATGATGTGGTATATCTCGACTTTAGCAAAGCCTTCGACAGAGTCCCCCACGAAAGACTAATTAGAAAGGTAGAAGCACATGGCATCAAAGGTGACATCCTTAAATGGATTAGGGCGTGGTTACAGGACAGGAAACAGCGAGTGAGCATTAACGGCACTAAGTCCCATTGGAGCAACGTCACAAGTGGAGTTCCCCAAGGCTCAGTACTTGGACCATTATTATTTATTATATACATAAACGACATAGATATCGGCATAGACAGCAACATAAGTAAATTTGCTGATGACACTAAAATAGGATGTGTTATTAAATCTGACGAGGACTCGGCAAAACTACAGGAAGATCAAAACAAATTTTTCGAATGGTCTGAAAAATGGCAGATGAAATTCAACGTCGACAAATGTAAAGTACTCAGTATAGGAGATGTAAACAGGGAAACCAGATACCAGATGAACAACGATGCCATAGAGAAATCCGACTGCGAGAGAGATTAAGGAGTAATGATAAGTAGGAACCTTAAACCAAGTAAACAATGTGTTTTTGCTCGTAACAAGGCTAATAAAGTACTTGGGTTCATACAAAGGAGTGTTAGTTACAAGACCAGCGAGGTCATCCTAAAACTGTATCTTGCTCTTGTGAGACCACACCTGGAATACGCAGTTCAGTTCTGGTCACCGTATTACAGAATGGATATAGAATCCTTGGAATGAATTCAGAGGAGAATGACAAGACTAATCCCGGGCATTAGGAACCTTGAGTATAGAGACAGGCTAAAGCATCTTAATTTGCACTCCCTCGAGAGACGTAGAGCGAGGGGCGACCTGATAGAGGTGTATAAGTGGAAGGCAGGGCTAAACAAAGGAGACATTACAAAGGTACTCAAACTATCCAACCAGGAGCGAACTCGTAACAATGGTTTTAAATTAGATAAATTTAAATTTAGGCGTGAAATCGGTAAACACTGGTTTGGAAACAGAGTAGTGGATGAATGGAACAAGTTACCAAATATCATCATTAACTCGAATACGCTGAATAGCTTCAAACATAGGTTGGATGCTTATATGAGCAATAGGGGTTGGGTGTAAACGGGACTGCCCAGTATGGGCCAATAGGCCCGCTGCAGTTTCCTCCATTCTTATGTTCTTATGTTCTTATGTTATCAGCTTGGACTCGGGGACTCCTTGATGCGAAGTCTGTAGAGAGAAGTAATCTTATTAGCTTTATGCTGGGCAAACAGCAAGATGAGTGTGATGTTCCATATACTGAGTGGTAGCTTGACGCCGCCCTCGCCAGGGGTAGGTCTACTTCCCCTGGAGAGGACGGAGTTACCTACAACATCGTTAGACTACTAAGGCGCGTGCCAGGCAATCCATTGTTGGTATTGTACAATATGAGTCATGCCGAGGGCCAACTACCCACATCATGGACCAGCAGTATTGTTGTACCAATACCGAAACCAGGACAGCCTGATGCTTTTCGTCCCATATCACTAACCAGTTGCCTGTGTAAAACCTTTGAGAGGATGGTTCTTGGCAGACTCTTATATAGAATCAGAGAACACATGTCTCCTAACATAAATGGCTTTACCCATGGTAAAGGTGTACATAATTGCATCACCACATTCCTAACTGTGCATGGTGATGAAAGGCACAGATACACCACATTTCTTGACCTAAAAGCTGCATTTGATATTGCCAATAGCCAACTGATATTGTACGAACTAGCCAAAATGGATATAGGAGGTAGGCTGTTCCACTGGATAAGTGGTTACCTAACCAACAGAAGGGCTGCTGCACAAAAATGAAGTTAAAGATATGCAATTTGGTACCCCTCAAGGTGGAGTACTTAGCCCCACTTTGTTCAATGTTCTTATGAATGCATTATTAAATTTAATACCAGACAACCCCAGCAATATCTGAATCAGCTATGCTGATGATTCTTATACATACTAAAACTCATCGTGAAATGCAAACCACCCTGAACCATGTATACGCAGCCTGTGAGAACCTCGGTCTTATTATCTCCAATGAGAAAACTAAGGTGTTCAACAAACAAGCTGGTAACCGCAAACGCGGCCCCGCCAAGTTCAAGATAGATAACAACACTATTGACTATGTTTTTTCTTTTAAATATCTTAGTGTTTCCTTCCCTTGTACCCAACCTGCCATACAACAGCTAACCCGCCAATGTACTGACAGACTGAGACCTCTTAGAAGTGTAGTGGGGTACAGCCCGCACTATGGTGCTAATATTAGAATTGTTAAAACAATGTACCTAGGCTATATAAGATCTCTGATAGATTACCACGCACCAGCCCTGGTCATTCGTGACGGGAAAGGCGTTGACAAGCTCGAGAAAATGCAAAATAAAGCCCTCAGAATTATCCTAGGATGTCCCATGAGCACTAAAGTACTTAATATGAGGAAAGAACTAGGTATACCCAGTGTTAAAGATAGAATAATTGAAGTCAACCTCATGATAGCCCTGAGGCTTCTGCGTGGTGATCCTGATAACATTGTTTCCTTAAAATTGCTAGAATGTATGAACCATGGGACTACTGAGTCTAAATGGATCCAAACTACAGCTACACATATGAAGATGTTTGGACTAGACCACCTGTACAAAGTTGAGACACAACAGCGCTTCCTGCCACCCTGGCGGACAGTTCCCTTCGATATCACAATACCGACGTATCCGCCTAAAAAATTAATTATACAAAGCATTTATCTCCAACACACTGCCAAATTGAGAGCTCTTGAACACATACACACTCTACAGACTGATGATAATATCACACAGACCATCTACACTGATGGATCTCTTAACACCGCCTGTGGGAGGGCTGGAAGTGCTATTGTTGTGACTCAACCTGACGGTAATACAATTGAGAAAGGAGTTAGAATTAACAACTGGGCATCCACTCTACAAACTGAATTAGTTGCCATACTCACAGATATTAAATTCATTGAAACCACTGTTACTGACAGTCTCATCATCACTGACTCTCTATCCTCACTACTTGCCCTTGGCACCCTCGATTCAGGTTGTCACGCTCTTGTCTCTGAAGCCAGACACAAATATGCGTGCCTTGTTGACCGGGGTGTCAAGGTCAAACTGTTGTGGATCCCCTCTCACATAGGCCTCATAAAACATGACAGAGTTGATGCCCTCGCCAAACTCGCGTCTAACAAACATACCGTTGAATACAATTTGGGTCTGTCAAAAATAACCCTTAAAACTGTAATTAGGAAAGAACTTATTGATGAGTTTGACGCAAGTAGACAAGTGCAAACAGGCACTAGTCGATCCATAGGTTACCATGATGAGATGTATCAAGTGAAACATGTATATGGAGCAAGTAACAAGATCACTAGATTACAAGATGTTGTAACCGCTAGATTAAGGTTAGGATATAAGTACCTTTGGCAGTATGTTCCTCAAGCAGATGTAAACAAAACTAAATGTAAAGTGTGTGGACCATACATATGGCCACACACTTGAACACTACGTCCTCGACTGTGTGAAGATAGAACCTTTTAGGGACAGGTCCAAGCACATTGTGTGTGAAATGGCACAACACTTCATCTCTAATGGCAAGATAGCCGACATATTAAGATTGTATCCACTTTTTTGCACTTAGTAACTATATCAATTCTCATGTACAGAACCAAATACGCAATGTGCTTGAATACCTCTCACGTAAATGTGAATAACAAAGTGTGAGGCCAGACATACTGCCTCATACGCCTGTACTCACGCATTTGTGAATAAGTTACCCTTTATGTATAGAACTAAACAAATATGTAAATGAAATACTGTGTAACATTCAGTGCCATAATATCCTGACAACGAGGGTTAATTATTATGACCCTTTGTAAACTCTACTCTGTAATCCTTTTGCGCTACCGCTCACATGATGAGTGTGGGGTGCACAATAAAGTAGCCGCTGTAAGCGGCAAAATCAAAATCAATAAAACTGACACCTACCAACACATATCCAAACCAAAAGACACGGGCTACAAAAAAAAAAAAAAAAATCACAGAGAAACTTGTCACCTGACCGGCCATTTCATCTGGACTGTTAGTAACTCACTATCTTATCACTCACTCATACCATAATTCATCCCAAATAAAACAACACCAAGAAGAAAGAAGAAACCAAAATACCAAGAACAAGAAGAACACAAGAATAACAAGAAAAGAAGAAACAAGAACATCAGATTAGTTGTAGCAAGAAAGAAGACCAAGAATAGAAGAAGAAACCTCAAGAAGAAGAAAGAAGACATCAGCTCCGGCCGAAATAGCCTAAAGGCGAAGTGGCCAGCAATCCCCAAACAAGAAGAAGGAAGTATTATGTACCATTTAGTATCATCTGGTATTAGTACACCTAACATGGTGTTGGTAAGAACATAAGAGAAGGTTACCACAACTATCACTTCGTTATTTATTTATTTATTTTTTTTATCACGTTTATAAGAATATACATATTTTACAGTGGAGTTGATATACATTAATCCGATAAGTGAGGGAGGCATTATAACATGGGTTATATTCAGGTAACTTCTATCTCCGTGACAATTACAGTATGATATAATGGTTTTGGTGGTACTATAAAGGAAATAATCTAAACTAAGATATTTTTTAAGAGTTGATTTAATGGAAGGGAGAGCAGTCTTTGCTCGGATGGGTGGGGGTAAGTTGTTCCACACCTTCACGCACCATGATATTTTTTGGAGGTCTGGGACTGAGAGGAGCGCTGGGGGGGGGGTGTCTTAGTAGCTCTGGGTGTCTTAAGTTGTATCTCTAGTTATTGTGGAGCTGGAAAAAATTATTCTCAATCAAGTGATTGACAGATTTGCATTTGCCCCTGCCAAACAGACAGTAATCCTTGTATACATGTGGGCTACATGCATCACCGACGGTAACTAGACTATTAGCAGTGAGCAGTCATAATTGTACAAGTGACAGTGTTTTTTCCGCTGATCGCCCTGCAACTTGAATATGTGGGTAAGCAATTAAGTACCAGGCTTATAGCCAGTCTGTCCCAGTCTCTCACCCACATCACGAAGCTCGTTACACATACGCTCCCTCCTTTATTAATGCTCACAACTCATGGTGTTAATTACGGTGATATCCTAGTTATTGTGCAATAGTTTAATACCTTACCCATAATCGGTTATTTATGTTACTTCTAGTGTACCTTTAAAACTGAGTCTATTCAATCTTCGTCAGTGATTAGAACAGGTAAAAAGAAGGTAACATCAGGTGACAGCGAATAATTACGAACCTATAAAACGAAAATCCGTGTTTCATACAAAAAAATGACATTCATTGGTCAGCACTTTACAACGTTCTCCACTTTTGAAAGGTGCATATATTTTTATGCTTGTTTGACATTCCACTTCAATGTACAAGTTAAAGGTTTCTGTTTTTTTATAAGAGATTTAATACATTTTATCACTTCCAGTATATGTGTCACCACTGTACCAAGCAGAATTGCCACACCCTGAACGTCTTAGCAAACCTGCAATTAAGATGCTCCCACGACTGTTTTTAGCTGCTAAACATTCTATCCGAGCGCAGCAGCAGCCCCAACACCCATCCCAGCACCAAGTGACACCTCAGTACCCCAGCACCAAGCTGCACAAAGCACCCAGCGAGCGCCTACCTCAACCCATGCAACACACATGTTGTTTTGGTTAGTCGACTTCTGCCTCAGAGCCCTCTTGACCCCTCATCAACATCTTGCAGTGGCTGAACCCAGTGACCCACTGTGTGAACCACCGTGTGACCCAGTGCACACGGTTACATCGGATGACTGTATTAAACATCGCTTGGATCATCAGATTAACCACTCCCTGGCAACTACTATGTCATCAACGCCATATTGGAAACACCATCGATGTCTTCTTGCACTCGTCATCGATGCCATATTGGAAATGTCACTCCAACATCATAGCAAGACACCATTTTGAATTTTCGCTTCTATACACAAGGAGTGACTGTGACCTACTTCTCGCCAGCCGAGAGGGTGTACCACGCAAAACTCTATGGATCTACCTACCAGAACTTCGAGACTTCAATCAATTCGTCTATTTAGGTAATTCATAAACCTGCATTAGTTTTTACACACAATTAATATCTTCTACAGCATATAATCACACGTCAGACGTCATGATAGTGCCTTAATTTGTTTATGATTATGTAATATTAATTAAAAATATTAAGTTCTTTCATTTCAAATTCACTTATACTTGCATTCATTTACTGTAAATATGGGCAAGTTTATTGTTTCGTATAATATTGCAATTTTTGCAAAATCGTTTTTGGATAATTTATTTCATTTACCTGGTTCAGAAATTACACAATTAGCAGATTACAATAGTGACTCTGATCAATCAGAAAAAGTAGTACCTATTGACGAAGTGCTCCCTACCGGAGCTGGCATTGATACTGTTATTTCGGAGGATTTGTAAGGAACACAAACTGATGTATGGCGAACCACTTTCATTGAGAGCAGTGAGAAATTAGTCGATCAATCATTTGGCGATTTACACCGTACCCAACTTAGGTCAGGTCATACATACAACACCACACCTCATTAAAGTTCAGTTCTTTCTCTTTCGACCCCAAACCCCAGTGTGTCAGGACATCTTGCTTTACCTCCTGCATCCTCGAATCTTCCCGTAACATCTTATTTGTCTAACAACCAACTGACAATGGCTAAAGCTAGCTTAAGCATGTCTAATAACACTTCCAATATCTTAAAAATATTCTTGCAGAATGATCGCATTCGGGAGTTCACAGTGGAAAATGATTATCATCTAATGACACTTTTACGTTCATCTCAGGATGTTATTCAAAATATTGCAATCACGTGAGATGAGAGGATCGCAAGGCTTCCGAACGCGGTCGCATAAAACAAGGTACGATAGTCTCACTAGCAAACACATGAGTGCTAGTGGACTTGCTGATCCTAATTATCTTGTTTTCCGAAATACCTTAATTGTTCTTTTGATTTGGGAGCACTGGAAATTCACGTAAATTGGATTTTTAGATGGGCTGACCAAGTTCCTCATATTTTTCCGACGCAAGACGTGATGAAAAGTGTCTCCCTATCGGGTGACGTCTGTCAAGATATAGTTGCTAATTTTAGTGGTTCGGAGTGGCTGGATGCTAACGGCACCATGCCATTGGATAAGTTTTCATGCATGTAAGATCGCACTTCAGGTACCCCGTACCCCTCTTGCCCGAACAGTTACACATGTGGTGCCGGTTCATCACAAATTTTCCTAGGACACTGGCACAATAACTGTTATGCAAACACTGCAACAAGAAAGGTCATACTATTGACTATTGTCAAAAGCTCCAGCAAGGTGGTAACAAACCCAAACAATAAACAACCCCTAAAGCAAATCCAATACCACGACAAGACCCACCTCGGTCCTATTCAGCAGTTGCTCAGACCAAGTCTGCTTCTGTACCGACAGGTGGTATGTGTTGTACATTTCATGACTCGGCCTCACATAATTCCCAAGACTGTGTAGCTCTCCAAAGGTGAAAGAATATGAGGTATGATATACCACAGCAGTGGCAGTCATGTCGTTGCTATTGTAAGCAGTTGGGGAAAGACCAACACCCTGGCCAACACAACATGGGATAGGTATAGCCGTACCAATGCAAAGTAGCACTTCTGTTGCAGCTTCGTTTCTCGTGTCGTATAACAAAGAAGAAGTGTTGTCTACTCCAGTGAGAGAGGGTACCAACACACTTTCCCCTAGATATACTGTACAGTAGGGAGTGACAGTTTGGCAAAAGTTTTCAAAATCTAATTGCTTGGGTTGGATTATTTGTCTATCGGCCACGCTAATTCCGAATATGTTTGAGTTTTTTACATCATTGAATTAGAAGGTTTGTGGATACTTTTGGGTTTGGCATGAAAAACGCGAAAAAACTGTAAATAATAAAGGGACTGGCAATGTGGCACAACCTGTTAAAATCAAGTTATTGAATTGGATTATTCGACTACTGTGTACACTGGTTCATAATATGCTATTGTTTTACAACTCAATGCGCTACAAATTATGCCGATATTTTTGCTGCAAGTCACCACATACGTATATTTCGAAAACCAGGGCCCAATATTACCAACGGCGTGGATAGATTCCGTGGAATGAATTCAGGACATTCCCGCTCATGGAACATTACCAAACTCCGTATATGTGCCAATGGCAGGCCAATGGCAATATTTACAGAGTTTGTTGAGGCTCCCTGGACGGGAATGCCCTGAATTTATTCCACGGAATCTATTCACGCCGTTGGTAATATTCGTCCCAGGACTGATCAACGAATTCAGCCCAAGTAGCTTGACTTGGACAGTTAAGGACAAAATCTCAGTCCGTACTTTTGAATAAAATATTGTTCAATAGGTGGTGATATTGAAGTGCTGAAAGTTGTTTTTTCTGTGTTGTTTTGCAGTTAGTTCAAAGGGCCGCCACCAAGATGGGTCGTCCTAAGATTAGCAACACTCAGCTGCGCCAGGGTAACGATAAGGTGTTCGGGGTTCGGATGCCTCTGCCATCTAACAAGTTGCCTCTGAACAAGGAAGTTGGAAGTGCCCTGGCTTATGAAGCAGAAAACGAGAGGTTAAGGAGAAGAACAAATGCTTTTGATTATATGGATGCCACCAACAAGGTGACTGAGAAGGTACTGGATGTGTATAGGAAGGCCACTGTCCCCACTATCTCTGAAATCAGGGTGAAAATGAGAGTCCACGACCTGTGGAGGATGCGGAGGGAGACGATGATGATGAAGGGAAATGGACAGAAACAGAAAAGGAAGAAAACGAAGAACGGGAAGCTGAAGATGAGGTTCGAGGATATAGCTGAGAAGTTGTTTGATGTGGCAGACGACAGCAAAGTGCACGAACGAGAGAAAAGCTTCCTGGCAGCCCAGAGGAAACCGGGAAGGGAGGGCTGCATTGATGGCGTTGACAAAATTGTGACTGCCAAGCTGAAAGAAGAGAGGGAGAAGGAAGCGAAGAGGGCAAAGAAAAGGGCTGAGGAAGAGAGGAAAACTGAGAAGATGAGGTCAAAGAGTAAGGAGGAGATGGAGAGGATGTCGTGTAAAGTGTCGGCAGTGGATGACAGTGCTCAGGAAGAAGATAGTGATTATAAGGATGTCATTGACAATGAGTTCAAGGCTATGGTCGACAGGAGAGCAAGATCAGAGAAAAGGAAAAGGGAGAAAGAAGCCGAGGACAGGATCGGAGAAACTGCTGACAGGTTCAAGGTATCCAATGATGCAGTGGCTCACATCGCAAACACCATCAGAGCTGCAGACAACATCATAACTGAAGGGGACAAGTCTAAAGTGACTAACTGGAAGAAAGTGGAGAGAGTCAGGAAGAGGTCACGAGAACAGAAAAAAGAAAAGTTCAGGGGATTCAAGGTCAGAGGTCTCATGGTAGATGAGAGGATCAATGAGAACAAGATAGTGACTGGTGTAGGTGAGAAGAACCACAAGAGATTCGCCATGGAAAAGAGGGAAGACTGTGCAGTGATCGGCTTCCCTGGTGAGGAGTTCCTTGGTCACCTGGTCCCGGTGGGGGGAAAGGGGGTAGACCTGGCCACCAGCCTGCTGGCCTTCCTGGAGGAGCGCGGTATTGACACCACCGACCTCCTGGTTGTCCTTAGCGACGGTTGCAACAAACTGAGTGGCTATAATCACGGTTTCATCGCCGAGTTTGAAAGGCTGTTGGGACGGCCTCTCCTCCACATCCACTGCCTGATCCACAGTCTGGAGAAGCTCTTCGGCCATCTATTCAACCATTACGCTGGCCCAACCACTGGTCCCGCCTCCTGGAGTGGTGAGGAGGCTCGGAAGCTGACCGGCAACGTGTGGGACCTTCCGGTGGTTGAATTCGAGGCCGTCACCAACACCTACCTCAGGTCTCTCCTGGATGCCATCCCCTCCGTCGTCTGGGAGGAGTTCAGCTGGGACACCCGGTATCTGTTGGAGATGGCCAAGACGGTGGAGTCCGGCCACATTGAGGAGAGATGGGCCAGGGCACGGGCCGGAGCCATGACCAACGCCAGATGGCAAAACACGGAGAGCAGGGAGCTGAGGGCCTACATGAGCACCACCTCCCCCAGCGAGTCACAGAGACGGATGACCTCCTTCATCATCCTTATCTACGTGCCCTCCTTCCTGGAGATCAGGCAGAGGAATCTGCTACTGGAGGGCCCACGCCACCTCCTCGCCATCATCAACCGGGTGAGGACGTACTGCACCCTGGAGGAAGTGGAGCTGCTTACTCCATACCTCCAGTTCAACGGCTACTTCGGCCAGCACGAGGTGGTGCTGGTCTCACTGCTGGCCTCCATGGACAAGAGTGAGAGGGAGTTGGCCCTAAACATCATCAAGCAGCTGAGGAAGAAGGAAAAAAGGCACAAGAGAAAGACAGTGAGGAAAGTGAGGAACCCTCAACTGAATCTGGCAGCCACCAAGCTGTCAGAGTTGGTTGATCTGCAGAAGGCCAGCTCCTCCCCTCCCATCCTGTTCCAGCACAGTGACCAGGAACTGGAGCAATTTCTGGAGGAACCGTACAGTGAGCCAGGTCTGCCCTGCACCACCACCGCAGTGGAAAGAGGAGTGAAGCTCACCACGGAGGCGGCAGACGTGGCCAGCTCTGCCTGGCAGCAGGACCAGGTCACCTGGAACAAGCTGGAGGCCAGGAAGAGAAACAAGCGGAGGGCTAAGAAAGAGGACTACCAGTGCTAGACTGTGGGGACACTGGGACTGAGGGGACACTGTGGGGACAGCCAATGTTAGTGTGCCAACTGTGCTAGTGTGCTGCTGATAAATTGAAGCATACATGCCAATAATAAAGAATGTCTACCATTATTCTTGTTTTTTTTTATGTCGAACCGAAAAGTATCCACAAACCTTCTAATGCACTGATGTTAAAGATTCAAACATATTCGGAACCAGCGTGGCCGATAGACAAATAATCCAACCCAAGCAATTAGATTTTGAAAACTTTTGCAAAACTGTCACTCCCTACTGTACAGTAGCTACGGGTGCCTGTGCAAATGTACTCTCTTTAGCGTCCTATCAAGAACTACATGTACATGCTGCACTGTTTATTGACTTTTCTGTGAATTGTATATATGTGGTTTCTCCAGTTTAGTTTATCATCAACAATAACCCCAAGGAATTTAGTATTTTTTTTCACATTTGAGGACTGTATAACCAAGGTACAAAGGGTTCAGATCTGGAGATAAGTGTTTCCTTCTGTGAAAGATTGTGTAGCTATTTTTTTCCGATGTTTAAGGTCAGTTTATTTCATATCACCCCAGTGCTGACTTTACTCAGTTCACTGTTCATAGTTCTAATCAAGAAATGGAGATTTTAGAGACTGGAGAGAACTATATCATTTATGTACAACAAAAATAGTACAAGACCGAGAATGGAGCCTTGAGGGACGCCATACAAAATAGCTGAGGAGTCAGATTGACGATTATTATAGCAGACATACTACTTCCAGTTAGACTGATATGAGGTAAACTAATTGCGGGATAAGCCCCGAACGCCTTAATGTTTACGCTTTGACAGTAAGGTGGTATGGTCGACAGTATCAAAGGTTTTAGAGAGGTCCAGGAATATTCTGACTGTGATCAAAGGAGTTTAAGATGTCAATAGTAAAGGAGAGCAGGGCACTCTCGGTTGTCCTTCTTGCCTTAAATCCAAACTGAGAATTTTTAAGAATGTTATTGACACTGCAGAAGGAATTTAGTTTTCTATATGCTAGCTTCTCCGGTATCTTATTTAAGGCTGGGAGGATTGATATGGGGCGGTAATTCATGAAAAGACCTTTATCACCAGATTTTTTTTTTATATGCTGGGGTAACTTTAGCAATTTTCAGTTTATCTGAAAAAATACAACTAGTGAAGGAAGAGTTACAAATGTGTAAGAGAACAGCTAGTAATAGATGGGCTACCAGAAGAGGCTTTAACACTAAGCGAATGAAAAATCCAAAGGTAGTCAACGATGGGCTTATAAACAACCCAACAAAAAACAACCAAAATCCCAGTGCCGAATGGGGTCCCATCAAAGCTGTCATCAGAAAAACCTGCAACGAGACAATCGGCCTGATCAAAAGAAAACACCAGGATTGGTTTGATGAAAACGACCCGGAAATCGAAGTACTCGTCAATAGTAAGCGTGCTGTTCTCATTGACTGGCAGAACAACCCTAAATCTCGGACCAAAGCTGATACTTTCGCGAGAAGAAAACAATGGTCCAAAGCGAACTTCGCAAAATAATGAACGAATGGTGGGTAAATAAAGCGTGCGAAATGCAAAAAAATTAAAAACAAAGCATGATGTGTGACTTTTTCAACTCTGATAAAACAATATAATTACCCAACTACTCATGGCGTGGCCCCCCTCCTCTCATCCGACAGTAACCCCATAATTAAAGACGAAGAAAGCATCCGTCAGCACTGGAAAGAGCACTACCATTCGCTGCTCAACCGAAACACCGATGTGGAGGCCCAACAGGTTCCTCAGCACCCAGAGCTGACCCACCTCAGCTATCCCTCATCCTTGGATGAGATAGCTACTGCCATCAAACACATGGAAAATTAAAAAGCCACAGTCATCTTGCGTTTAAAAGCAACTTAATTGGTATTTTTGAGTTGGGTACACTGGGTGGTCACCTAAATTAGATCTCTAGATGGGCTTACCGAGCAACTCAGCTTGCATGGTCACAAGACGTGAAGAGTGCTTCCCAAGCAGGTGAAGTCTATCAAGATATCGTTGCTAATTTTCGTGGTTCGGACTGGCTGGATGCTAACGGCAACACGTCATGTGAGCAGTTTCCAGGTATCTTTGAATATGTGACTTTCGTATTCTTCTTACTATAATCTGCGTACAATCAAGCAAAGACTGATAATTATGCCAAGTCTAATACACTTCTCTCTTATGCATGTAAGATCGCACTTAAGGTGTCCCATACCCCACTGGCCCAAACAATTATACCTGTGGCCGCGGTTCATCAAAAGGTTTCCAAAGATACTGGCACGAAACCTAAACAACCACTGCTATACAAACACTGCAACAAGGAAGGTCATACGATTGATTATTTTTACCAGCTCCAGCAAGGTGGTAACAAAACGAAACACCATATTTGAGAACTTTAAACAATAAAGAAATATTTCAACTATTTGCTTCTTAAGCTACACAATTTAACATGGGTCACCACATCCTTCTAAAAGAATAATAAATACAACTACTGGTAATTGTTTCAAGTTTTAAGATTTAGAAATAGAATACAGTACAATTTTCCTGTCTAAAATTACTCTAGGAACTCTCAGGAATAGAAGGTAGCTGCATCAATACTAGTATATTAAAAGAAACTTGTAACAAAATACTGTACAACTATAAGTAATAAAGAAAACAAAATAGCAAACTCTTGACTTTTTAAGCTATACAATTTAGCATGAGGCCTCACATCCTTCTGAAAGAACCAATCCAACAACTTGCTCTATGGGGAAGTTAATATGTGTGGTAAATAACAATGATTATAGTAGGCTATTGGTGAAATTGCAACAGTATTTCACTTGCAACCTACTTGATTCATAACCCTTAAATTTTCACTAAACAATAAAGCAAGTTGAACTAGAAAATATAGTAACTACATATTACAAAATAAAGGAACATTTAAAAAATAAAATTAAGTACATGACTTTGGTTTCTAAGCGTTACATTTGATTACGGGATGAACTTTTACCCAAAACATGGGTAAACAATATTCGTATGAGCACTGCAACACATGTTAATAGTTTACAAGTGTTTTTCTTTCATTTACCTTTGTGATTTCAACTCACTTATAGAGAGGTTGTATGTACCGAGAATGTAGACGTCATAGCAATCACCGAAAATTGGATGGATCTGGCGAGCAAGAACTTTTTATCAGAGTACCACATAGAATGGTATACACTTTTTCACAAGGACAGGGAAGGTAGGAAGGAGGGAGGGGTCGCACTTTTCTTCAGGGATACATTAAAATGTTGTATTCATACTTCAATAAAGGGTGAAATAGGAACCGAGTCTGTATTGGCAGAAATTGCGGAAGGAAGAGAAAAACCAATATTGGGAGTGATTTACAGGCCCCCAAGTCTTGGGAAAGAAGCAGCTCAACCCATATGGCAGGAAATCAGTAGGGAAGCAAAATACAACAACCTGTGCATTATGGGGAATTTCAACTTCAGATATATTTACTGGGACAACATTGTAGACGACTATGAATCTGAAGACTTCCTAGATGCAGTGCAGGACACTTTTTTAAAACAACAAATTACAGAACCTACTAGAGGTGACAATATATTAGACCTAGTATTAACAAATAAAGAAAATATTATCAGAGATATCACAAAATTAGTAGAACTAGGGAACAGTGATCACAGAGAAATCAGGTTCACCCTAAATTGGGAAAAGAAAAACAATGACAATATGGTCCGAGTCCCAAACTTTCGATTTGCGGATTATGAGCGGTTAAGAAGGTACCTAGGTCAGGTAGCCTGGGAACAGTCAATGTCAATCCCCGGTAGGAACGGGCGACACAACAATTGATCATGACTATAATATATTCACTACTATACTACGTAAAGCACAAGAACAAAATATACCATACAGACAAATTAGGTCAAATAAGGATGAGCTAAGGTGGATGACCAAAAAAATTAAACATGACATAGGAATAAAGAAAGGGAGGTTGCAGCTCAGAAGTAGATATAATGACCTATCGAGGAATGTTAAGAAAAAGGTAAGGAATGCAAAAAGGGTCTACAAAATCAGGACACCAAGAGAATCCAAGGCAAATCAAAAAGAGATTATTCCAGGTATATAGGACAAAGGTACAAGACAAGTTGGGACCCTTACAGTATAGTCAGAGAGATGGGAAGTGATTGATGTAAGGGCGGAAACGATCTTCCTGCTCGTTACCGCTGCTAACTCTCTCGTTTGATGGTGCAACCTACACTTGGGGGTTGGAGAGAGGTGAGAACGGCAGCGGCTACCTGTGTCACAGGCAGATCCTACTCAGCCGTGAGTGCAGTCACTACCTTCCCCGGCTGTTCGTCAAATTTTGGCTGTGATCTCATCAAGGCTCGGGACTCGTGGGCTGTGTTCCGAGATCTTCACCTATCGACTGTCAATTCTTTGGACATCTACCACTACCCCATAACACGACCGTCAGTTCATCTCCTCCGTCTGTGCCCCGGTGTTCTCCTGTCTCCTGCCATATCAAGACATCGGCCGCTGTCGCTCGAGTGTGGAGTTGAATGGACGCTTCCCCCTGAGTGTGGATCACCGTGTTCCAGAACCTTCCCCCGGGCCACTGCCGTAAGAAATATCGGTTCATTGTTTGATTCTTTTGTTGTTGATTCCTTTAATTGCTGACTCTCCTTTCATTGTTTGATTCTATCAGTTGTTTGATTCCAATAATTGTTTGATTCCAATAATTGTTTGATTCCATTAATTGTTTGATTCCATTATTTGTTTGCTTCTCTTAATTGTTTGACTCCGTAATTGTTATTTGATGTTTGTTGAGTGGTGTCAGAGTTTTCTGTTATATTTTTTATTGTAAAGAGATGCCAATCTCAAACGGTTGTTTGTTATTCCTCAGAAAACCATGGTCCTTGACTTTCCTTTATTAAGATCCTGATAAGTCTGGTAAGGGATTTTTATCCCTAAGTCCCAGGCCTTTACAATCGATGATAGCGAGAAAATAAGCAAAGCATTAAACAGCTACTTCTTATCAGTTTTCACAGAAGAAATTCACAAGGAAATTCCAGAGGTGGAACTGATATTTAGGGGAAATGAAGAAGAGAAATTAAAGACTATCACTATCAGAAAAGAGGATGTTCTTAAGAAGATAAATAAATTAAAGAAGACAAAATCCCCAGGGCCGGATGAAATTTTCCCTCAGAGTTTTGAATGAGTGTAAGGAACACATTAGCGGATCCTCGTAAATTTATTGACAAAAGTCATTAGACACAGGAGTTGTGCCAGACTTGTGGTAACAGGCAAATGTAGTACCCATATTCAAAAAGGGAGAAAGAGCATCAGCGTCAATTTACCGGCCGATTAGTTTGACGTCAGTAGTGGGGAAATTTCTTGAATCAATTATCGCAAATAGCATCCAATCGCATTTAGAGAAAACAAATTAATCTACGACTGTCAACATGGGTATACAAAGGGAAAATCTTGTCAAATAAATGTGCTGACGTTTTTTAGGAAAGTCTTCGAGGTAGTGGATAATGACGAAAATTACGATGTTATTTACTTATACTTTAGCAAAGCGTTTGACAGAGTAATGCATCAGAGGCTTCTGAAAAAGTTAAGGCTCATGGTATCGAGGGGAAAGTTTTAAATTGGATAAAATCATAGGTCACCGATAGAAAACAGAGGGTCAGCGTAGATGGTG
This sequence comes from Homarus americanus, assembly GCF_018991925.1. Taxonomy (NCBI): domain Eukaryota; kingdom Metazoa; phylum Arthropoda; class Malacostraca; order Decapoda; family Nephropidae; genus Homarus; species Homarus americanus. The sequence continues at coordinate 1,514,004 of NW_024736071.1, forward strand.
CTAAAGCTGAGTGGAGCTGTGTAACCAGTGGGGTTCCCCAGGGATCAGTACTGGGCCCACTCTTGTTCATAATCTACATAAACGATCTAGATACTGGGATCAGCAGTGACATAAGCAAGTTTGCTGATGACACCAAAATAGGGCGGCAGATTAATTCAGGGCAGGATGCAAATGCAGTACAGGAGGATTTAAATAAACTGCTGGAGTGGTCAGAAAAATGGCAAATGAAATTCAACACCAGTAAGTGCAGCGTACTTAAGATTGCAAGAACAAATAATGTCAATGTATACAGCCTAAACAACATCAACTTAGAGAAGTCGACTTGTGAAAGAGACTTAGGGTACTTGTAGCCCGGACCTACGGCCTAGAAAACAGTGCGTTAATGTTCGAAATAAGGCAAACAGAGTATTGGGTTTTATTTCTAGAAGTGTAAGTAATAAGAGTGCAGAGGTCTTATTGCAACTATATCTTGCGCTAGTCAGGCCGCCCTCGATTATGCTATTCAGTTCTGGTGCTCGTATTATAGAATGGATATCAATTCACTGGAGTCGGTGCAGCGAAGAATTCTGAAAATGATTCCGGGACTTAGAAACCTTCCTTAACAAGATAGGTTAAAGAAACTAAACTTGCGTTCCCTAGAAAGACGAAGAGTGCGGGGAGATATGATAGAAGTATTTAAGTGCGTGAAAGGAATCAATACAGGGGATACAGATAAAGTTCTTATAATATGCGAGCAGGATAGAATTCGTAGCAACGTATTTAAGTTGGGTAACTTTACGTTTAGGAGGGAGATAGGGAGGAACTGGTTCACAAATAGGGTGGTGGACGAGTGGAACAAGCTTAGCAACTTTGTAATATGTGCTGGAACGCTGGAAAATTTTAAAGGGAGGCTAGATAGATTCATGGATGATAGAGAGTGGTAGTAACTCTCGACAGGAGCTGCCATGCACAGGCCAACCGGCGAGGAGACGGCCTACAATCATGTGTTCCCTCTACAACACCAGCGGGTAGACGGCCTACAACCACGTGTCCCCCTGACAACACCAGCCTGAAGGCGGCCTACAGCCACGTGTCCTCTGCACAATACCAAAAGTGTGGCGGGTTACAACCACGGGTTACCTCCACAATACCAGCAGTGCAGCGAACAACCACGTAGGGAAAAAAAGGAAAACAATGTGGAATAATACGGGACAGCGTATAGGAATAAAATCAAAGAGAAAGCGAAGATAGTTAATGCGGAAGAGCGAATACAACACAACACGAAAGAAAATAACAAAGTATTGAAAATCACTCAAGGAAAACAATTAATAAATTAAAATGCGCTAAAATGAAACGGATAGAAAATGAATGAATAGAAAAAAAGGAACGAAGGAGAAATAATTCGCCAACAAAAGAACGAAGGATGAGAGAAAAACTATGATTTGTAAAAGAGAGAATAAAGGGCTGGACAAAACACACCGGCATGGAAGATAAATACGTAGATTAGTAAAAAAAAAAAGCCCAAGGATAAGAAAGAAGTAAGGGGGATCTGGAGGAGAATAGAAGCAGAAACAGAGATGACAGAGATAACGAAGTGGTGAGAGTGAACCATTATCCAGTAAAGCTCGTCTTATTTATCTTAGTCACACAACGCTTCTTCTTAATGACACAGTATTATTATGTATTACGAATGTGCCTTTCACTGTAGTCATCTCAGGACACGGATCATTATGTCTCGTCTGTGCCTGTCTCCTCTTGCTTAAAATAATCAACAGCTGACCAGTAGTGACAACACCTCAAACCCTCGTCAACAGAAACATCCCCCCCCCCATTTATCTAAAATATGTGAATAAATAATGTAATATTAGGCACTTGTACTTTAGTGACCATTACCCTTCGTACAATGCATAACGACCTAAGTTCAGTTCCTCCCCAAAAAGTATCGTTGTGGTTCGAGGCTTTCCGAGAAATGTTACTCGAACTGTTTCTGAACGGTTGGTATTTCTACACCCGTAACTTTTCAACATGATAAGTATATACGTTTTCGAACGATGAGAATCCTTCGAGAATTCAGATCATATATTATAAGACTTGGAGTGGATGTCGTAAATATATACCAACGCCATGCCACAGTTATCAACGGATTTTACATCGAATGGAGCGAGGATTTATCGGGGAGACATCATAAGATGTGAGAGGTGCTATCATTGCCCTTCACAACGAGGATATATGTAACGCTGAGATAGCACTGCGAACTGGGGTGAGCGAACCCACAGTATCACGATGGGTTAGGTGCCATGAAACTGGTGCCACCCTGAAACTTATTACAACCGCAATGTCTTATATGAGGCCCCTCGTACCGTAAGGGTAACTCGCGCCAAAATTTGAGAGCAGAGTAAACTGTGTTTAATGTTTTTCCAACTTCTAACAAGCATAATAACTTTGCTGTTTTTTTAGATATAGCATTTATTTTCGATAGGGTGAAATCAAAGGTATTTCGTCTTATTAACTCTCCTCCCTTAGTTGATAATCTTTCTTACCTTTCTCATTGCCATAATGTTGCTTCACCACTCTCTTTTACAGGTAATTCAACGGGCAATGTTCGGTGGATTTGGCATCCTGTGTACCGCCGTCAAGGCCGTGGGCTCGTAGCATTCGTTTTGCCCGCGGTGCACACCGGTTCTCTGTTGATGTCGGTGACACAAGAATAACCCATTATAGTACATGCTTATTTCCTCACACAGTCAAACTGTGGAATGCTCTGCCTTCTTCCGTCTCACTTCAAAAAGCTGGTTTCGGTTTCCGGCATCTTCTTGGTGTAGATTAATATAATATTTTTTATTTTTTATTTTTAATTAATTTTAACTCTTATTTTTTCGCCCCTCAGGCCCTGTTGTGGGTTGATGACCTGTGCCCGGGTGGGCTATTCCCAGGACAAAAAACACACGCAAAAAAATGCAGATGGTAGGTAACGCGTCATGATGTACATAATGTACTGGGTTATTGCAATACTGACTTGAAGCAACAAAAATCCCACCTGCTTATAGCTTTTTTTACTTTAATCGTTATCATAGTTAAATAATGTGTACAATATGTAATTATTTTGGTAAATATAATTAGAATTTATATAATACAATGCATCTGGTGGGTCAGGGAGTCATGCAAGGGCCGATTGATATGCACTATAATGTAATATTGCATAATTACCTGGAAACCATGTTAATAAATTTATTTCCGGGGGCATATTTGTGTAAGAATAGTATTATTGTGTATCAATATTGATCTGCAATACACCATGAAGTAGTGTGTAATGTTTATAATGCAACATTGAAGAGCAATTACACAAGTAAAAGGTGTGTTAAATCACGGTTCACCTTGCTAGACGAGTAGATCCCTCCACAACAAAAGAGAACTGAGGGAGAGGGTGAGAGGGATTCCGCACTCATTGGCTGGAGTAGAATGCAGACGCTCACTGTCATTGGCCGAGCCAGGGGAGGAGGCTGCGGGCCAGCCGGTGTGATTGGCCGTCCACCCTTCCTCACTCACTGACGGGACGAGAGCACCTTACGACGTGAAAGCCAAGGCCATATTTTCCTGTCTGCCACAACCTTATTTACAATGTAGTCAGGTGATCTCATCTACTACCATTGAAAGAGCTAAGCCGAAAATCGTGCTTTCCTACAAAAACCAAGGTTAAACCGCAAATAATTATATAAAAGCTGAAAATTGGTACAACTGTAGA
>NW_024736071.1:1517823-1618317 GCF_018991925.1 Homarus americanus
TCCTCTGTCAAAAACATTATTGAACATTTATATCACATGCTTAAAAACGGGTTACTTTCCAGACAAACTAAAATATGCTAAAATGATATTTATTCCCAAGGAGGGCAAGGACAATAAAGAAATATTTAACTACAGGCTGTGTGATGTCTGCTTAGTGTATGTGAGTGAGTGCGTATATCAGTAGTGTTCCAGTACGAGTGCTGCCCTCTTGTGGTGTGCGTGCGAATGAGTTGTGATGAGATAGTCTCATGCTTCATTGTACTATAGTGAATGAGACAGTTTCTATTCCTTATATGTATTGTAGTAGTTAACTTGTTTGTTCAATGATATACAGTAGTCATTCTGAATCCTGCCGCCACCTTTACAAGTTCCTCAACAAAGCAATTCTACAAATGCCTGTTTACTTAACCCACCATGAGAGAAGAGAAACCAAACATGGCGCAGTGAGTAGGATCTGCTCACCTACTACCGTCTGTGGCCTATTACAACATCACAACACAGGACAATGGAGGAACAGTTGAAGCAGTTGACAGCGCTCATGGCAAGGCAAATGGAGGAAGCACACAGGAGAGAGGAACGCCTGACCACAGTCTTGGAAGGACTGGCGAGCTCAAGGCAAGTGGAAGGCAGTTCTGATGTGGGAGGGAGCGCTACACCGCCTGTCAGAGGCGACGCAGATGCATCGCACCCCCATGTCAAGTTACCTCACAGTGCGACTCCTGCACCACACCTCTCGTCTTCCGCCTCTCTGAGGGAGTTTGATGCCTGGCGGCATAAGTTTGAGGGATATGTGAAGCTTACCAAGATCCACTATCTACCTCCTGACGAGCAGAGATCAACTTTAATTGCGTTGCTGGACTTGTTGTGGCCTTTGGGCGGATCTCGAGACAACGCTCGACGCCATGGAGGCCCACTTAAGATGCCAGTATAACGTCATTGTTGACAGGAGAGACTTTTATTCCTGCGTTCAAGAGGCGGGAGAGTCTTTCGAGGATTTCCTGTGCAGCATCAAGGAGATAGCCGCCTTTTGTGATTTTTGTGTTGTGTGTATGGACAACAGGATATGAGAGAGTGGTTGTTGGCACCCGTGATGAGGAGGCACTGAAGCATATGTTAGAGGTGAAGGACCTAGACGTACAGAAGGCAGTAGACATTTTTAGAGCTTTTGAAAACGCTCACGCAAACAGCTGAGATACGAGGGTCTACTAAGCCCACTCTGGCCAAAGTGTCGCAATACCAACGAGACCGGCGGTCACAACGTCCCGACTCTGCTAAACCAGAACAGTGTTAACAGATGTGGGAAAGACCGTCCCACTGACATGAAGGCCTGTAAAGCCCTGGATCGGGTACGTTCACTATGAAATGAGAAGGGGCACTTTGCGTTGGTGTGCAGGTCGGCTCCTCGAATACGATCGAAGAAAGTGGATCCGAGACCAACGAACCAGAAGGTGCACCGGCTAATAGCAGACGATACCTCAACAGTGCTCAGTCGCGCCCAGCGCCAAAGTCTGGGTTCACACAACTCATCCTGCTGGGAGTGAAGCGGTCAAGTCGACTCCGGACTCTGGGGCAGAGGCCACTGTGTTGGGGATGGACGTTGCAGGCCCATTTGGTATACGTCCGGATATGCTACAACCCACCAGTGGTATGAACCTTTGTGCTGCAGGGCAACATCCACTCACTTGTCTCGGGACGTTCTCGGCGAACCTAGAGCTGGGGAACCGGTGCACTACAACAATGAATTCCGTCATCAAGGAGGTGAAAGTTGCGCTGTTAAGCTGGTTTGACTCCATTGCCCTGGGGATCCTGCCAGATAACTTCCCGGCACTGATTCGACCAGCCAAGTCTAAATCAGGAACTTGTGATGCAGAACGAGGGGGCCCCAGTGTCATCTGACTGCCCGCTGGTGGTGTTGCCTAGGTGGTCACATCCACAGAACCCCGCAGCAGCTCAGCGGGTGCAGCACGCTGCAGTGCTCATCGCTGCTTTTCCTTAAGTGTTCTGTGCTTCGGAAATTCTCAGGGAAATGAGTGGAGGGCCCATGCATATACAGCTCACCGAGGATGTCATGTGCCTGTAACTCTTAGGAACACGCTAGTCGTGTAGTATCTGTTTACGCCTCCACTCCACACACGCTATTTATAACTTGTTATTTTTACTATTATCTTATTGTTGTTCTTAGTTACTTAGGTTAATTGTATATCTATGTATGTCATTAATATGCATCATTTGTGTTACTCTGCTAAGTCAAACCAAGAGTAGTATTAATTAGTTATAGACTATTTGGCAACTGTCCTGGGTCACGTGAGCTAAGACGCTCCTGACTCATATGCTGTGTGGCCAGAGACTCTCTCTCTAGAAAACCGTGGTATAGGCAGGACGTGTCCACACCGACTCTAGCCTCCACACTTGCCCAGTACAGACGTGCCTGGTTCAGTCATCTACAATACCCTAGTGGTATCTGGTAAATAGTGGCACGTTAAGTTAGGCCTAGGATGGGATCCTGGTGTGAAGGAATCTCCTATTTGATAGGAAATAACCAGTTGGTTGTGATTGCTGTATATATATTGTAATGTCTGTGTTTAATATACTTAATGTTAAGTAGTATTCATTTGATCTAACTCCTTAACGGTATATTTTCACCCTTCCGGCATCACTCTTATTTTAATATACAATCACTTATTCCCTTAAATTCCATGGTTGCGAGACAGTACTCCTTTAAGAATATATATTGAATTATTTAATTATCTTCCCATTTGTGACTCACTTACTCCAACTTATTCTTATTTATTCAAGTACATTCAGTTGAGTCGGTTTTTGTGGGGATAATTATTGCCGTGTTCCCTGTTTGTTCCTTTATTTGATGATAACTTGGGGTAGGTTTCACTCCCCAGGTATAAAGGATATTGGGATCACGACACTTACAGCTGGCGGGAGGAAATAAGGGGCAATTGAACGACCTGCTGGCCAAGGACGCCATTGCCAAGGTCGACCATCTTACAGGTTGTGTGTCGACCACCCTAGGCTTAACTAGTTTGTTCTACAACCTACCAACCCCGTCCGCTCGCCTCACGACGCCATAGCTTCCATGGGTGTTAGAGCAAGAAGGTTTACAACGATGGATGCCAAGATGGGATACTTTCAGATGGAAATAACAGAGGAGGACCAAAATCTCACTTGTTTTATCACACCCTGGGGGCGTTTCAAATTCAAGGGTGCGGTTATGGGGCTCGTTTCATCAGGGGACGAGCATAATCGCTGAGGAGACCAGGCCCTGGGAGATGTGCCATGGACTTTGATGACCGGCGTATGACTGCTCTTACCGCGAACATCTAACCCATGTAATTTCTCTCTGCAGCGGTGAGACAAGTTTGGAATAACTTTGAACGCTAAGAAGTTCTGCTTTGCTGCGTCCAGTGGAGACGACTGAGGCTACTCGATCTCGAGACAAGGATATACAGTGGACGATAAAACGGTTAGAGGATCTCCAATTTCCCTCTACCCCAGAATATCACCGACCTCCGGTCGTTCATGGGGCTATGCTGAATTCACTAGTATACTACGTAAGGCGCAGGAACAAAATATCCCCTCCAGAAAAATTAGGTCAAATAAGAATGAGCCAAGGTGGATGACCAAAACACTTAAACATGACATTGGAATAAAGAAAGGAATTTATAAGAAATTAAAGGGAAGGGAGGATCATCTCAGAGATAGGTAAAAGGAACTATCAAGGAATGTTAAGAAAATGTAAGGAAGACAAAGAGGGACAAAAAATTCAGGAAAGCAAGAGAATCCAAGGCGAATCCCAAGGGATTTTTCTAGGTATATAGGACAAAGATCAAGGACATAGTGGGGCCTTTAAAGTCATAGAGAGGGGAAGTGATCATTGATTGTGAGGAAATAAGCAAAACATTAAACAGCTACTTGTTATCAATTTTCGAAGAAGAATTCACGAGGAAACGCCAGAGGTAGAACTGATATTTAGGGGAAATGAAGAAGAGAAACTAAAGGATAACACTATCAGAAAAGAGGATGTTCTTAAGATAAATAAATTAAAGGGCCGGATGAAATTTTCCCTCGATTTTTTAAAAAGTGTAAGGAACAGATTAGCGGACCCCTCGCAAATTTATTTTTCAAAATCATTAGACACGGGAGTTGTGCTAGACTTGTGGAGACAGGCAAATGTAGTACCCATATTCAAAAAGGGAGACAGAGCAGCAGCGTCAAATTACCGGCCGATTAGTTTGACGTCGGTAGTGGGGATATTTCTTGAATCAATTATAGCAAATAGCATCCGTTCGCATTTAGAGAAAAACAAATTAATCTACGACTCTCAACATGGATTTACAAAGTGAAAATCTTATCTATCAAATCCACTGACGATTTTTAGAAAAGTTTATGAGGTTGTAGATAATGACGAATATTACGATGTTATTTACTTAGACTTTAGCAAAGTATTTGACGGAGTACCGCACCAGAGGCTTCTGAGAAAAGTTAAGGCTCATGGAATCGAGGAGACGTTTTAAATTGAATAAAATCATGGTTCGCTGATAGAACACAGAGGGTTAGCGTAGATAGTGGGGCTGTGTAACTAGTGGGGTTCCCCAGGGGTCAGTACTGGGCCCACTTTGGTTCATAATCTAAATAAACGATCTAGATACTGGGATCAGCAGTGACAAAAGCACGTTTGCGGATGACACCAAAATAGGGCGGCAGATTAATTCAGGGCAGGATGCAAATGCACTACAGGAGGATTTAAATATACTGCAGGAGTGGTCAGAAAATTTTCAAATGAAATTTAACGCCATCAAGTGCAGCGTACTTAATATTGGAAGAACAAATACTGTCAATATATACAGCCTTAACAACATCAAACTAGAGAAGTAGACTTGTGAAAGAGACTTAGGTGTACTCGTAAGTCCTGACCTTCGACCTCGAAAACAGTTCGTTAATGTTCGAAATAAGGCAAATAGAGTACTAGGTTTTATATCTAGAAGTGTAAGTAATAAGAGTGCGGAGGTCATCTTGCGCTAGTCAGGCCGCACCTCGATTATGCGGTTTAGTTCTAGTGCCCTTATTATAGAACGGATATCAATTCACTTGAGTCTGTGCAGCGAAGAATGAAGAAAATTATTCCAGGACTTAGAAACCTTCCATATCAAGATAGGTTAAAGAAACTAAACTTGCATTCCCTAGAAAGACGGAGAGTGCGGGGAGATATGATAGAAGTATTGTCGCGATCCCACTACCCTTTATACCTGGGGAGTGAAACCTACCCCAAGTTATTAACAAATAAAGGAACAAATAGGGAACACGGCAATAATTATCCCCACAAAAACCTACTCAACTAAATGTACTTGAATAAGTATGAACAAGTTGAAGTAAGTGAATCACAAAAGGGAAGATAATTAATTAATTCAATTTATGTTCTAAAGGGAGTAATGACTAGCAAACATGAATTTAAGGGTATAAGTAATTGTATATTAAAATAAGAGTGATGCCGGAAGGGTGAAAATATACCGTAAGGAGTTAGACCAAACGAATATTACTTAACATAACTATATTACACAGACATACAAAATATATACATACAACAATCCCTACAAAATAGTTATTTCCTACCACACAGGAGATTCCTTACCACCAGGATCCCTTCCTAGGCCTAACTAAACGTGTCACTAATACCTGATACCCCTAGGGCATTGCAGAAGACTGGACAAGGCACTAGACAAGGGTCAAGGCTAGAGAACGAATGGACACGTCTACCATATGCCACGGTTTTTCGCTACTGGGGAGGCGTGGGGCACGCCGTGGAGGAGAGCGTCTCATATCACATGATCCAGGACATTTGCTGGATAGTTTATATAATTAATTAATACTACTCTTGATTTGACTTAACAGAGTAAGACAATGATGAAAATTAATAACATACATAAATATACAATTAACCTAAGTAACTAAGAACAATAATAATATAATAAGTACAATTAACAAGTTAATAGCTTGTGTGAAATGTAGGCGTGAACATATGCCTCACGCTATGAGAGTTCCCGAGCGCTCAGGCACGTGACAGTATTCAAGTGCGTGAGAGGAATCAATAAAGGAGATATAGATAAAGCTCTTATAATATCCGAGCAGGATAGGAATCGTAGCAACGGATATGAGTTGGATAAGTTTATGTTTACAAGGGAGATAGGATGGAACTGGTTCACAAATTGGAACAAGCTTAGCAACTCTTTAGTATGTGCTGGGACGCTGGAAGTCTTAAAAGGAGGCTAGATAGAATCATGGACGATAGAGAGTGGTAGTAACTCTCGACAGGAGCTGCCATGCACAGGTCAACTGGCTTACTGCAGACTTATTATTTTCTTATGTTGTTATGTTCTTATATTCGCTAAAGGGGATTGGTTGAGGCGTGTCTGAGGCATTGATTTTTTTATTTTGCCGCTTATAGCGGCTACTTTATTGTGCACCCCACACTCCTCCTGTGAGCGGTAGCGCAAAAGGATTACAGAGTAGAGTTTACAAAGGGTCATAATAATTAACCCCCGTTGTCAGGATATTATGGCACTGAATGTTACACAGTATTTCATTTACATTATTTGTTTAGTTCTATACATAAAGGGTAACTTATTCACAAATGCGTGAGTACAGGCGTGTGAGGCAGTATGTCTGGCCGCACACTTTGTTATTCACATTTACGTGAGAGGTATTCAAGCACATTGCGTATTTGGTTCTGTACATGAGAATTGATATAGTTACTAAGTGCAAAAAAGTGGATACAATCTTAATATGTCGGCTATCTTGCCATTAGAGATGAAGTGTTGTGCCATTTCACACACAGTGTGCTTGGACCTGTCCCCAAAAGGTACTTATATCCTAACCTTAACCTAGCGGTTACAACATCTTGTAATCTAGTGATCTTGTTACTTGCTCTATATACATGTTTCACTTGATACATCTCATCATGGTAACCTATGGATCGACTAGTGCCTGTTTGCACTTGTCTACTTGCGTCAAACTCATCAATAAGTTCTTCCCTAATTACAGTTTTAAGGGTTCTTTTTGACAGACCCAAATTGTATTCAATGGTGTCTTTGTTAGACGCGAGTTTGGCGAGGGCATCAACTCTGTCATGTTTTATGAGGCCTATGTGAGAGGGGATCCACAACAGTTTGACCCTGACACCCCGGTCAACAAGGCACGCATATTTGTGTCTGGCTTCAGAGACAAGAGCGTGACAACCTGATTCGAGGGTGCCAAGGGCAAGTAGTGAGGATAGAGAGTCAGTGATGATGAGACTGTCAGTAACAGTGGTTTCAATGAATTTAATAGCTGTGAGTATGGCAACTAATTCAGTTTGTAGAGTGGATGCCCAGTTGTTAATTCTAACTCCTTTCTCAATTATATTACCGTCAGGTTGAGTCACAACAATAGCACTTCCAGCCCTCCCACAGGCGGTGTTAAGAGATCCATCAGTGTAGATGGTCTGTGTGATATTATCATCAGTCTGTAGAGTGTGTATGTGTTCAAGAGCTCTCAATTTGGCAGTGTGTTGGAGATAAATGCTTTGTATAATTAATTTTTTAGGCGGATATGTCGGTATTGTGATATCGAAAGGAACTGTCCGCCAGGGTGGCAGGAAGCGCTGTTGTGTCTCAACTTTGTACAGGTGGTCTAGTCCAAACATCTTCATATGTGTAGCTGTAGTTTGGATCCATTTAGACTCAGTAGTCCCATGGTTCATACATTCTAGCAATTTTAAGGAAACAATGTTATCAGGATCACGACAGCCTTCTTTCCGTTATTGTAGCTAATGCCTTTAGGGAAATTCTATTGGGCATAAATCAATGTTGTCTATTGTTTGTTTTCCCCTGTTGTGTTAAAAGGTTATAAGTAATAAATTATATTTTTTCCAGTAGTTTCCCGTTAATTTCTAATAAAGATATTGGCCTGTGTTAGGTTTCTCCTCGCTCATGGTGGGGGTAAGTAAACACGCACTTGAAGAATTGCTTTTTTGAGGAACTTGTACAGGTGACGGCAGGATTCAGAATGACTACTGCATATTATTGAAGAAACAAGTCAACTACTGCAATGCATATAAGGAATGGAAACTGTCTCACTCACTATAGTACAATGAAGCATGAGACTCATTCACAAGTCATTCAAGCGCAGACCACAAGAGGGCAGAACTCGTACTGGAACAATACTGATACACACACACACACGTACACCTAGCAGACATCACACACCTCCCCCCAAGACGTCAGAAGTGACGTAGGAATCTCTGCCGTCTGAAGATCCCTCGTCACAGTACGACTTCGGGTCCAGAGCTGCTTGGGATGGTTGGTGAAGCAGGTAACCCGGGACTTTCAGGACGCACTGTCACAGTTGCGCCGTGTTGGCCAACACCAGATGATAGATGCTCAGCCTCGGCGAGTGGCAGTCTGGAAGCAGTGACACCCACTGCTTCATAGAAAATGTTTGTGTAGCTGTTTGTAGGTTATGTATCTAAGCTACTGTGCCGAGTAGCAACCCTGTATATAAGCTACTGTGCCGAGTAGCATTTATATATATAATCACGTGGCAACACTGGACGTGTTATGTGGCAACATTGCCCCGAGGCTGCCATATGGCAAGGCAGTCTCAGTCTGACTGTGTGAGCCGTGCATGGCACACGCTAGTCACCACTTGTATTTCTCCTATCCGAATAAACGGACTTCAGTGTTACCCGGTGTTTCCCTACCCATCACTGCATTCTTCAGGGAACACTTGGAACCTTCATGGCGCAGTGACTAGGATCTGTGGACTTACAAGTGTGTGAACAATGCCGACGGTTACATCTGCCGGCGATGTGCGCGTCGACTAGTGTGTTGTGTTGTGTTTCGCTGCAATGTGCAGTGTTGCACTGTCACAGTGCGTTCTAGTGAAGGTGGCAGTGTTAGTGTCAGTGTATTAGTGTGTCTAGAGCTGAGAGTTGAGCATTGGCCCGTTTTTTGTGGTACCCATGGAGCACGCAGGCGTACACCCTTCTCGTGTGACATCCGGGGAGACACTGACGGTCTCAGCCCCGCGGCGGCTCTAGCCACCGGCATTAAGGCCACCACGAAGTGCTCTCTCAGACACACACACACACACACGCACGCACGCACTCACTCACGGACAGAACAGTGGACTCTATGCGGTATTTCTGCGCTGTTTATGTCATATATATGTGGTTCGAGCTGTTGAGGCGCCACTTTATATACTAAACAGTGCAGCCCACGCACACACTAAGATGGGCGGTAAGAAGGGACAACGTCAAGATGGGAGACACGACTCCCCACCACCTTCCCCTCCACCGGGCGCAGACTCTCATCCTCCACCTCCAGTGACGGACATTGCCACAATTCTGAGGTGGATGGACGACCGGGACGAGCGACGTAGAGAGATGGAACTTCAGAGGGAGGAGACATGAAGAGAGGAGGAAAAGTCGCGTTTTGATGCACTATTGGCGACCCTGGCGCTAACCCACCCTCCCTCACTCTCGCACCAAGGCGCCAGTACCCTCCTCCTCCACCACACCAGCGTCCTCCAGATACTCTTGCTACTCCAACAGCTCCCAAGGCATCTGTTCAATCCCCACCCGCCCTCTCACCAGACGTCACGTTTCAGCTTTTTCGTGAGTGGAGGCGGCGTTGGACAGATTACTCCACGATGGTGGACCTTGACAGCATGCCTCCAAACAAACAGCTCATCCAACTGCGGATGTGTTTGTCGCTGGAGACCCAGAGAGTTTTGGAGCACACGTTGCAAGTGCCTCCCGATTCTACAACTTCAGTGACGGATGTGCTCAACCTTTTACAGGAGCACGTTAAAGGTCGGAATAACGAGGCTTTGCGTCGCCGCGCCTTCACCAGCTGCAAGCAAGCGGAGAACGAATCCTTTGACGACTTTTTTGTACGCTTGAAGAGTTTGTCAGAGGAAATCGACGTCTGCAAGGCGCACAGCCGGGAATGTGAGGAAGCCTGGATCAAGCACGGGATCTTGACAGGTGTCAGGCAGGAAGAGTTGGTGCAGCGACTCATTCCCCTGGACGCTTCCTCCACACTCCAGGTGGTAGTGACTGAATGTCGGTCATACGAGGCCACCAAGTCCGCCACCTCTGCCTTACGGGCCCCTCCTGCTGTGAGAGCAATCTCTCAGTACAAGAAGGGTAAGAAGGCGGCCAACAACGCGAAGGCTGCCACACGTTCTTCCAGGCCTCCGCCTAGTGCTTCCTGTGGCAGCTGTGGAAAGCAGCACAGCCCCAAGACATGCCCGGCCGCCGACGCACTGTGTCGTGGATGTGACCGTAAGGGCCACTGGTCTAACACAGACAGGTGCCCTGCACGAGGCCGCAAGTGTCAGGCCTGCGGTCATTATGGACACTACGACAAGTGCTGCCGCCAACCCAAGCCCAAAAGCCCGAGACGAGGAGGAAAGCAGCGCACTTCCCTCAGGGTGGTTCGCACGCATCCCCCTTCAGATGGCCTACACAGCCCCAAGCAGCAGCTGAGTCACATCAGGAGGGTGGACTCGACCACACGCCCCAGGGCTACCCCTTCCTCTACCATCCGCGTCGCCGTCACACACGGTGATGTGTCGGGTCACATCGAGGTGATACCGGACACCGGCGCTGATACTACGGTGATTGGGTTGAAGCACCTCCAGAAACTGGGCCTCACCAAACGCGACCTGGGACCACCGCCGCAGTTGCAGTACTACAATGAGGACGGTTCCCAGATGCCAGACGCTGTGGGCTCCTTTCAAGCAGAGATCACCTACGGTGACAGGTCGTGTCATGGATGGATCGACGTGCAGCCTACTCTTGCTACACCCTTGTTGTCGTGGGAGCACTGCAAGGAGTTAGGCGTGGTGCCCAGAAACTTTCCCGAGCAGATCCCAGCTGCTCGGTACACCGCCAGCAGGGTGCGTGAATCAACGAGCGACGCGCCTGGCGCTGCCGCACAGAGCAACCCAGAACCCGCGTCCACTCCCACCCACACAGGACGCTCCCCTGCCCAGATCCTGTATGGTCACCCTCTCCGCTCTTGTGTTCCTACACACGCCAAGGCCTTTGCGAAGGACTGGCAGACCAAAGCCGAGAGCTGTGACCGCCGCGCCGCTTCACGTGCCCAGGACGCCAAGGCTCGGTATGACGACCGTGCCCGCCCTCTTCATTCAGTGGAGATTGGTGCCCTTGTCCGCGTCCAGGACCCGACGACGACACGTTGGGACAAGGTGGGCATAGTGATGGGCGTCGGCCGGTCGCGGGACTACAAGGTCAGGATGCCGAGCGGCCGTGTCTGGTGGAGGAACCACCGCTTCCTCCGGACAGTCCCACCCCCTGCTGCTGGCCCTCTGACCGAGGACGAGTCTCCTACACCTCACGAGGATCCGCCCCACAGTGCACCTCGACGCTCGGAGCGACTTAGGACTAAGAAGTCCGCTCAAGACAAAGACTATGAGCGTGAGGGGGGAGGGAGATGTAGGTTATGTATCTAAGCTACTGTGCCGAGTAGCAACCCTGTATATAAGCTACTGTGCCGAGTAGCATTTATATATATAATCACGTGGCAACACTGCACGTTATGTGGCAACATTGCCCCGAGGCTGCCATATGGCAAGGCAGTCTCAGTCTGACTGTGTGAGCCGTGCATGGCACACGCTAGTCACCACTTGTATTTCTCCTATCCGAATAAACGGACTTCAGTGTTACCCGGTGTTTCCCTACCCATCATTGCATTCTTCAGGGAACGCTTGGAACCTTCACTGTTCATTTATTCAAACTAAATCTGTTCACAATTGGTAAGCAGACCATTTATTCTCTAAAATAATGTTAAATATCTGGACTATCAAAATGCAAATGATTTCAAGGCATTAGCACTTCAGAGAAGATGTTAGAAAATTTTAAATAATTATCATAAAAGGTCGAAATAAAAGATGAAATTCGCTTTCAAATGAAGTCTTATCTTATTTCTTTGTTTTCTACCAAACATACAAGAAAAAAACAAAGGATTCCAAAAATATAGCACAAAGGTAAATGAACTACTGTTTGTATGGTTGTATGGGGAGATGTAAAACGCTCAGGGGAACAGCCACTGGACTTTGCGACCAGATCGACGGGTTATCAGCTGATAGTTTCTGTTAGGGCGGTAACGAGTGGGATGGTTGTCCGCCGCTCGTTTGTTTGTTCTCAGCCCCCACTAGGGGGGTAGACGGAGGTGAAAAGGTCGCTGCTGCTTCGTCATACATCAGACACTATCCAGCCGTCAGCACAGCTGTACTTGCATCCCACAGTTCGTTCAAATTCTGGTTGTGTGCTCATCTGAAGATCCTGGGGCTCGTGGGCTGATTCCCTAGACTTTCACTATTCAACTGTCAAACTCCTGACACCTGCTCCAGCTACTACCGCGGCTGCCACGTCATCGCCACTTCCTCCACGCCCTATCCACCGTCCGTGCCCGGCGTCTGTCCTGTGTGGCATGACAACGCCCACCAACGCCGGCGCCAAGTGAGGAAGCTGCCCTGGACCTTTCCTCTGAGAGGGACCACAGCGTCAACGGAACATTCCACCGGGTTGCAGTCGTAGGAAATATCTGTACTTTGCTTGACTCCTGGTCTATTTGACACTGGCCAGGAACACAGAAGCTGTAGAACTTGCTGACAACAGGGAGTCCGCTCTCTACGCCTACCCCGAGTCTCCCACTCCTCCAATGAAGAACACGAAGCCTCCGTCCTCCGAGGAACCATTCACAGGAGTAGAGAGTAGTAGTTCACCGGCCGTGTAGTGCCACAACTGCGGAGAAGGGCACATTCGTTCTCGCTGTCCCAGGATTCCCCGTGCCTTCAAATCTACCGACATTCATCAGCCCAGCTACAAGGTCGGATTCTGTTTGGAAGACAGGAGCTACCCCCATTATTGTGTTGGCGGAACAATAAATGAGTCTTGGGCATTTACTATCATCAGGGACACCGGTTGCTCATGCATTATTGTCTCTGAGGAAGCCCTGCATGACGCTGACGTCTCCAGCTGCTCGAAGGTTAGTGTCGCCGATTATTTAGGTTGTGTTGACCAGTTCCCTGTTGTTAGGTGCTACCTGCGTTGCCTGTATTTCATTGGTTGGTCTAATGTGGTAAGAGCGCCCGTTAAATTGGCTAGTATTCTCATTGGCAATGTTCCCGGAGTTCGTGACCCTAACGACCCGGAATCTTTAAAACTCTCCTCGCCACCAGCGCCAGTCTCCTCGCCACCAGCGCCAGTCTTCTCGCCACCTGCCAACGTCGCCTCGCCACCCTCACACGCCACCTCACCTCCAGCAAAGGTCCAAGCTGTGGAGACAAGGTCAGCGAATGTGAAACGACTGCATCCCCTGGTTCTGCCGAAAATAGTGCTACTGACTGCCACGCCCAAGGAGTTCGCCAAGCTTCAAGCCTCGTGTACCACTCTGACGCGGGTGAGGGAGAAGGTGACTTCCGGGGAGGAGGATCAGGCTAGAGATGGGCCTGTTTACAAGTTTATTTGTATTAATGGTCTGTTACATAGGTCTTGTGTGTCATCCAAGCAACCAGCCAAAGTAGGTCGGTTTTTACTTGTTGTCCCTGCTGGTTGTCGTAGTAACATTCTCTCTGTAGCTCACGAGAGCCCTCTAGCAGGACACTGTTCTTGTAGAAAGACTTGTATGAAGGTTGCTAATCAGTTTTACTGGCCAGGTATGGGAGAGGATATTAGAGCCTTTTGTAGGGGTTGTGGTCAGTGCCAGGTATGTCCGCCAAGGGTAGAGTCCGTCCTGTTCCTCTTAAACCCTTACCAATCATTACAGAGCCATTTTCTGTGGTAGCCGTAGATTTTGATGGACCGTTCTCACCCCCTTCCTCTAAGAAGCCTAAATTAAATCGAGCTAATTTGTTAAGGAAATATAATTGCAGAGCCCACATTAATTTTGCTAATGTCCTTGACGACGTTCCCTAGCTGGAGTCAGTGGAGGCACTACCCTGCATGAGTTCCTGTGAAATTCAGGCGCCGGACTCGGATGATCTCGGTTGCCAGTTACCGATAACACCTGACGAGATAGAAGAATCCTCTACGACTGGCAATAGGCCCAAGCTTAAACTTGGACTGAAGTGGATCCCTCGTGCAGTTCCTTAATATGGCCTTACGATATTTGGATATCAAGTACCACTAATTCTTTTTAATTTGACCATTTCTCTATTCTTTATTTTGCTCTGTATATTTAACCATTTGTTGTAGGATTGTTATATGTTTTGTTGTACTAATCCTAAGTTTTAATGTACCTTACAGTAGATTTTTTTTGGTGGGGGAGCTGTGTAAGGGCGGTAACGAGCGGAATGGTTGTCCGCCGCTCGTTTGTTTGTTCTCGGCCCCCACTACGGGGGTAGACGGAGGTGAAAAGGTCGCTGCTGCTTCGTTACACTTCAGACACTACCCAGCCGTCAACACAACTGTACTTGCACCCCGCTGTTCGTTCAAATTCTGGTTGGGTGCTCATCTGAAGCTCCTGGGGCTCGTGGGCTGATTCCTCACTTTCACTATTCGGCTGTCAAACTCCTGACACCTGCACCAGCTACTACCGCGGCTGCCACGTCATCGCCACTTCCTCCACGCCCTATCCACCTTCCGTGCCCTGGCGTCTCTCTGTGTGGCAAGACATCGCCCACCAACGCCTGTGATTGATTTCTAATCGAACATATCTCTTGCTCCCGAATCAGTTTTCCCCACCCCCTGAAAACCTGAATTCCCCCCCTGGGGGGAATTCCCCCCTGGTTGAGAACCCCTGGTATAGACTATAGAATCTAGATGGCTGGTCAATCGGAGGCCTCACGCTTTAGCGTGAACCAGCAACCCTGAGGATATTGGGAGAATATTTTATCTACTCTGCCACCCTACTTCTAAAATTATATTTGAAAAGCAGCAAAACAGACATAAAACTTATAAAAAACATTAAAATAGCAATATAAAACTAAGATTGCTTAATTATGCATTAAACTAGCAATAAAGGCACAAAAACCTGCAATAGTAATTTGAAAATTAACATGAAAAGCATGAAAGCTAGCAACAAAGCCATTAAAGCTAAAAATAAAGGCATGGCAGCTAACGCCAAGGTCATGACAGCTTACAACAAAACCATAAAACTAACAGTAAAGTCATGACAGCTAACATCAAAGTCATGACAGCTAATATTAATGGCATGACAACTAACATCAAAACCATGACAGCTAACATTAAAGGCATGACAGCTAAAATCAAAGCCTTAAAAGCTAATAATAAAATCACTACAACTAAACCAAAGGTCATGACAGCTAACAACAAAACCATAAAAACTAACAATAAAGACATGACAGTGAACAACAATTGTATGGAAACTAACAACAAAGGCACAAAATTTAGCAATAGAGGCAATTTTTCTCTTAACCTCAATCAGCCCGCCGTCCAATAATTGTCACGCCGCTGCAACTGCAAAGCCAAACTGTAATTTGTGTTGTTGTGACGAACACCTGTGTGGCGGACGTGACCCTACTACCAATACCTGTCCAGGTGAGACAACAATGATTCTATTACACCTTCTGTATCGGTGATGGAATTCAGAAACGGGAGAGGGGAACTAGGGATGGAACTGAAAGGGAAGGAGGGAAACTGGTGATGGAACTGAGAGGGAATGAGGGAAACTGGTGATGGAACTGAGAAGGAAGGAGGGAAACTGGTGATGGAACTAAGAGGTAAGGAGGGAAAGTGATAATAGAATTGAGAGGGAAAGAGAGAAACTGGTGATGCACCTGAGAGGGAAACAAGGAAAATTATTATCAAATTTAGGAAGTAATGGAAAATTTATGATAAAAAGATATTGAGGTACACTGTAGTAAATTGATAATTACCCTCAGAAAGTGAGACTGGGAGTTATTGACTGGGAAATAAATAAAAAAAATGAGATGTAAAAGTAATACATTGAAAAATAAAACAAGGAGGTGTGTTTGTGTAGACAGAGGGTTGTTCACCATGCTTCTTCACCACAATCACGCAGCCCCATCCCTTTACTATAACCACTCTCATTACCATCACCACAATCAACACTATCCCTGTAACCACTATCACCACCACCACACACATCCTCCTTACTACTACTACTACTACCAAAATTACTAACCATAACCACTATCATCACCACTACAACCACGCTCATCACTAACCACCACCAGTGCAGCCACCACCAACACCATCATCATCATCATCATCACTGCCACCAAAATCACCAATTTCACAACAACGGTTACCGCAACCGTCATCATCGCCACTACAACCACCACCAACACAACCACCATCACCATCACCAGTTCAATCACCATCAGCGGTACAATCACCATCACAGCAACCACATTCACAACCACCACCTTCAAAACCACCATCATCACAACCACCATTACCATGCACTTCATTTTACTCTACTTTCTCTGTATCTTTTATTTCTTTGTCTCTCTTTTCTTCATTTTTTTCTTTCGTGTCCAGAATGAAGGGGAAGGAGAGGAGTTGTGGAAGAGGAAGGAAGGGAGGGAGGATTGGAATGTTTGTGAGGGGTAACGGTTGGTTTGTGGTCGGTGGTTACTCCCTCTCCCTCACAGGGCTTGAGGGAGAGGGGGGAGAGAGGATGAAAGTGGGCGATAATAAATGTAGGAATAAGTATACCATGCACTAACATATATATATATTAGTAGTACCCAAACTCTTAACTTTTATTACAAATTATCAGCCTGCAAATTTTCATGTAACCTTCTTCATTAAACCCTTTCATTACTTTTATTTGAAAATATTAACAATAATTAAACTTCAAAATAGCTAAAGAATTAAAGTGGTTGACAGGTGTCTGGTAATGTGGAGGGTAGTCAAAACCATAGCACAATTTACCTTTATCAACAAACTACTGTATATAGTAAATTCAGGGCATTTGTGAAACAACAAAACAAACAACTATCAGTAAGCATAGAAAAAACATACATAATATATTGGTACAGCATAACATAATATCACTGATGTTAAACAAGGCACAAATTATGGCAGCACAAGTAACATATCTGAAAACATAATCCATAACTTAATAAATTAATGCCAAGACTAACTCAACCGGCAATCACTATGTTTCACACACATAAACTCGTGATGTTACTCAAATTATCATATTACTTACTTCGGTTAAAGAAAGCGCCTTGTAAACCTAGGATGCACGTTATACTTAACTTAGGGATTGGAAATCCTTAGAGGCCTGGTGAGTAGATCGCAACAAATGAAGTCAGCCAGCATACAGAAGTATGCTAGGGCAGTAGTCTGGTCGGATAATGAAATGTTTTTGTACCTTTTTTACAAGTATCGTATATGGCACACACATACATATTAACCACACAAGTATTTTGTTGGGTGGAAGCACTCTGCTACTGCTACCTGGTAGCAGGTGGCTCCACCGACAGGTACTTAATATTATTTTACTCTGTTTTTAGGTATTGACTCATAAGAAGATGTTTTTCATAACATTTATTGATGATAAAATGATCTGAGCAATATATTTTTTTTCAGTAATTACCAAAACAGGAAAAAAGTTGAAAAACAAAACATCAAATGTATTGTGCTATACATCCACGCTTTTCTGAGAGCTCCAATTCTGTAACAATGATCAAGCATTGGATGAAAATTGTAAATAAAGCAGATAATCATCTGAACCATAGACAGACCCCGGTCATTACTATGGACTAGCCACTGTTTGCTACTGCAAAACAAGTGCAAAGGTGTTGGCCACAAGAATTTGGGACGAAAAGTATCTTATCATGCTGGGTGGGTTTCATATTGAAATGGCTGCATTCAGAGCTGCTGGAACCTGGGATTGCTGAATCATTTATGAAAGTCACCCACCTAACCAAAGCAAAACATGCCCACCAAGACGCTGCCGCCTTATTTGTCCTCAAGCACAAAGCCTACAAAGCTTGTGTACAGAACATCTCACAAGATGAAAGGGAACTTACAATCCATGACTGGGGAAAAAATGTGAAGAATGTCCCCAATTCTGCTACTGTAACCTCACATTGAAATTGCAATTGACAATTTACATTTTCTTGAGGGCACAGAGCGATGGTCTCTTTGATTTGTACATAGAGTCCCTTTCCATGCTTGCTCCATGTTTTTTTACACTACACCAAAACCATTATGCCAGGTGGTTACCAATTCATATTCCGGACCTGTCCTACCTACAGGAAATCATCTTGCTTTGGCTCCAGAGTTTCATAGTGGATGATTTGTCATCCACAAAACAAAAAATATCTTATCTGGCATTGCTTTTGACCAATGGGAGGACCAGAATATTGGACATGTGAAAGTCAGTGGTGGAGTGATTGGCCTGAGCTAGTCCTTACCTTTGAGGAGTTCGAAGGTAACCTTCAAAGAGACCTAAACAAGGAAAACCTCCATCACCATCAACAAACTCACTCTGTGAAGGAAACATTTTGCACTCAGCTGTCTTCTCTTGTAACAACAATAAAAAAAATGGGTAACCCTTTTCATGAGGACAGTCCTAATCTGTTAGTAATAGATACAAGAGACATTGTAGACAGTCAAGTAATTCAGTCTGTAAGAACTGTTGAAGAGGTGGGCCAAAGAGAATACTCAGAAATTTGTCAGGATAGTCTCATTTGCAGATCAAAACTAGTCTCTGAGATTATCCCCCAAAACAACCTCACGCTGTTCAGTCTGCGTATTCCCAAATCCAAAAAAAGTTCACAACTGCAGGTGACTGCATTCCAGGATGACTGTGACCTATTGGCGCATCTTTATGTGTCTTGTCAATCACGAGCTATCAACTTTGAGGACTTCTTTATTCATGAGAATCATGTCTATACACCATCAATCTCAGATCATGGTAACCTTAGGTTTTGCAAAGAACAAGTCTGATTTACTCCAGTGTCTTGAGAGTCACACAAACCCAGTGACAGACAAGTATATTAGATGGAACAACATTAGTTCGTTTTCGAATGCCTAGTGGAGCAAAAACGTTCAATGATTATACCAAAGATATTTTTGTTCCATACATAAAAAAGGCAACAAGAGAAAGTTCCCCCGTTGTCGATTTAGTCTGGGTTGTCTATATCAGTGACAACTTGAAATCAGCCGCTCGTCAGAAAAAAGTAAGTGGTGTAAGACGACATGTGACAGGTAAAACAGAGGTGCCACAAGATTGGAGTCAGTTTTTGCAAGATAAGGACAATAAGAAAGAACTATTTGACATTCTTGGCAAACAAGCTATGAGTATGTGTATGAGGGCTGAAGCAGAGCTGTGTATGACTTATTATGAAAATGTTCTGAGGTCGAAGATGCAGACCCTAGCAATGTGTCTCCCTGCAGGCATGAATAAGCAGACTCAAAAATGGTTGTGCATGAAGCTGATGCCGCCAGCAAACGCAACAGGAAGATTATAATTAGAACTGTGGATATCGATGTGTGTATTATAACAATTGCAATTTTTGAAAGGCTTAGTGTTGATATGCTATGGATTGCATATGGGACAGGAAAGACCTTCCTCTGCATACAAAAACATGGAATTGTTGGTACCATTGGAAGTCAAAAAGCTCAATCCCTACTCGGATTTCATGCCTTCACAGGTTGTGACAGTGTCAGGTTTCTGTGGAAAGGGCAAAATATCAGTCTGGGATGTATGGAAGGTCATTCCTGAAATTACATCTGCATTTCTAGCAATATCATCACCCCGCAATGGCTTATGAGCCAATGTTCATGCTTTGTTCGAGAGGTTTGTTGTCATTCTGTATGACAGGACAAGCTGTATGTTAAATGTGCATGACTGCAGAAGAGATCTTTGTACAAGGAAAGGAAGGACTTCCATGAATGCTGCCTCCAACCAAGGATGCCCCCACTCAGCATATGAAGAGAGCCTGCTTTCAAGCTGGACACATGCGAGGACAGACTTTGGTGGCAGATATTGACACACCTTTGGCATCGGAGTAGGGGTGGGTGAAAGAGGATGCTGTGAGGAGACCAGGGGCTTCTAAGGGTTGTAGGGAGCTTGTAAATGAAGGCGTCAGAAAGGATGTACAACCCGTTGTGGTTGTTCAAGAGTTGAGATGCCGTGTACACCTTTAGGTGATTATGTCTATGTGCAGAACATGTAAATGACAGATTAGATCTTTGTCATTAGAGCCATTTAGACTATCATGTACTATCATGTACAGTTGGGGGATGATATTCTGCCCAACGTTGCATTGTCTTGTGGAGATATCCGGCAACTCAACCAATAGTAAACAGGGCATGAATGAACCTTTCTTGGATTGTAGTGAGGATGCTATTTGGACGAAAACTTGCTACAATCCAAACCCTGTTCCTTCATAATAGTTAACGACGTGCCCTGTTTACTTCTACGAAAGATGACACATGTCACCACTGGTCACAGCAACGTAAGACGGTATATTATTCCCCAGCTGTACCTGTAAATATGGAAAATCTATCTAAATAGCATGGTTTTCATGTATGGATTTTTAATATTTATGACTGTATTATGAAGTAGAGTAGTAGTCAATGTATATAATATAGCTATTTTATACTGGCGATTGAATACTATTAGTACCAATATTCTGCCACCTGCCTGACTTCTAGAAAATCAGACTGGTGAATTTGTGACTACCCCACTATGTGTGCAAACCCCATCCAGTATTGACCATCCCACCATCCCACTCCCCCACCGTCCCACCAGGACAGCCACCCCAGCTGACCACACAGCTTGACCGACTCTCTACTGCCAGCTTACACTCGCCTCACTAGCTCCGATATGTCTTAGTTGGCTGCTAGTACCATAAATGTAAAGCTAACGAAATAACAGGTGGCTGATGTGATAATGGAAGTCCAACGGACTCTCATTCAGGACACCATACAACATATGAATAAGGAGACCATCGGAAAACTAGAAGAAGTTGACCGCCCTCTCACTACCAAGCTGAATGGAGTTTTAACAAGCTTGGAATTCTCGCAGGGGGAAATAAGCGACTTAAAAGCAGAGTTGAACGCTGAAGCTGAAGAGAACCAATCACTCAGGACCCGAGTTCAACAGCTGAGCGAGGAGAACTCCAAGCTCAAGAAAGAACAGTCGACAACAGCGGATCGGGTGAATTATGTCGATGACAAAGGGAGGCGAAAAAACCTCAAGCTTGTCGGAATCCCCAAGGATCCCCACGAAAACTGGGAATCATCCCAGCAAAAAATTTCACACCTGCTGAGTGAACATTTTAAACTTACTGAAGTCAAGTTTGACCGTGTTCAACGTGTCGGGAAATCCAACTCCTTCCGCCCATAGCTTTCGGGGATGCTTACCGAAGTATCAGAAATAGAGTAACTTAAGCACTTAGAAATGGCAGACGTAGCTATTATACAAATAAGCTGCAGTTAGCATTAATCAACAGTAAGCACACCGGAGTATCATCAATTCAATTCAGAACAGGAACACTCAACCTACGGCTCCCCCACTCAGCTTTTATGATAAACTAGCAGAATCGCCGCCCTCCAGGCGGCTCATCCGCTAAATGAACTAGCTGGTTAATTCAAAGTTAACCAGGCTGGTACACTTATATTATATTGGGCTTTAGTAACGAAACCCAATTGTAGTTTCTACTTTTATTAAAAAACGTAATGTTTATATAATTCCTGAGTGTATATCAATCGTAACTTCCACTATTTATGAGCGTGAAGGGAGAGGACGGGGGCTATGTAAATCGACCGTTTAATCACGTCCTCTAGTCTAGGATATCAAACTACTGCCCGCTTTAGGTGGCCAGAGAGCCGGCTACTTAATGTCTTAACTCAGCATAATATGACGCAGCTTCCCGTGGACACACCTTATCACGTGCACTGAACATGTCACCTCATAGCTAGTGGAAAGTTACAGGGGAAGAATCAGTTTATAAATCAAATGTAATTAACACATTTATATAATCTTTCTGTTTATGAAACAAGGGCCATTACATCGGCATTGGTAGGACGCCACCCTCCTGGAGGATCCACATTGTCTCACTGTTCAGTCCCCAAAACTTCTTCCATCAATAGGTCATTAACGGTGTATGTAAGTTCCACCATGTTTTTCACTACAACGGTACAGCAAAGTATATTTTTTATTATTAAACTGTTATTATTTTATTGTCTAATCATCACTACATATAAGACCACCCATCATCGCTACATATAACAATATCCATCATCACTACATATATCATCCATCATCACTACATATAACACCATCCATCATCACTACATATAACACCATCCATCATCACTACATAAAACAACATCCATCATCACTACATATAACACCATCCATCATCACTACAGATCGGTAAAGTAGTTTCCGACATTCACATGCGGATACACACACACACAAACAGACAGACTTCTTTGGTTTATATAGATAGATTGTGTAATCATCACTACATATAACACCACCCATCATCACTACATATAACACCATCCATCATCACTATGTATAAAACCATCCATCATCACTACATATAACACCATCCATCATCACTATATATAACACCATCCATCATCACTACATATAACACCATCCATCATCACTATGTATAAAACCATCCATCATCACTACATATAACACCACCCATCATCACTACATATAACACCATCCATCATCACTATGTATAAAACCATCCATCATCACTACATATAACACCATCCATCATCACTACATATAACACCATCCATCATCACTATGTATAAAACCATCCATCATCACTACATATAACACCATCCATCATCACTATATATAACACCATCCATCATCACTACATATAACACCATCCATCATCACTATGTATAAAACCATCCATCATCACTACATATAACACCACCCATCATCACTACATATAACACCATCCATCATCACTATGTATAAATCCATCCATCATCACTACATATAACACCATCCATCATCATTACATATAACACCACCCATCTTCACTATATATAACAACATCCATCATCACTACAATATAACATCATCCATCATCACTACATATACCACCATCCAACATCATCACTACATATAACACTATCCATCATTACTACAGATCGGTAAAGTATTTTCAGAGATTCGCGTGCGGACACACACACAAACAGATATACTTCTTTGTTTTATATTGATAGATAGATCATCACTACATATAACACCACCCATCATCACTACATATACCACCATCCATCATCATTACATATAACATCATCCATTATCACTATGTATAAAACCATCCATCATCACTACATATAACACCATCCATCATCACTACATATAACATCATCCATCATCACTATATATATAACATCATCCATCATCACTAAATATAACATCATCCATCATCACTACATATAACACCACCCATCATCAGTACTTTTACATCATCATCCATCATCACTACATATAACACCATCCGTCATCACTACATATAATACCATCCATCATCACTACAGATCGGTAAAGTAGTTTCCGAGATTCTCGTGCAGACAAACACACACACACAAACAAACAGACATTATTCTTTGTTATATATATATATATATATATATATATATATATATATATATATATATATATATATATATATATATATATATATATATATATATAATATCACGGAAAACAACGGAGCACCTAGGTGCTCTGTTTCCATTTTCCCGTGATTTTATCAAGATTTATCTTTTCACGTTTTCATTGTGAATTTACATGATATATATATATATATATATATATATATATAAAATATATATATATATATATATATATATATATATATATATATATATATATATATATATATATATATATATATATATATTTAGATGATACAGTTGTAACGGAACCCTCCCTCATTACCAACCACTTTAATGATAATTTCGTCAATGTTGGCAAAAATCTTGCAGAGAGCATCCCTAATCACCATGGGGAATTTAGAGCCTACCTGCAAAACACAGCTGAAAGAGTTGTTCTTATCCCCTGTCACGGCACATAAAAATGTGTAAAGATGTAGCAGCACACGACAAGAATATATCAATGAGCATCATTAAGAAATTAGCCCAACTATTACTACTTGTTGTCTTCCACATTTTTAACTCCTCCTTTTCGATTGGTGTTATTTCAGATAAACTGAAAGTTGCTAAAGTTCGTCCAGCACATAAAAAATCTTGGGGTAAAGGTCTTTTCAAGAATTACCGCCCCATATCAGTCCTCCCAGCCTTGAGTAAGATCCTGGAGAAGCTAGTGTTACGAACCACGCCATCAATTGTCATGATCTACCTACCCAGCACTACGAACCACGCCATCTATTGTCATGATCTACCTACCCAGCACCACGAGCAACGCCATCTAGGGACGAAACCCGAGTATGACTAGTCTTAGTTACCACTCCGGGGTTTCCCTTCTCCATATCCTGGTTGTTGCGTCACCTCCTCCAAGTCTTCTTCATCAGATCCAGATCGAAGAAAGTTCAGTTCACTCTGGGAGGTGACCACAGGATCACCTATCCTAGAAACCTACGGCGCAGTGACTACCTACCGTCTTCTACAATACTCAGCCTTACTCGTCAGCCATCTCAGCTCTGCACTTAAGTATTTGTTATCCTATATTGCCTCCCCGCATCCACTTGCTTCAAAATTGTTGTATGTTGTATAAATATGTATATACTGTTAATATTTAGGTTAAGTATGGTTAAGGGTAAATTATAGAAAGCTGAATATTTTGTTAAGGAATTTATGGTACTTTATTATACACAACAAAAACTCGCATCCTTTGTCTACCCTTTTATAGTCCAATTGTCTTTGTTTTTATATTGTTGTTGCCTGTTGGGATCTGGGTAGACTTTTAACTATATTCTAAATCCCCAACTCGTAACAAATGGCGACCGTGACAGGACCCAACATTAAGTGCCATATTTCTTTCCCCCTTGTTACTCCTTGTTAATTATTCCTCCCAGTCACTTCTGTTCACAATTGCTTTACGGTGGTTTAAAGTTCCTTCATATGTGTGTGCATATATTTGTATTATCGTACAGTAAGAGTGACAGACGTAGGTTATTTGGTTCCAAGTGTCATAAGGCTTGCCTGTTATTACAAGTGGCAGTCGTGTAGTAAGCCTTATCGAGTGTAGGGAAGAATCTGGATCTGTTTAATGCCGTACCCTCCCTCCAGAGTAGGCTGTTCCATAGTCACTAGTTTAGGGTGAAGTGATATCTTGGGACGCCCCGCTCTACCAGGACCTCATAATTATAAAGCCTCAATTATTGTTCTTCTCATTATCTCATTCGGGGTCAATAATCCAGTAACTCAAGGGTTGTTAATCTGGATCTTTATATAAATGCCGTAATACGCCCTTCCTGTTTCAAGTAACTCAAGGGTTGTTAATCCAGATCTTTATATTAATGCCGTAATACGCCCTTCCTGTTTACTCAAGGGTTGTTAATCCGGATCTTTATATAAATGCCGTAATACGCCCTTCCTGTTTCAAGTATCTAAGGGTTGTTAATCCGGATCTTTATATTAATGCTGTAATACGCCCTTCCTCTTTCAAGTCTCTTATCTTTATTTAACTATCTTCTCAGAAGAACAATATTCATAAGTTTAATTTCCCTAGGTATAACTTGGGTAGTTTCCGGGACTTTCTGGTTATCCACTGCCGTGATATTTTCTAGGGTTATCCACTTATCTTATCTTTTTGACCATTAATTAATTTATCTAGGTTTTCTTAACAATGGCCATCTCAGGATTTGTTAAACTTGGTAGTCCTGGAGGAGTGGAAGAGCAAGATACCATTTCACATCTTGAAGCATGTGGGGGAGCGTGGAGAGGTTAATTTAGGGCGTGCGGCTGAGCTGGCTGATGTGTACGCCTTGCTGGTGGAGTCACTGTGCCGTAGGGAACGTGGTACATTCCGGCATGTTAGGTCCTCCTCTGATGATAACCTTGGGGACGTGAGTGGTAGGTCGAAAGGTCCCACACCTACCCCCCCCTGATGCAACCAAGTTTTATTGTTCTTACTGTAAAAAACCAGGCCATACGATCCAGTCTTGTAAACACCCAAAGTGTCGAACTTCTAAAAGTAGTTCCCTGGATCCCAAATTCAAACCAATAGCAACCACCAATGTGGAAAGGCCCCATCAGGATCTCTTCTCTTCATTCACCTATGAGGAAAAAATTTCAATCATAGAGGGGTCTCGTTCTTTCCGTATTCGTATACTACGTGATACGGGCGCAGCACAATCTATCCTCCTGTTTAACGTCATTCCTGATATATCTACAGCATTTACTAATGAGAGTGTTCTAATTTCAGATCTCTCATCCCATTCTTCCTATCCCTTAGCTAAAGTGCACCTCCAATGTCCCTTGATTACTGGGGAAGTGCAAGTAGCCATTAGGAAAGATCCAATGCCTGTGAGCGGCATTCATTTATTATTGGGTAATGACTTGGTAGGAGATCTAGTGGTTCCCAACATAAAGACAGTCGACTCTCCCTTACCTGTCAACTCCACCACTGACCTTGAAGAAACTATTCCTCACCTTTTCCCATCTTGTGCTGTCACCCGGTCACAGAGTGTGCGAAATGGGCCCTCTTCATCTAAAACCACCTCCAATATCTTCCTACCCACAGAAGATCTGTACAATAAGATCATTAGTAAGGATGAGCTCATTAAAGCCCAACAATCTGATCCATCTTTGAATATGAAAGACCTCAGTGTGGACCATTGTACATCTTCGGCTTACCACCCACAATCCCAAGGTTGCTTGGAACGTTTCCATCAAAATTTTCAAATCAATGCTAATAAACTATCTCCCCTCAACTATATAGTCCATACTACTGATCGCAGAAAAGATTCACAACTTGTTCACATTAATCTCATGAAACTTTACCATTTCAGGCAGTCATACGAAGACATCCCAGAGGCTATAAGCTTACCTGTTTTGCATACGGTTTTGTCAGGGCCGGAGCCGGAGACAGATGACATGGACCTATTGGAGAATTTAGACTTCCCTCTACCTAAAGAAAACCCTGCTAACAGTCATATACTCAACAACTTGGATGAGTATTTTTCTGTTCTGAATCCATCTCAAGCAAAAGATCTCACTAAGTTATTATCAACATTTCCTAAAGTCACGTCGGACCTCCCAGGGTTTTGCAATATACTTAAACATGATATTAAGCTAATCTCAGATGATGTACAACCCATTAGGCAATCAGCATATCGACTAAATCCACAAAAAAGAGAGATTATGAAAAAGGAGGTAGATTTTTTGTTAAAACATAACTTAGCTGAGCCTAGTACCTCCCCCTGGGCTTCACCTTGCCTTCTCATTCCAAAACCCGATAGCACTTTTCGTTTTTGCACCGATTATCGTAAAGTGAACCAGGTCACTGTCTCAGACTCCTACCCTTTACCTTTGATTGAAGATATAATAGACAGCATAGGCTGTGCAAAATTTATATCTACGGTGGACATGTTGAAAGGATATTATCAAGTGGGACTCACGGATAGGGCAAAAATAATCTCAGCATTTATAACTCCATTTGGTCTTTTTCAATATTTGGTTATGGCGTTTGGCTTTTCTAATGCTCCGGCCACATTCCATAGGGCAATCAATTACCTGATTCAGGACCTAGATGGGACGTTCGCCTACCTGGATGACCTGGTGGTGGTGTCGGACGGCTGGGACGAACATCTGGTGCGTTTGGAGATACTGTTCGCACGACTTCAAGAGACTGGATTCACCATAAACCTGGCTAAATCTGCTTTTGGCCAGGCCTGAGTGACTTACCTGGGACATATCGTTGGGCATGGTATGGTGAGACCCAAGGACGCAAACGTTAAAGTCATCTTGTCCTTCCCCACTCCAAGGACGAGGAAGGAACTCATGCGCTTCCTGGGGATGTGCGGCTACTTCCGTCGGTTCTGCAGTAACTTCTCCAGCGTGGCCGGACCCCTCACAGACCTTACCAGTTCTGCAGTCCCTTACATCTGGAACCAGAGGTGCGACCAGTCTTTCCACCACCTCAAAGCCTTCCTTGCCTCCAAGCCTGTAGTCCATCCCCCTGACTACACCTTGCCCTTCCATCTGCAAATCGACGCTAGCTGTGTCGGAGTGGGGGCTGTGCTCCTACAACCCGACCCAACCACTGATGTCCTTCACCCTGTGGCATACTACTCCGCCAAGTTAAAAAAACATCAGACCAACTACTCGACCATAGAGAAGGAGGCCCTGGTTCTGGTGTTGCCAATAAAGAAGTTTGAATGTTACCTCCAATCTCGCCCACAAACAACCCTAGTCTTCACCGACCATAACCCGCTCACGTTCATCCAAACCAACAAGACCTCCAATCAGCGAATCCTCTGCTGGGCTCTCCTCACCAAGCCCTATAATCTACAAGTCCGGCACCTAAAGGGGGTGGACAACCTGATTGCGGACTCCTTATCCCGAGCTCCAGTGGAAATGCAGCATCTACTCTCCAGACGCACCAGGTGATCACCTCCTTCACGCCCGCGCTACGGAGGTCTTTGGAGGGGGGGTGTGTTACGAACCACGCCATCAATTGTCGTGATCTACCTACCCAGCACTACGAACCACGCCAACTATTGTCCTGATCTACCTACCCAGCACCACGAGCAACGCCATCTAGGGACGAAACCCGAGTATGACTAGTCTTAGTTACCACTCCGGGGTTTCCCTTCTCCATATCCTGTTTGTTGCATCACCTCCTCCAAGTCGTCTTCATCAGATCCAGATTGAGGAAAGTTCAGTTCACTCTGGGAAGTGACCACAGGATCACCTATCCTGGAGACCTACGGCACAGTGACTACCTACCGTCTTCTACAATAATCAGCCTTACTCGTCAGCCATTTCAGCTCCGCACTTAAGTATTTGTTATCCTATATTGCCTCCCCGCGTCCACTTGCTTCAAAATTGTTGTATGTTGTATAAATATGTATATACTGTTAATGTTTAGGTTAAGTATGGTTAAGAGTAAATTATAGAAAACTGAATATTTTGTTAAGGAATTTATGGTACTTTATTATACACAACAAAAACTCGCATCCTTTGTCTACCCTTTTATGGTCCGATTGTCTTTGTTTTTTTATTGTTGTTGCCTGTTGGGATCTGGGTAGACTTTTAACTATATTCTAAATCCCCAACTCATAACACTAGCATGTAGTAGATTAAGTTCCTTCTGCAGTGTCAATTACATCCTTACAAATTCTCAGTTGGATTTAGAATTAGAAGGTCGACTAAGAGTGCTCTGCTATCCTTTACAAATGACATCTTAAACTCCTTTGATGACAGTCAGTTCACAGTCGGAATATTCTTGGACCTCTCTGAAGCCTTTGAACATCACGGCGTTAGTGGCTTGTCCCACAATTGGTTTACTTCGCATCTGCTTAAGAGGATGCAGTACGTCTGCTATACTAATCATCAATCTGACTCCTCACCAATTTTGTATGGCGTCCCTTGAGGCTCCATTCTCGGTCCTGTACTGTTCTTGTTGTACATAAATTAATAGTCCACTCCAGGACACTCGTAAAATACAACTTATTTGCAGACGATAGTAATCTCTATGCCAGCAACTTAGATCTCTATTCCTTGATGAGAATTATGAACAATGAATTGACTAACTTCAAGACCTGGGTTATATGTAATAAGCTGACCTTAAACCTCGAAAAACCCCACTACACAATCTCTTACGGAAGGAAAACTTAACTCTAGATTTGGACGCCCTGTACACTCGGAAACCATAATCTCTAGCCCACGTGGGTCGGTACTGGGGGTTAGAACAGTGTCCTTTCTGGACGGGGGCCCACTCTAACTATCACGAGGCAACACACGCACGAACACACAGTCATAGTACGGCTGTATAGATGACATTATGCATAAATATTGTATATGGCATTTTATACTCTGCATTATCTTCATTATATGTGAACACGAAGAAAAAATACCATAGGCTGTAGTTACGAAAGCATGAATGAAAATAAACACTTCCAAACCACCCAGTGACTCCACACAACGTGTGTGTGTGTGTGTGTGTGTGTGTCAGACCACGATGCTTTCCAAATTCGCATAACTATATGAAAAAATCGTGTTTAATTTAACTACATATTTCAAAAACCTTAAATTACATGCGGATCAGTCACTCCTCATTTGACACACTTATAGTGTAATACTTTGACCATCCCACCTGGGCACATGGAGGCCCACGGTAACTCTCACGGGGCAACATATGCACGAACGCACAAGTTATGATATGAACCCTTCCAGGCTTCACTATCATTATCATGTTATGTTCATCGTGCTCTGTATCTTGGCAACTAGTCATAGTATCAATACTTATGACAGTATTATTAGTATAATATTGTAACTTATACTCTTCAGTTATTGTTGTAAATCATGGACAGGAAGGATACATAAATTGTAATGCTAAGTGTATGGTTCGCTCAAAGCCACCCCAAGTCAGACAACGCGTCACACAAAGTTACACTGTGTGTGTGTGTGTGTGTGTGTTCTGTAACATTAAGCTTCATCCTTAGTAGCTAAGATGTTTCATAAAGAGGTTTCTCCCATTCGTCATTGTAAGCATCGTCCCAGAGCACATTGTTTCCATCAAAACCATGGTTCATCCTTATTTCCCTTCTTCCGTGTAACTATATCCATATGGCTAAGTGCTTGCTTTTCATTTTTTTATTTACCAAAATAATGTGGATCAGTTACTCGTTATTTAACACATACATGCACTTAGAGCATCAAGATTGTTTTGTAGGCATGACTATTGGTTAATTGAAACCCCAAAAATATTTTTCACATTTATTATGCATAAACATTGTAAACATATCTATGTGATTATTCTAGAATACAACATATATTTAATGTCTGGACAGATTCCCAAGAGTTATGCATATTAATGCATAGATTTTGTAAGCATATTTATGCGAAGTGACGTAAAACCACATAGCAAAATACCTGGACAAATTCCCGAGAGTTAGGAAACGAAGTCTATGTGGCCCCAACGAAGTTACACCAGAGAGCTAACTCCCCCGCCACCCCCTACAAGGCACCGTCGAGGGCAGAGATTTAATTCTTGACCACAGGTTAAAACCGTGTCCAACCTCCATCTGTGGCTATAACTTCATGCAATCTCGTGGGCATGGAATCTACCAGATTGCTGCAGATGTTCGGCTCCTCTTTTTTCCCCCCCACACATTATGTGCGTGTCTCCTCACTGCCTCACTCGTTTTCTCCTCAACATCCCATTCAACAACCATATGCGCCCATAGAATTTCTATTGGATTACAATCGGCTCCTTTAGGGGGCCAGTCCAATAGAATAATCTGCGGGTGCGCCTCAAACCAACGCTTGACTGCCTGACTTGTATGTATTGGACTGCGGTCTTGCACCATACATATAGGCTGTGGGTCTGGGATGGCATATGAGTTGCTGGGAGGATGGTTAGCAGTCCTGTTGAACTGGCAGGTAGACAAAATAGAAAACTCACAGCCAAACTGTAAGAAAACCCATGGAGAATGACACATTAGTAAAATATATATATATATATATATATATATATATATATATATATATATATATATATATATATATATATATATATATATATATATATATATTTATATCTAACTTCTCAACATATGCAAAGGATGTTTGCCCATTGAGGTACCATGGGCCTCCATGCCTTGGGTGGGATGGTCCAAGTATTACACTATAAGTGTGTCAAATGAGGTAACCAGATCACATGTAATTTTAAGGTTTATTGGAAATATGTAGTTAAATTAAACACATTTTTCATATAGTTATGCGAATGGCGGAAATAAAAGATATATAGATGGGGTGTGGTGGGATCATCGTGGATACAGCCTAGCGCTATAAACAACATGTGGATTCGCACAGGTGGCGGCTGGGGAGTGTTTATTTTCCATTCATACTTTCGTATACAACCTATAGTAATTTTTTCTTCGTGTTCATATATAATGAAGATAATGCAGAGTATAAAATGCCATATACAATATTTATACATAATATCCGTCCAGAAAGGACACTGTACTAACCTCCAGCACCGACCCAGGTGGGCTAGAGAATATGGTTTCCGAGTGTACCTTGGTAATACAGTCCTCAAACGTGATCAAAATACTAAATGCCTTGGGATTGTTGTTGATGATAAACTAAACTGCAGAAACCACATACAAGCTATTCACAGTGAATTCAATAAACATTGCAGTATCCTGTATCACACTCGTCAGTCACTCACTCTTGCAGCAATGAAAGATATCTATTATGATCTTATTTACCAACACTTGATACACTGTCACACACCATGGGGGGCCTCTGCTTCACAAAAACACATCCTCTTATCGCTGCACAGAAGAGAGTTGCCGTAACAAAGACTTACTTGAAAAAAACCCTTTATGTTTTTAAATGTCAATCATTTGATTGACAATAATTATTTCCAGTTCCGGAATAATCAGAGATACAACTTAAGACACCCAGACCTACTAAGGCCACCCCCCAAGCGCTCCCCTCAGTCCCAGACTTCCATAAAATATCATGGTGTGAAGGTGTGAAATAACTTACCCCCTCCCATCCAAGCAAAGACTTCCTTTAAATCTTTTCTTAAAAAATATCTATTGTCTAAGTATAATATTAATATTCCTACTTTTATTGTACCACCAAAACCATTATATTATATATTGTCACGTAGATAGTTAGAAATTACCATTGCAATATTTGCCGTCAAGATATGTTCCTGACAGTTTCTGTCCCCATGTTGTATTAGTTCCACTACTTATCATATTAATGATTATCAACTCCACAGTAAAATGTGTATATACTTAAAATGTAATTGTAAAACAAAAAATGAAAAAAGCAATAAATAAATAAAATTATATAGATAACGAAGTGATAATCGTGGTAACATCCTGATATGTTCTTACTCACACATTGTTGCGTGTACTATTCCAGATGATACTAAATGTTACATAATACTTCCTTGAGATAAATGTACAGCATACTGTACAGTCTATCTGGTGCTATTTAGAGAATCTAGGATCTCAATTGGCTCAGCCATGCCAATATTGTTATTAATAGCCACTCTGCTTCTGTATATTTCTGGGTAAATAAACAGTTTCAAAATCTGTTTCAACCTGGGAGCATAACCAGTAATTTCATATATAATTTTGATTCACAATAATGTTGTACAATAATTTATGTTATGACAAAAAAAAAATTCCAATGTAAAGTTGTTACTGTCTGAAAATACAGTGAAAAAATATTGAGTAGAAGCTGAGATATGGCTGAGTACCTGTAGGTGGTGTCACCTGCCACTAGGGGACTGTAATAGAGTGCTTCCACCCAGCAAAATACTTGTATTGTCAGTATGCATGTGTGTGATAAATATGATACTTGTAAATAAAAGTGCACAAATATGTCCTCCTGGAGCATTCTGCTTACTAGACTGCCGTCCGGTCCAGAGAGATCGTATGTCACTCCACAGACCACTCGAGTTACCCCCTGGTGCATTATGGGTATGACGCGGTTGTTGTGGATGAACATGCTGGTAAAACCGGCGAACCACGTCAATAACAATTAACAGTAACTGGCACTAATAAATGCTGATATTAAACATATGTTAAATTAATAATAATGTTAAAACCAATAAACTATTAATATTAACAATAAAACCGGTAAAACGAACCCAAGCAAAACCATTTCAACGAGCCTAAGGTGAACAAAAACAAAAAATAGATACAGATTACTCTACAACACAGCTTCCCACCATTTTCTAAGAAATTAACCCTGACAACATCCAACCTGCCATGTCCAGGTGTATACTAAAACAAGTTGACAACCAGGAGGTGGATGACACTGAAATTCGGCTACCACAGTTACTCATGGCTCTCTATTACACTGCATAACACAAAGACATTTATGATAACTCAAGTTTACTCATTAAGGGGAGAATGAATAGTGACTCTTCTTACCGGTTACTGTATATATTGAACACTTTCTATTAAGATTAACAATTACACTTAATACAATAACCTACACTCTTAGCTAGCTTCACAATATAATATCGCATGTAGGGAGTTTACCGCAGAGTACAATTACAGTACATAAGAGCATAAGAACATAATGTTACGAGCCCCGCCACCAATTGTCATGATCTACCTACCCAGCACTACGAACCACGCCATCTATTGTCCTGATCTACCTACCCAGCACCACAAGCAACGCCATCTAGGGACGAAACCCGAGTATGACTACTCTTAGTTACCACTCAGGGGTTTCCCTTCTCCATATCCTGGTTGTTGCGTCACCTCCTCCAAGTCTTCTTCGTCAGCTCCAGTTCGATGAGAGTTCAGTTCACTCTGG
The DNA here is from genome assembly GCF_018991925.1 of Homarus americanus. NCBI lineage: Eukaryota > Metazoa > Arthropoda > Malacostraca > Decapoda > Nephropidae > Homarus > Homarus americanus. The sequence continues at coordinate 1,552,322 of NW_024736071.1, forward strand.
GAAGTGACCACAGGATCACCTATCATGGAAACCTACGGCACAGTGACTACCTACTGTCTTCTACAATACTCAGCCTTACTCGTCAGCCATCTCAGCTCCGCACTTAAGTATTTATAATCTTACATTGCCTCCCCCACCTCCACCTTGCTTCAAATTATTGTATGTTGTATAAATATGTATATACTGTTAATGTTTAGGTTAAGTATGGTTAAGGGTAAATTATAGAAAGCTGAATATTTTGTTAAGGAATTTATGGTATTTTATTATACACAACAAAAACTCGCATCCTTTGTCTACCCTTTTATAGTCCGATTGTCTTTGTTTGTTTGTTTTTTTGTTGCCTGTTGGGATCTGGGTAGACTTTTAACTATATTCTAAATCCCCAACTCGTAACAATAAGAAAATAAGGAGTCTGCAATAGGCCGGTTGGCCTGTGCATGGCATCTCCTGTCGAGAGTAACTACCATGCATGGATGATAGATCATCCATGAATCTATCTAGCCTCCTTTTAAAACTTTTCACCGTTTCAGCACTTACTACAAAGTTGCTAAGCTTGTTCCACTCATCCACCACCCTATTTGTGAACCAGTTCCTTCCTATCTCCCTTTTAAAACTAAACTTATCCAACTTAAATCCGTTGCTACGAGTCCTGCCCTGCTCGGATATTATAAGAACTTTATCTAAATCTCCTCTATTGATTCCTCTCACCCACTTAAATACTTATATCATATCTCCCCGGACTCTTCGTCTTTCTAGGGAATGCAAGTTTAGTTTTCTTAATCTGTTACGAGTTGGAGATTTAGAATATAGTTAAAAGTCTACCCAGATCCCAACAGGCAACAACAATAAAAAACAAAGACAATCGGACTATAAAAGAGTAGAAAAAGGATGCGAGTTTTTGTTGTGTATAATAAAGTACCATAAATTCCTTAACAAAATATTCAGCTTTCTATAATTTATCCTTAACCTAAACATACGCAACATTGGCTTAACACTATATACATATTTATACAACATACAACATTTTGAAGCAAGTGGACGTGGGGAGGCAACATATGGATAACAAATACTTAAGTGCGGAGCTGAGATGGCTGACGAGTAAGGCTGAGTATTGAAGAAGATGGTAGGTAGTCACTGTGCCGCAGGTTTCCAGAATAGGTGATCCTAGTGTGGTCACTTCCCAGAGTGAACTGAACTCTCCTCGATCTGGAGCTGATGAGGAAGACTTGGAGGAGGTGACGCAACAACCAGGATATGGAGAAGGGAAACCCCGGCGTGGTAACTAAGACTAGTCATACTCGGGTTTCGTCCCTAGATGGCGTTGCTCGTGGTGCTGGGTAGGTACATCATGACAATAGATGGCGTGGTTCGTAGTGCTGGGTAGGTAGATCATGACAATTGATGGCGTGGTTCTTAACACACCCCCCCCTCCAAAGACCTCCGTAGCGCGGGCGCAAAGGAGGTGATCACCTGGTGCGTCTGGAGAGTAGATGCTGCATTTCCACTGGAGCTCGGGATAAGGAGTCCGCAATCAGGTTGTCCACCCCTTTTATGTACCCGACTTGTAGATTATAGAGCTGGGTGAGGAGAGCCCAGCGAAGGATTCGCTGGTTGGAGGTCTTGTTGGTTTGGATGAACGTGAGCGGGTTATGGTCGGTGAAGACTAGGGTTGTTTGTGGGCGAGATTGGAGGTAACATTCAAACTTCTTTATTGCCAACACCAGAGCCAGGGCCTCCTTCTCTATGGTCGAGTAGTTGGTCTGATGTTTTTTTAACTTGGCGGAGTAGTATGCCACAGGGTGAAGGACATCAGTGGTTGGGTCGGGTTGTAGGAGCACAGCCCCCACTCCGACACAGCTAGCGTCGATTTGCAGATGGAAGGGCAAGGTGTAGTCAGGGGGGTGGACTACAGGCTTGGAGGCAAGGAAGGCTTTGAGGCGGTGGAAAGACTGGTCGCACCTCTGGTTCCAGATGTAAGGGACTGCAGAACTGGTAAGGTCTGTGAGGGGTCCGGCCACGCTGGAGAAGTTACTGCAGAACCGACGGTAGTAGCCGCACATCCCCAGGAAGCGCATGAGTTCCTTCCTCGTCCTTGGAGTGGGGAAGGACAAGATGGCTTTAACGTTTGCGTCCTTGGGTCTCGCCATACCATGCCCAACGATATGTCCCAGGTAAGTCACTGAGGCCCGGCCAAAAGCAGATTTAGCCAGGTTTATGGTGAATCCAGTCTCTTGCAGTCGTGCGAACAGTATCTCCAAACGCACCAGATGTTCGTCCCAGCCGTCCGACGCCACCACCAGGTCATCCAGGTAGGCGAACGTCCCATCTAGGTCCTGAATCAGGTAATTGATTGTCCTCTAGAATGTGGCCGGAGCATTAGAAAAGCCAAACGCCATAACCAAATATTGAAAAAGACCAAATGGAGTTATAAATGCTGAGAATATTTTTGCCCTATCCGTGAGTCCCACTTCATAATATCCTTTCAACATGTCCACAGTAGTTATAAATTTTGCACAGCCTATGCTGTTTATTATATCTTTAATCAAAGGTAAAGGGTAGGAGTCTGAGACAGTGACCTGGTTCACTTTACGATAATCGGTAAAGAAACAAAAAGTGCTATCGGGTTTTGGAATGAGAAGGCAAGGCGAAGCCCAGGGGGAGGTACTAGGCTCAGCTAAGTTATGTTTTAACAAAAAATCTACCTCCTTTTTCATAATCTCTCTTTTTTGTGGATTTGTTCGATATGCTGATTGCCTAATGGGTTGTACATCATCTGAGATTAGCTTAATATCATGTTTAAGTATATTGCAAAACCCTGGGAGGTCCGACGTGACTTTAGGAAATGTTGATAATAATTTAGTGAGATCTTTTGATTGAGATGGATTCAGAACAGAAAAATACTCATCCAAGTTGTTGAGTATGTGACTGTTAGCAGGGTTTTCTTTAGGTAGAGGGAAGTCTAAATTCTCCAATAGATCCATGTCATCTGTCTCTGTCTCCGGCCCTGACAAAACCGTATGCAATACAGGTAGGCTTATAGCCTCTGGGATGTCTTCCTCTGACTGCCTGGAATGGTAAAGTTTCATGAGATTAATGTGAACAAGTTGTGAATCTTTTCTGCGATCAGGAGTATGGACTATACAGTTGAGGGGAGATAGTTTATTAGCATTGATTTGAAAGTTTTGATGGAACCGTTTCAAGCAACCTTGGGATTGTGGATGGTAAGCCGAAGATGTACAATGGTCCACACTGAGGTCTTTCATCACCTGTTTGAAAAGATTGCTCGTAAAATTGGTGCCCTGATCGGAATGGATCTCTTTAGGAATGCCCACTGAAGTGAAAAGGTGCAAAAGAGGTTTGATTACATTTTTTGAAGTGATGCTTTTAAGGGGAAAAGCCTCAGGATAACGTGTACTGGTATCCATAACTGTGAGCTGGAATTGATTTCCCGTCTTAGTCTTTGGTAATGGGCCCACACAATCCACAAAAATCTTTTCAAATGGTGTAGAAAATACTGGGATGGGCTTAATGGGAGCTGCTGGTATACTTTCATTTGGTTTTCCTACCATTTGACAAATATGACAAGATTTTAGGTACTTTGACACATCCTTCCTAAGTCCAGGCCAGTAATAGTGTTGGAGGAGCTTTTTATATGTTTTCAGGATTCCCAAATGTCCTGAAATACCATCATGGGCAAGGGCAATTAATGCTGGTCTGACTGAGGAGGGAATTACCACTTGATGTATTTCAGACCACGTGTCTAGATGGGTAAGCTCAGGGGGTCTATAGGCCCTTATCAAAACCCCTTCCTGATAATAAAAACACGGAAGGGTGTTAAAATCTTTACCCTCAACTGCTGCATGATGAAGTTTATTCAAAGATGGATCAGATTGTTGGGCTTTAATGAGCTCATCCTTACTAATGGTCTTATTGTACAGATCTTCTGTGGGTAGGAAGATATTGGAGGTGGTTTTAGATGAAGAGGGCCCATTTCGCACACTCTGTGACCGGGTGACAGCACAAGATGGGAAAAGGTGAGGAATAGTTTCTTCAAGGTCAGTGGTGGAGTTGACAGGTAAGGGAGAGTCGACTGTCTTTATGTTGGGAACCACTAGATCTCCTACCAAGTCATTACCCAATAATAAATGAATGCCGCTCACAGGCATTGGATCTTTCCTAATGGCTACTTGCACTTCCCCAGTAATCAAGGGACATTGGAGGTGCACTTTAGCTAAGGGATAGGAAGAATGGGATGAGAGATCTGAAATTAGAACACTCTCATTAGTAAATGCTGTAGATATATCAGGAATGACGTTAAACAGGAGGATAGATTGTGCTGCGCCCGTATCACGTAGTATACGAATAGGGAAAGAACGAGACCCCTCTATGATTGAAATTTTTCCCTCATGGGTGAATGAAGAGAAGAGATCCTGATGGGGCCTTTCCACATTGGTGGTTGCTATTGGTTTGAATTTGGGATCCAGGGAACTACTTTTAGAAGTTCGACACTTTGGGTGTTTACAAGACTGGATAGTATGGCCTGGTTTTTTACAGGAAGAACAATAAAACGTGGTTGCATGAGGGGAGGGGGGGTAGTTGTGGGACCTTTCGACCTACCACTCACGTCCCCAAGGTTATCATCAGAGGAGGACCTAACATGCCGGAAAGTACCACGTTCCCTACTGCCCAGTGACTCCACCAGCAAGGCGTACGCATCAGCCAGCTCAGCCGCACGCCCTAAATTAACCTCTCCACGCTCCTCCACATGCTTCAAGATGTGAAATGGTATCTTGCTCTTCCACTCCTCCAGGACTACCAAGTTTAACAAATCCTGAAATGTGGAGGTCTCTGTAGCCTCTAACCACTTCTTGAAAAACCTAAGCTTTTCTTGAGCAAACTCAACAAAGGTGTGTGAAAATGTTTTGGTTAGTTTACGAAACTTCTGCCGGTATCTATCTGGCGTGATAGCATAAGAGGTGAGGATATTCTTTTTTACGTTATCATAGTCATCAGTCTGGTCTAAACAGTTACAAACTCTACGAGCCTTACCACATAATTTAGGAACTAACACCAACACCCACTGGTCCTTACGCCACTCATTCTTCCCGGCTATTTTCTCAAAAGTCCTAAATGACCCGTTCATATCAGATTCATCAAACTCGGGAACAAGGGAAGAAGCATTAGCAGGGTTAAAAGCAGCTAGTCTCTCTTTTAATGCCACTTCTTTTGATTTGAACTCCGATGTTAAGGTGACTTCTGTCTCTTTCACCTGTAGTTCTTTCAATCTAACCTCCTGCTCCAACTTGGCCTGTTCCAACCTTCCCTCATGCTCCAACTTTTGCTCCAACTTGGCCTGTTCCAACTTGGCCTGTTCCAACTGGAGTTCTTTCATTTTGATTTGGAACTCGAACCTAGCTCGTTCTAGTTCTAAGGCGTCTATTCTTTGTGTTTCTTCTTGAAGGCTAGCCAGACCTGAGGCAACTTCTGAGTGAGGAGGGGTGGTGGATAGTGGTTGAAATTTCTTGGACATGGGCGTTAATCGGTCAACAGCGGATTCTTTTAAAACTTCTTGTTGAATCAACATTTCAATTACCTGATTTTTTAACATTTCCTTAGTCAGTTGCTGTGAATATGGGATATTGAAATAGTTGGCTATTACTTTCCATTCTTTCTTCAGGATATTAACACGTAATTTAGCTACGGAAGGATTTTCAATAAAATCCTGGAGATCAAAACCTGAGGTGGCCATTGTTAAGAAAAACTAGATAAATTAACTAATGGTCAAAAGATAAGATAAGTGGATTACCCTAGAAAATATCACGGCAGTGGATAACCAGAAAGTCCCGGAAACTACCCAAGTTATACCTAGGGAAATTACACTTATGAATATTGTTCTTCTGATAAGATCCTTAAATAAGGATAAGAGACTTGGAAAGATACTTGAAACAGGAAGGGGGTATTACGGCATTAATATAAAGATCCGGATAAACAACCCTTGAGTTACTTTATTATTGACCCAGAATGAGATAATGAGAAGAACAATAATTGAGGCTTTATAATTATGGGGTCCTGGTAGTGCGGGGCGTCCCAAGATATCACTTCACCCTAAACTAGTGACTATGGAACAGCCTACTCTGGAGCGAGGGTACGGCATTAAACAGATCCGGATTCTTCCCTACACTCGATAAGACTTACTACACGACTGCCACGTGTAATAACAGGTAAGCCTTATGACACTTGGAACCTAATATCCTACGTCTGTCACTCTTACTGTACGATAATACCAATATATGCACACACATATGAAGGAACTTTAAACCACCGTAAAGCAATTGTGAACAGAAGTGACTGGGAGGAATAATTAACAAGGAGTAACAAGGGGGGAAGAAATATGGCACTTAAGGTCGTGTCCTGTCACGGTCGCCATTTGTTACGAGTTGGGGATTTAGAATATAGTTAAAAGTCTACCCAGATCCCAATAGGCAACAACAATAAAAAACAAAGACAATCTGACTATAAAAGGGTAGACAAAGGATGGGAGTTTTTGTTTTGTATAATAAAGTACCATAAATTTCTTAACAAAATATTCAGCTTTCTATAATTTACCCTTAACCATACTTAACCTAAACATACCCAACATTGGCTTAACAGTATATACATATTTAAACAACATACAACATTTTGAAGCAAGTGGACGTGGGGACGCAACATAGGATAACAAATACATAAGTGCGGAGCTGAGATGGCTGACGAGTAAGGCTGACTATTGAAGTAGATGGTAGGTAGTCACTGTGCCGTAGGTTTCCAGGATAGGTGATCCGAGTGTGGTCACTTCCCAGAGTGAACTGAACTCTCCTCGATCTGGAGCTGATGAGGAAGACTTGGAGGAGGAGACGCAACAACCAGGATATGGAAAAGGGAAACCCCGGAGTGGTAACTAAGACTAGTCATACTCGGGTTTCGTCCCTAGATGGCGTTGCTCGTGGTGCTGGGTAGGTAGATCATGACAATAGATGGCGTGGTTCATAACAAATCTATCTTGATATGGAAGGTTTCTAAGTCCTGGAATCATTTTCGTCATTCTTCGCTGCACTGACTCCAGTGAATTGATATCCATTCTATAATAAGGGCACTAGAACTGAACAGCATAATCGAGGTGCAGCCTGACTAGCGCAATTTAATCATCAACAAGGCTTTTGACCTCGGGTTTCGAAGAGATCTTATACCATGGCTTACAGACTTCCTCAGTAACCGACGCCAAGCTGTACGCTTCCGAGGGGTTGTCTCCACTTTTCAGTCACTCACCTGTGGCGTCCCCCAAGGCACCAAGATGGGACCACTATGCTTCCTTATGCTTATCAATGATGCCCTAAGAGAAACCCCTGCTCCCTGGAAATATGTCGACTCCACCATTGGGATCAGCGTCAACAATTCTGCTCCTGACTATACCGCCCTTCAGGATTTATTGAACAGTCTCCAAAACTGTGCCACCAACAACCATACCAAGACCATGGTTATGCACATCAACCTCTACTCCGACATTGTCCTACCCCTTTCCATTAACTTAGGTCCCAACACACTCCAGGTTGTAGATTCCACTAAGCTCCTCGGCGTCACCATAGACAAAAAACTAAATTGGAAACCACAAGTCAGTGAAGTTGATAAATCCTCCAGTCTCCATCTCCACCTCCTCCGCCGACTCAAGTCCCTCGGAGTTCCTGCACCTGAACTCCTCAGTGTTTACTCAACATTCATACTTCCTAAGCTCACCTATGCCTCCCCTACCTGGTCTTCCTCCCTAAATGCCACACAACGTAAACACCTAGAAAAAGTGCAAAAGAGGGCATGCAAGATTATTGTCTCCCCTTCCTACTCCACATATCAAGAAGCGCTCAACACACTGACCCTCTCGGCTCTCACTGACCAACACCACGACCTCATCTACAAATTTGGTGAGAAGCTTTTGCACCATCCTCAACACCGGCTCCTTCTCCCACCTGAGATCCCTCGCCCGAGAATTGCTGTTCGACACCACAACGGCATCCAGCCCATACGAGCACGAACTGATCGTTATAAGAACAGCCCAGTCCCAACCATTGTAAAAATTATCAATAACTTGTAATCAACCGGTGTATTCACTCTCAGTCAATCTTACTTTTTGTACTGTCACTATGTTGAAATGCCCTGTAGTTTGAGCTTCTCCCCACCTAGTTATTCTAAATCATATTAATATCACTTAAATTACTTGTATATTATTTGTAAATCAAGAGACCCATTCCCCAATTATGTAACTGTATATTTTCAGCCTTCCAGCTGCCATGCTCTTTCAATAAACCTTTAATTATTTATTATTTATTATTATTAAGATATAGTTGCAATAAGACCTCTGCACTCTTATTACTTACACTTCTAGATATAAAACCTAATACCCTGTTCGCCTTATTTCGAACATTAACGCACTGTTTTCTAGGCCGTAGGTCCGGGCTTACAAGTACCCCTAAATCTCTTTCACAAGTTGACTTCTCTAGGTTGATGTTGTTAAGGCTGTATACATTGACAGTTTTTGTTCTTCCAATCATCACACTCTTTGCACGGAACCATGTAAAAATGAAGTCACCTGCATTTACTTTACAGTAAAAAAGTTACCAGAAGTTACATTTATGTTCTAGGTTTTCAGTTGAAGAGGAATTTTAGAAAAATTTTCGTTAAATGACGAAAGGAGGAGGAGTTCTATAATCGTATTTCTTAGTCATGAATCCCTAACTGCATATTCGTAGAACATAGAAAAACAATTATGGAAATACTGACTGTTTTGCTATATTATGGTGGGCAGAATAATCATTACTATATGAACACACATTAGTAGGTTTCTTGTAAATACTGAACTTAAAGGTGTGACCTACTCTAAGGATGGCAATTTACAGTCACTTTCTAGTTACACAGTGTATTCGATCAGGAGCTAAGTTGTTAAGCAGTGGCAGAAAAACTTCTAATTTACCTTTGCATATTACATCATATACATATCTAAACCAAGCTGCAGAATATGGTAAAATATTAGTTAGTAACCTGGGTGTGACTGGCAGAACCAGCTGGCTTAGGAATTATTCATCACCAGACTTCTCTCTCTCTCTCTCAGGTGAACCAGCGTGGGAGGCTGGGAGAGAACCACGGAGTGCTCCACGTCAGCAGTGATTGATCAACATGCGACCTGACGATGTTGTCTCGTGGTCAATATTCTCTAGCTAGTGGGCATCACCTGCTTTCCCTCCCTCTCTGCCTTCAGTGTCTCTCTCTTCTCTTCATATCTTTTTCTGCCTCCTTCATATTTTTATATATAGTTTTTGTACTTTCCCTCGGCTCCTGCCTCTTCAACCCCCCCAGTATTGCTCTCCTTGACTCCATTCTTCTCGTTGTCCTTCTTTCTCTAGATCACTCTCCTTTCATTTCGGCCCTCTACTCCACCCGTTCTTCCCTCCCTTTATCCCATTTCTTATGTTAGGAGTTGGGGATTTAGAATATAGTTAAAAGTCTACCCAGATCCCAACAGGCAACAACAATAAAAAAACTTAAACAAACAAAGACAATTGGACTATAAAAGGGTAGACAAAGGATGCAAGTTTTTGTTGTGTATAATAAAGTACAATAAATTCCTTAACAAAATATTCAGCTTTCTATAATTTACCCTTAACCATACTTAACCTAAACATAAGCAACATTGGCTTAACAGTATATACATATTTATACAACATACAACAATTTGAAGCAAGTGGAGGTGGGGGAGGCAATATAGGATAACAAATACTTAAGTGTGGAGCTGAGATGTCTGACGAGTAAGGTTGAGTATTGAAGAAGATGGTAGGTAGTCACTGTGCCGTAGGTTTCCAGGATAGGTGATCCTAGTGTGGTCACTTCCCAGAGTGAACTGCACTCTCCTCGATCTGGAGCTGATGAGGAAGACTTGGAGGAGGTGATGCAACAACCAGGATATGGAGAAGGGAACCCCGGAGTGGTAACTAAGACTAGTCATACTCGGGTTTCGTCCCTAGATGGCGTTGCTCGTGGTGCTGGGTAGGTAGATCATGACAATAGATGGCGTGGTTCGTAGTGCTGGGTAGGTAGATCATGACAATTGATGGCGTGGTTCGTAACACTTATATATCATTCCTCCTGGTCATCATGCATCCTACTACCCCCCCCCTTTAATCCCTATCTCTCCTTACGTCCTCCCTCCATTTATCTCTCTTGCCCTTCCCATCTCATATCTCACTTCCCAGCTTTCCCTCCCCTCCTACTTCTCTCCCCCCCACCCATCCTCTTTTTTCTCTTATTCAATTTTCTTTATTTCCTTCTTCCTTCCTTCATTCATTTATTCCACATCAAACACTCCTCCCATTTTTTCTCCCTTCCTCCCTACCTTCTTATTTTCTTTTCATTTTCTCATCAACTCACCGTCCCACACACCTCTAATTCACTTTTTTTCATTCCTATTTCTGTCCTTTCCTCCCTCCTTTTCTTTATTCACATTTTCCCTATCTCCCTCCATCTTCCAGTCTCTCTTTGACCCAGGGAAAATCTGACTTATGGATAGTCAGTTGTGGTCTTTGAATGTTGTTCTCTCTCGCTGACGTCACGGAAACTTACGCCATAGAACATTTGATTACGTATTGTATTGGCATTTCTGGAAAATAGTGAAAATATTACGATAATAAAAATGATGAAGAGGATGACGAAAACTATAACATTGGTAGTCATGGTTGGTATGATGGTGACGATAACTGCAATATTAACTTTTGATAAAGATGATGACTCTGATGAGGATGTGGATTAAGATGCCAGTGATGATGGTAATGATTCTATGATGACAGTGGCAACAGCGTCTAACGATCAAGATAGTAAAATACCGATAGTGTTCATAATGAGACAATTAAATGATGACAGTGATATTATAAAGTCAAAATGAGGACAATGACAGAAACAATAATAATAATGGTCACAGAGATAATTACAACAATAAAGAGAATGGAGAAGGACTTAGCCACTGCAGGCCACCAATTCAACGTAATGGAAACTCCTGACCGTTTCTAATAATCTCTAACGACCACTTGTTAGGGTGTAGTGTAATAATTAAGCTTGACGAATGATGTGCCCAGTCTCTCTCTCATACAGAGTTCCATTAACTTCTAATGAGAGATTTTAACGCTCAGTGAACCGATATATTTGTTAACAAACTCCACCTCTAATTGCAGGGGAATAATTAACCAATCTATTTCACTAATGCACTGATATATTTGTCGATCTATTTGTACATGTATTCTAAACCTTTTGCTAAGTGTATAATTTGTATTATTTTCACTTATGTACTGATATATATATATATATATGTATATATATATATATATATATATATATATATATATATATATATATATATATATATATATATATATATATATATATATATATATATATATATATATATATATATATATATATATATATATATATATATCTTAATAAATCACACGGTAAAAGGGAAACAACGGAGCACCTTAGCTTTCGTCTTTATTCAAGACAACTTCAGAGGCAACTGGATTACATAGATTAAATATACAGGGTGACCTTATTAAACATGAGGTCAGGTCAAAATGATGTCATCCACTAATCCCCACACCAACACCCACGTAGAGGAGCTTAAGAGAAGGGGGCGACGTGACTAGTCAGGTCAGATCAAAAATAAGGGACCCACTAAATAACTATCCTACATCTAGATCCAAGGTTTTCAAAGCATTTTTAACCCTGGGCCACTGACAAATAAATTTATGTAACATATTATCAGTTTTGAATTGACCATCACTAAGGTTTATTGATTTTAATTCCTTAATCAAACTAGCTTCAACCAGAAGTCTTTCTGTGACACAAGATGATTTGAGTACCTCAAAGCTTTTTTCCCAAGCAAAGGGATGATTATTATTCCTAACATGAACGAACAGGGCACTGCTTTTCGATGCTGTTCTGATATGGTACTTACGTTGTCTGATTCTGAGCTGCAATGTTTTTCCTGTCTGTCCTACATAATTACCATTACATTTGCTACATGGAATACAATAAACACTTCAATTTACATTCAAACTTGAGCTATTTCTTATTGACATATTGGTAATGGTTGAGTCATACTTGAAAACAACATTAATATTTAGTAGTTTGAGGGACCGAACTAACGGGACAAATTCATTACGATACGGCATTACGATATATATATATATATATATATATATATATATATATATATATATATATATATATATATATATATATATATTTGACCTAAAAACATGAGGTCAGGTCATAATGATGACATCCACTAATCCCCACCCTGTATATTTAAGGTCCATGTAATCAGTTGCCTCTGAAGATGTCTTGAATAAAGACGAAAGCTAAGGTACTCCGTTGTTTCCATTTTCCCGTGTGATTTTATCAAGATTTATCTTATCCACGTTTTCATTGTGGATTTACATGAATATATATATATATATATATATATATATATATATATATATATATATATATATTTATATATATATATATATATATATATATATATATATATATATATATATATATATATATATATATATATAAGGAAAAAATGTTCCTGTGCATTCAATCTGTACTCACCCCTGAAGATGTGAATTACACGAAAAACACCATATACCAGATCACGCACTACAGTGATTTACTTGCATATATATATATATATGTATATATATATATATATATATATATATATATATATATATATATATATATATATATACATATATATATATATATATATATATATATATATATATATATATATATATATATATATATATATATATATATATATATGTATAGGGGTTCCTCATAATAAGTGGTTAATAGGGATTAGAAAAAAGCCACTTATAAATGGGAAGTAATTCCTATTAGAATTAAGAGGAATAGGGTCTAATCGGACCATCACATTTTTTTTTATTGGGCACCCCCTACATCCTTGTGTAAGGTGAAGCGAAGAAGCGTTTACAGCGCCCAACAGGGAAGCATACTAAGTTCATGCTTACCTTTATGTCTCATGAGTTAAGGGCGTAGAAGCCTGAAGAGTCAAGGGCGTAGAAGCCTGAAGAGTCAGTGGTTTATGTCCTCAAGTTATTGGAAGCTCCAACAACTCCCTGAATACGAAGTCGCAACTTTCGACTTACCACAGGTACCTACTTTACTGCTAGGTGAACAAGGACTAATGGGGGCTAGGAAGTAAGTCCAAACAACTTCCACCGGCCGGGGAATCGAATCCGTGACATCTTACTTTCGAGGCAAGAACGGTACCGCTTCTACCACCGGTCCCCCCCGACCAGCACATTGTAAGTGACACTGATAAAGATTAATTTGATATCTTTTAATAGAAACATTGGTCAAACATTTGATTACATAATATTTTATGAAATTATTTAACTTCATAACTTATTTAAGGAACTTAAAGTCGTTTGGGGTCAGTGTGTTGATGCGGTGCAAGCTACCTAACCACTCGGCTGGGCTACCAAACCACGTACTCACATGTTCATTTCAGTGAAAGTAGTTAATTGAGACATGCTCACCACTTTTCTTACAACGTGTAACTTATAATTCCACATCCATCCAATAGCCATTATGCTATCTTTTAGCTACTTCTTCACCTTGCTTTGGTTTGAAATTGATGGCTACATAAAAAGTCCCCCATGTCACTAAAAAAAAAACTTGATAAGTAATTATAGTTCTTGAAGCACTTAAAAATAATACCTGTGGACACAGGCGACTGGTACTGAGCATGCATAAGGCGGATGGAAAGGATGAAATTTAAGAGAATGGGAGGTGGGCGGGAATTTAAATTGTTCAACCGCTTGGCAACCCATTGATTGACGAATTTCAGCCTTAGAATCCTCTTACATGGAGGTCCGCAATTATTGGCCACTTAGTGCAAAACCACTTATAATGAAGACACCATATATATATATATACATATATATATATATATATATATATATATATATATATATATATATATATATATATATATATACTGTATATATATATATATATATATATATATATATATATATATATATATATATATATATATATATTACAGTATATTATCAAGAATTTGCCACTAGTCACATAAGAGGTGAGGCTTGGTCTTGAAAGCATAAAGAAACAAACCCCTGCCACTAGTATTCAAAACAAAAAGCAGGGTAAACACTATGATTACTCAAATAATGTATCCACCAGCTCTTAATAAGCCTCAGATTATCTCATATTGAAGAGAAGTCACACACCGCATAATTTTTTAATACAAACAAAAATAGGAAACATATTTACAATAACAAGTAAAGGAAGAAATGAAATACAAACAACCATAGGCTAAATTAACCTAAACCTTAACCGCAGCCTTACCATAAGCTTTAACAGCACAAGATTATAAACCACTTGTCTCCATATAAATTTATCCTGAGTCCAGACCAACTATGCCACACTTGGATCACACTCTCTCACCGTCCAGGCTCGCCTGCCTCTCTGCACTCACACTTATGATTTATTTTCAGTCTGGTGCATGATATAGAGATATTTGCTATGAGATTATCTTTGCCTTTAATATGTCTGATCTCGATATCATATGGCTGCAGAGTTAAACATCATCTAGTAAACCTCAAATTCTTGTTTTTCATTCGAGTCACAAACTGTAATGGATTAGTATCACTATAAACTACAATTTTCTGGTTGGAGTTGCCAAGATATATATTAAACTTTTCCAGTGCCATAAGCAGAGCCACAGCTTCTTTCTATATACTAGATTAATTCAATTGATAAGATTTAAACTTCACAGACATATAGCATATTGGATCCAAAACTTCACTATCATTTGCCTGCACTAATACTGCACCAGCATCAACTTGTAAAATGAAGGGACACTGAAAATTTGGAGGTTGAACATGTGGTGATACTAGTATGGAATGGATCTTGACAAAGACAGTCTGACAGGCAGTAGACCACACATAACCTTTGTTTGGGCTGACAAGGTCAATCAAAGGGACAGCTAGTTGAGAAAAGTTCGAACAGAAATGTCATTAGTAGCCAGCCATGCCAAGAAACGTTGCACTCCGCTGCGATTAGTGGGAACAGGCAGGTTATTAATTGTCTCCACTTTGGCCATGGCGGGTGTTACTACTCCTCCACCTATTTCATGTCCAAGGAAGATTATCCAAGCATGCCCAAACTCACTTTTAACCAGGTTTACAGTGAGTTTGGCATCACACAAACGTCACTCCACGATGACGAGTAGATCACCAGGTCATCTAGATAGGCACGCACTCCCTCCAAGCTGGTGGTAACAACAGTCATCACCCTCTGGAAGGTAGCTGGGGCATTTCACATAAAAAATGGAAAGACAGTATATTGATACAAGCCTTCTAGGGTAACAGAGGCAGAGACCTTCTTGGCATTTTCTGAAAGGGGCACTTAGTAGTACCCTTTTTAAAGGTCTAACTTGGTGACATAACTGGCATCATCAACAGTGTCAATGATGTCGCCGATTCAGGGTAACGGGAAGCAGTGTGAGTGCATTAACTCGCGTGAACTCCTATTTGGCATGGGTATGAGTACACACTGTATCTCCGCCCTCAGGATCTTTAGTGTATTTGGAGAAACGCGATAAGGAACCTGCTTCACTGGACTTGCACCTTCTATCAGCTCTACATCATGAGTGACTGACTGTTGGACTAGGCTGGGGCACATCTGCAAATATATCTTGAAACTCTTGCAGGAGATACTGGATACCAAGCTGCTATTTCTGTGGTAACTGATAGGTCTTAGTACCTAAGAACATAGATCAATTCATATATCAGAGTTTTTTAATTTGATTTTCTTATCATCCATGATAAAATCTTCACCAGTCACACAATACCTCATTTGCAGTTTATTTGCTTGGTACCAACAAATTTATTATCTCATTTTTCTTGGCGTGATACTCTTTCAACAGACTTACATGCACCAATCTCTTACCTTTTCTCCTCCAGGAGTAGCTATTACATAATTTAAATCGCCTTCTTTAATAAGAATTTCAAAGGGTCATTGGTACCTCGCCTGGAGTGGGAACCTTCTAATGAGCAAATATAGTAACACCTTATCTTCTGGTTGGAATTGTCTATCCGCAGTATCTTTATAATGTGTTTTTTTTTTAGCTTAGAGAAATTAATTTTGGCTAGCTCCTGTGCCTTTCTTAACTTACTCTTTATTTTTAATACAAAATCACCAAGGGTCACAGAGTCATCTACTGTACACCGAGCCAACTTTCTTGTTATAATTATCAAGGACCTCTTTATATATCTACCAAATAATAAATCATAAAGAGAATTTCCCAAACTTGCTTGCTTAATAATTCGAATAGCGTATAAAACATAGGGGATCTCGTCATACCAATCATTGTGTTCTCTAAAAAGAATTTTGTCTAAATGTTCTTTTGCATTTGGTGAAAGCACTCAAGAGCACCTTGACTTTCTGGGTGGTATGCAGATGCTAAATTTTGAGTAACACTTTAAGTTGCCAATACTCGTAGAAATATCCCAGAAGTAAAATTTGTTTCTTGATGAGACTGGCCAACACTAGGAAGACCAAACTGGGTAAAAAAGCGAATCAACACAGATATTATCGAGTAAGACACAATGTGACATAAGGAAATTGCCTCTGGATACCCAGAAGTGACACACATAATACAGTAGTTAAGAGAAATTTATTACCATATTTTTTGTCTTCGGGAGGGGAAGAACACGGTGTATGATTACCTTGGAGGAAGATTCATCCACCAGAGGAACTGGGTTTTGTGCTTAAGATTTTATTATTTGATTGGGCTTGCCTGCCATTTGACAATATGACAACACTGTTATGCCATAACTTAGCAACTTAAGTTAAGTTAAAGGTGAATATAATAATGAGGGCACATATGGCACAACAAAAAAACAAATTGGCAACTCAGCGCAACTTAATCCTTAATATTTATCTCTTAAAATTAATGTTATTTCAATACACAACAAACAATGTTAAATGTAAAAGTTATAAACACAAATAAGGACGAAATTGTGCATCATGGGTTTAATCACAGCCCTCTTACTTTATCACATCAGTTCACGAATAAAGGTTTGGAATTACAAAATATTTAAATACAAATTAATAACAAAAGTTTACCATAATAAATGTACATGTTAAATAATGGATGGTTAAATTAATTCAAGAGAATAAACATGGTACTTGGTTTTCCAACATTAATAAACAATTAATATGTACACAGTATATAAACCATAAACCGCATTATAACACAATAATTGATTGCACTATACACACAATACATAATCATAGAGCAGCACTGAATATACTGTATAATACTTAACTAAACCATATTAGAGGTGTCCACCACTGACTGTCCCAGACGTCCTGTCAGCACCAATGCCCAGCCGTGAATACCCGAAACACACCTGTGCACCTATGAACTACAAGCCTAAACATCACCAATATAAAACAATTATTACATTAAGCTGTAAAAATAGTTAAACATACATACATTTTAGGACATAATTTTAGGTATTAAGTATTAGTTTTGTTCACAAATAATTACATAAAATATTTTACGTACAATTTACCATGACTCGTAGTCATCCCGACACCAACGCCACCACGACACGGAAGGGGAGGGTAACGAGCAATTTCCAAACTAGTGTAGGGAAATGCTTGTTAAATAAGTAAAATATTTTGCTATGAATAACGTAATGCATTACTGTGCATTACACTATGCATAACAACACCGACAATATTGTATCTAAGGATCTTATCAGAAGTCTTTTTATCTCCAAGGTATCTTCCTATAAAGTCATGAGCCAAACTTAAGACATTACCTCCATAGCAGGATGGCACAACAATCTGATGAACTTCTCTCTGCGCTTTGGCATTTCGTTTCAGGGTCGTATTGGTAGACCCAAGACTCATCACCAGTGATGGGCTCGGTGAAGCTGCTCATCTCCATCTTCTTCTCTTCCCAAAAGGTCTGAGCACATTTCAACTCATCTTTGTTTTTGTTTGTCACTGCTATTTTGTGGTACCCTTTTAGCAGAAACTTTTCTCATCTTCAAATTTTCAGTCAAAACCTTTTTAACTGCTTCTCTGTCAATCTGCACCTCATCTGCAATGCTTCTCACCATCAACCGCCTGTTAGCTTGCACAACTTTACTAATTTTTTCAATGTTTTCCCCAGTCCTCTTCGTAGTTGGTCGTCCTTCTCTTTCATCATTTCTCATATCTTCTCTTCCCACAGAAAATTGCTTAATCCAATTTAAACTTGTGTTTTCTGTAGTGGATTATCCCCATAAATTTGGGTTAACATATCCGGAGTTTCAGGCCTAGTTTTCCCCAGTTTTACGAGAAACTTAATGCTTGTCCTTTGTTCTAAAACATTATCTATCATTATTGCGACAAAACTAAGACATTCTAATACAATAGCTGCCACTGCAAACATCCGACTCGTTTGAGATCGACGACACAATTGGGGTAGTAAAAGAAAGGATCAAGGTCACACTGACGCCACTCACGCTCTTTACAGTTCTGCCTCCTGTTGAGTCACCTGGCGAGTTCGCAAACTTAATTATCAGACCTCGTATATGGAGATAAGTGTTTTATACTTCTATACTGTTCAAGACTTGGTGTATGGTAAGGCTAAGGTTAGGGTTTAGGTTAATTTAGGCTGTGTTTGCTTGTATTTCATTTGTTCTTTTACTTGTCTTTGTAAATAGGTTCCCTAATTTTGTCATATTAAGAAATTATGCAGTGAGTTAATCTGAGGTTTATTAAGAACCAGGTGGATATAATATTTGAGTCATTATAGTGCTTACCATGATTGTTGTTGTGGCTACTAGTGGCAGGGGTTTGTTTCTTTATGCTTTCACGATCAAGCCTTACCTCTTGTGTGACTAGTGGCAAATTCTTGATAAAGAGGAGTGATGGCATAACGGAAAATGGGGATCTGACCTAGGGGTTAATTTTCATATTGTTAAAGTATTAATAGGTGAACAAGTGAGTACTTATTAAATACATGAATTTTTGTGACTTAACAGTTTCTGATCTGCTATTAGTTTGAGTTGCACGAAGACAGGACAAAGTGGAACATTTAGGTGTAGTATAGGGCCCAAATTAAACATCACTGGAGAAAGTATGAAGTGAAAAATGCTGTTTTACGTCATCTTGTAAACACAGAGATAATTGACGAGTTCGCTTTATCATTGTGTGAGTTAGAGGATGATTCTAAGAATCATGCTGTTAGGATAATGGAACTGGAGTTAAAGAGGGAAAAGTTGAAAGATAGAAAGAAAGAGGGAATTTCAAATAACATTGCTTGAAAAGTAAGCTCAGCTTAATTTGAGTACTGAGGAAGAGGAGAAGGAGGAGACAAGAAATATTAGGAAAATATTTGTTATTACACAGCATGTGAAACTTGTACCCCATTTTCAAGAAACTGATCCTTAAAGAATTCTTCCTACAACTTGAGAATGTTGCTAAATGTTTAAATTGGCCCAGAGAATATTATCTATTACAATACAAACATTCTTAATGGGTAAAGGTAGTTCTACTTAAATGCCTTTGTCTTCGATACAACGATCAAGCTGTAAAGAAGTTAAGGAGGCAATCCTGAAATGTTACCAACTGCAGAGTATTATAGAATTAAATTTAGAAATACCAAGAAAGAACCCGGTCAGACGTATATTGAGCTAGCCAAAATTAATTTGTTTGAGGCTCTGAAAAAAAAATTAAACACATTATAATAAAAATACTGTGGATAGACATTTCCAGCCAGGAGATAAGGTGCTACTTTTTTGTCCATTGGTAGGTTCCCACTCGAGGCTAGGTACCAAGAACCTTCTAAAGTTCTTAGTAAAGAAGGTGATTTATGTCATATTATGGAATCAATTATGTTTGTGTTTACCTTAACTCTAAATGTTCTATTGTTCTAATTGGGTTTTGTTTTGTTCTGTTGCAGATGTATATGGATTTATGAGTTGAATAAAGCCTTGATTACTGAAGGTGTTTGATATCATACGACAATTTATTCAATTCATATTCTACTCGCAACATGGAACGCATACTCTGCCCCGACAAGCTTGATGTTGATCCAAATTCCCCAACTGCTGAGAAGGAACACAAGCATTGGCGTAAAACTTTTGAAAACTTTATTGATGAGTGTGGAGACAGAGCGCCTGACAAACTACGATGTTTGACAAAATATGTGTCTACTACTGTGTATGAATAATTTGCTGATGCTTCGGAGTTTGAAACCGCTATACAAGTGTTGGAAAAGGTATATGTGAAAAAGAAAAATGAGATATTCGCCAGACACCAGCTCGCCACAAGACGTCAGCGTCCTTCCGAAACAATGGATAAATTTCTTCGCAACTTGCACAGACTCAGCAAAGATTGTACTCTAAAAGCTGTCACGGCCGAAGAATATCGTGAAGAGTTAGAACAGGATGCCTTCATCAACGGATTGTCTTTTGCAAATATACGTCAACGTCTATTGGAAAATCAGGTTCTCACACTCTCTCAAGCCTTTGATTAAGTTAGAGCCTTGGATCTTGCACAGCGTACTTCGGAAGCCTTCCAGCCACTAGGCCCTGTCATTGCAGCAGCTTCAGGATGTGTGGAGGAAACTGTTAAGTCACCGCACACTAATCAACAAGATAAACATCCAGTTGAGGACTCAACACTTGCTAGTATGACCACTAAGAAACGATGTTGGTTTTGTGGTGGCAGTCTTCATTTACGGGCACTGGAAAAAGAGGGCACTGGGCAAAAGTCTGTCAGAGTAAGGGTAAGAAACAGGTCACGGCATCAATTACATCTCGTACTCTTTGTGCTATCTCAGCTGCTGTTTCTCATTGCCTGAATTGCTCTGCTACAAACTTAAAGATAATGGAAGACGAATCTCCGGTTTTATTGATTCGGCAAGTTCTGAGAGCTTCATTGACAAGAGAGTGGACCATCGGCTTAAGCTTCACATCAAACCCTTTTCCCAAAGTATAACCCTGGCAATGTCTTCTTCAACGGCTTCTGTGATAGGTGAATGTACGGTGGATCTCTATGTGAATGACAGTCATTATCCAAACACACGTCTAGGAGACATTGGGAATCTTTGTGGTGATGTTATTCTCGGCATAGATTTCCCAAAACAACACTCCTCAGTTACCATAGAGTATGGAGGACCCAGACCTGAGCTCAAGATTTCCAACATTGGTAACAAGCCTGTATGTAGCCTGGCATCAGCAGGTATGTCAAAACCACTGTTATTTGCAAACATGCGAGGAGATGCAAAGCCGATAGCCACCAAATCTAGGAAGTTTAGCCCTGATGATCAAAAGTTCATTACCAAAGGAATACAACGTTTACTGTCCGAAGGCATCATAGAATCAAGTACATCACCTTGGCGTGCACAGGTGGTGATTGCAAGAGATGATTCAAGCTGTCACAGAAAACGAATGTGCATCGACTACTCTTCTACGGTGAATATTTACACCAATCTCGACGCATATCCATTGCCAAACATTTAAACCATGGTCAACAAACACTCTTGCTAAGTACCACGTGTTCTCAACATTTGATCTAAAGAGCGCATACCATCAACTACGCATAAGCGAGTCTGATAAACCCTTTACAGCATTTGAAGCAAATGGCAGACTGTATCAATTCACACGTGTAACATTTGGTGTCACTAATGGTGTTGCCGTTTTTCAAAGAGCCATAGACAAGTTCGTGGAGAAGGAGAATCTGTGTAACACATTTCCCTACCTTGACAATATTACCATAGGTGGTTGGGATCAGAAAGAACATGACCCAAATCTTGAGAAATTTCTTGCTGTTGCTGAGAAAAGGAATCTGACATTCAATACATCCAAATCTACAATATCAGCAACATGGATCAATTTTCTGGGTTATCAACTTGAAAATGGTCAAATCAAACTAGATCCCGAAAGGTTAAAACCACTGCAAGAACTTCCACCACCTACAAACCGATCGGCTCTTTAACTGGTACTTGGTATGTTTGCTTATTACGCTAAGTGGATCCCGGAGTTTTCAGACAAGGCACGATATCTCTAGAAGGCTAAATCTTTTCCTCTGGACCGTGAAGCGCTCACAGCTTTTGATGACTTGAAGAAACTGCTTGGGGAAGCTGCCCTAAATAGCATTGACCATGCCATCCCATTTGTTGTGGAGTGTGATGCGTCGGATGTGGCCCTGTCTGCTACTTTGAGTCAAGCTGGTCGGCCAGTAGCCTTCATGTCTCGGATGTTAACTGGCAGTGAGATTCACTATCCTCCTGTTGAGAAGGAGGCGACTGCAATAATTGAAGCGGTGAGAAAGTGGTCTCATCTGTTGTTGGGACGGCACTTCACCATTGTTATTGACCAGCGATCTGTTGTATTTATGCTGGACAGTCGTAGGAGGACTAGAGTAAAAAATGACAAGATTCAAGGGTGGCGGCTCGAACTATCTTGTTTTAGCTAGTCCATTTGGTATCAGCCAGGTAGAGACAACGTTGCTCCTGACACTTTCACCCGAGCGTTCTGCGGAGCCATCTCATCGTCAAACCCAACTGTCATCCATGAAGGACTCTGCCACCCAGGGGTTGTCAGAATGCTTCATTTTGTCCGGGAAAAAACCTCCCATTTTCTACTGAGGATGTGAAAAAGGTCTGTTCAACTTGTCGTGTATGGGCTGAAATGAAGCCAACATTTCACAGGCCTACTGAAAATACCCTTATCAAAGCTACTTAACCAACGGATAGACTGAACATTGACTTCAAAGGTCCTCTTCCATCACGCACGAGAAACTCATATCTCTTCACTGCTGTGGATGAATTTTCCAGATTTCCCTCTGCTATTCCATGTGCTGACATGACATCCTCAACTGTCATCAGATGTCTGGACACCATCTTCTCGCTTTGTGGTATGGCGAGTTTTGTCCACTCTGATCGAGGAAGTGCATTTATGTCTTGTGAAGTGAAAACTCATCTCGCTTGTCGTGGAGTGGCGTCCAGCAAACTACACCTTACCACCCAAAAGGAAACAGTCAAATAGAACGGTACAATGGCATAATCTGGAAGCCCATATGTTTAGCTGCCAAATCTCGAGATGTTCCGGATACTGAATGGGAGGCTCTCCTACCTGAAGCACTTCACTCCATTAGATCATTGCTCTCAACAGCCATCAACGTGACTCCACATGAGAGGTTTTTCAATTTTCCGAGACGATCTTGTCAGGATGCATCCCTGCCAACATGGCTAACGACTCCAGGTCCTGTCTTACGGCGATTCGTCCGCTCAAGCAAAGGTGACCCTCTCGTTGATGAGGTGAAGCTCCTCGAGGCTAACCCAACGCATGCACACATCAAGTATCCAGATGGACGTGAATCTTCAGTTTCCCTCCGTGATCTTGCTCCATGCAGATAGTAGGTAGCAGGCAGCTATCAAACAGGGAGGTACTACCGCCTGGGAAGATATTGGAAGCATAATGTATTGTCTAATGGTAGACTCTGCTGCCATATGGCATCACGAATATTGTGACCAAGTCCCAGGTTGCTGATCTGTCTTTCTGCCTCATTTACACACAATTGCAGGGTCTCAATTGTTTATCTTACTATTGACAACACAACATACTGTACAGATAGGGTTTTTCACTATTGATTGTTTTTTTCTTTATTATCATTATTACAGTGTTGTTATTATTATTATTGCTATTATTATTTTATTTAACTTTAATTATAAATTTTATTTACTATGAATTACTGTATTATTATTATTAAAATTTCGCCCCCCCAAGCCCCGATGCGGGTCAGTGACCTGTGCCCGGGTGGGCTAATCCCCTTAAAAAATAATAATAATAAACAAATAAATGCCCTGGTGGAACCTCATCCTCAGACATCTCTGCCGGATCAACCTCACCTTCAGTGGAGCCAGAAACAGTGGACAATGGTGAGGGAGTTGCTGCAGAGGGAGAGACCGGGACGACATTGCTGAATCCTAGTATCATGCAGGAGTTACCTCTTCGTCGTTCTACTCGGCAGCGAAGAGAACCCCAGCGATACGGCTATGATGTTTGATTGATTATGTTGGCAGGGGTGAATGTCATATTATGGATAAATTATGTTTGTGTTTACCTTTACTTTAAAAGTTTTCTTGTTCTAATTGGGGTTTGTTTTGTTCTGTTGCAGATGTATATGGATTTATGAGTTGAATATAGCCTTGATTACTGAAGGTGTTTGACATCATACGATAATTTATATTATATAATAACTACGCCTGGAAGGAGAAAAGATAAGAGATTGGTGCATGTAAGTCTGTTGAAAGAGTATCACGCCAAGAAAAATGAGATAGTAAATTTGTTGGTACTAAGCAAAGAAACTAAGAATGAGGTAAAGTTTGTGACTGGTGAAGATGTTATCACGGGTGATAAGGAAATCAAATTAAAAAAAAAACTCTGATATTATATTAAGTGATTTATGTACTGAGACCTATCATTTACCACAAAAACATCAGGTTGGTATCCAGTATCTCCTGCAAGAGTTTCAAGATATATTTATAGATGTGCCTGAAACCAGTCCAACAGTCACTCATGATGTAGAGCTGATAGAAGGTGCAAGTCCAGTGAAGCAGACTCCCAATCGTGTTTCTCCAAGTAAACTGAAGATCAAGAGGGAGGAGATCCAGTTCCTGTTACAACATGGTTTGGGAGAGACGAGCAACAGTGAGTGGGCCTCGCAGTGTGTACTCGTACCCCTGCGAAATGGGAGTTTACGCATGTGCACTAACTACGGGCGAGTTAATGCACTCACACGGGCAGACTCCTTCCCGCTACTCCGAATCGACGACATCATTGATGCTGCTGGTGATGCCAGTTATGTCACCAATCTAGTCCTTTTAAAAGGGAACTACCAAGTGCCCCTTTCAGAAAATGCCAAGAAGGTTTCTGCCTTTGTGTACTCCAGAAGGTTTATATCAATGTACTATTTTGCCTTTTGGTATGCAAAATGCCCCAGCTACCTCCCTGAGGGTGATGACTGTTGTTACCACCAGCTTGGAGGGAGTGCGTGCCTATATGGATGACCTGGTGATCTATTCGTCGTCATGGAGTGAACATCTGTCTTCATTACGGGCTGTGTTACAACGTTTGTCTGAAAGCAAAATCACTGTAAACCTGGTTAAACGTGAGTTTGGGCATGCTTGGATAATCTTCCATGGACATGAAGTAGGCGGAGGAGTAGTAACACCTGTCATGGCCAAAGTGGAGGCCATTAATAACTTTCCCGTCCCCACTAATCGCAGGGCAGTGGGGCATTTCTTGAGCATGGTTGGCTACTACCGACGATTCTTTCCGAACTTTTTTCATGTACCTTCCCCTCTGGCTGACCTTGTCAGCCCAAAGAAAAAAATTGTGTGGTCTACTGCCTGTCAGACTGCCTTTGAAAAGATCCATTCCCTACTAATATCAGCACCAGTTCTTCGAGCTCCAAATTTTCGGTGTCCCTTCATTTTACAAGTTGATCCAGTGATGTTGGTGCAGTGTTAGTGCAGGCAGATGACAATGAAGTTTTGCATTCAATATGCAAAATGTCTGTAGTGCTTAAACCTCAACAGCAGAATTACTTTACCGTCTTATTTCCCAGCAAGGGCAATTCCTCGATATACGTAACGCCGGGTAGCAGTGAGATCGCAGTGCCGTGTTGGTTACTGTAATAGCTCCTGTTTCATCAACAGAAAGATTATATAAATGGGTAAATTACATTTGATTTATATACTGATTCATCCCCTGTAACTTTCCACTGGCTATGAGGTGACAAGTTTAGAGCATATGATGAGGTGTGCCCATGGGAAACCGCATCATATTATGCTGAGTTAAGGCATTATTTGCCGGCCTTTCTGGTCACCTAAAGCGGGCATTACGAATCAATCCCTCACACAAGAAGGACGTGATTAAACGGTCTATTTACATAGCCCCCGCCTTTCTATTAACACTCATAGCTACAGTGATTAAGTTACAGTTGATTTACACTCTGGAATTGTATCAATCGCAGTTCCTCAATAAAAGGAGAAACAGACAATAGGGTTTCGCTACTCTAACCAAATATAATATAAATGTACCAGCCTAGTTAACTTCGACAGAACCTATAGTTAACCGGCTATAACATTACAGATATTTGAAAAGTATGGTAATTTAACAGATCTTCGCAGATCAGGGTGGCCTAGACTGACCAACGCAACAAACGACGACAGGATTGTGGCAGACATTCGAGATCATCCTTTCACCAATGCCGTAGCCACGACGCGACGGAGCTGCTGCACTTGGAGGTCTCGGCTAGGGCAGATAGGCGACGACTCCATGGAATTGGGATAAATAATTAAATAATTACTTAAAGAACATCATTGGACAAAGGAAGGCTATAGGTAGAAGGATAAATCGTGGCGAAAATCACCTCCGGGACTATTATAGGGTATTGGCGAGTAGGGTTAAAACCGAGATAAGGAAAGCAAAGAGGAATAATGAGGTAAGGATAACAAGGGAGGCGAAGACAAACCCCAAAGGATTCTACCAAATGTATCAAACTAAAACACGAGAAAAGATTGGACCAATACGGTCAGACATCGGCGAGCTCACTGATAACGACAGAAAAATGAGCAATAATTTGAATAAATATTTTTCAACAGTTTTCACCACCGAAAATTTAAACATGATACCCGAGGCACCGACTCTATTCAGAGATAGTGAAGAAAATAAATTAAGCGAGATAGTAGTGACTAGTAACGATGTTAGTAAGCAAATAGACAAACTAAAGCCTAATAAGTCACCTGGTCCCGATGAGATATTTGCCAGAGTATTAAAGGAATGTAAGGAAGAGCTTAGTATGCCCTTAGCAAAGTTGTTTAACATGTCCTTAAAAACAGGTGTAGTACCAGAATCCTGGAGGATAGTGAATGTAATACCGATTTTCAAGAAGGGGGATAGATCACTATCCTCTAACTACCGCCCAATCAGTCTAACATCAATAGTAGGCAAATTACTGGAAGCAATCATTTCAAACTCTATTCCAAATCACCTGGAGAAGCACCGATTGATCAATGATTCCCAGCATGGCTTCACAAGTGGACGTTCTTGTCTAACTAATCTATTAACATTCTTTTCATCAGTTTTCGAATCGGTGGACGAAGCGCACAATTATGATGTGGTATATCTCGACTTTAGCAAAGCCTTCGACAGAGTCCCCCACGAAAGACTAATTAGAAAGGTAGAAGCTCATGGCATCAAAGGTAACATCCTTAAATGGATTAGGGCGTGGTTACAGGGCAGGAAACAGCGAGTGAGCATTAACGGCACTAAGTCCCATTGGAGCAACGTCACAAGTGGAGTTCCCCAAGGCTCAGTACTTGGACCATTATTATTTATTATATACATAAACGACATAGATATCGGCACAGACAGCAACATAAGTAAATTTGCTGATGACACTAAAATAGGACGTGATATTAAATCTGACGAGGACTCAGCAAAACTACAGGAAGATCTAAACAAATTTCTCGAATGGTCTTTAAAATGGCAGATGAAATTCAACGTGGACAAATGTAAAGTACTTAGTATAGGAGATGTAAACAGGGAAACCAGATACCAGATGAACAACGATGCCATAGAGAAATCCGACTTCGAGAGAGATTTAGGAGTAATGATAAGTAGGAACCTTAAGCCACGTAAACAATGTGCTTTTGCTCGCAACAAGGCTAATAAAGTACTTGGGTTCATACAAAGGAGTGTTAATTACAAGACTAGCGAGGTCATCCTAAAACTGAATCTTGCTCTTGTGAGACCACGCCTGGATTATGCAGTTCAGTTCTGGTCACCGTATTACAGAATGGATATAGAATCCTTGGAAAGAATTCAGAGGAGAATGACAAGACTAATCCCTGGCATTAGGAACCTTGAGTACAGAGACAGGTTAAGGCATCTTAATTTGCACTCCCTCGAGAGA
This sequence comes from Homarus americanus, assembly GCF_018991925.1. Classification (NCBI taxonomy): domain Eukaryota; kingdom Metazoa; phylum Arthropoda; class Malacostraca; order Decapoda; family Nephropidae; genus Homarus; species Homarus americanus. The sequence continues at coordinate 1,580,435 of NW_024736071.1, forward strand.
CGTAGAGCGAGGGGCGACCTGATAGAGGTGTATAAGTGGAAGGCAGGGCTAAACAAAGGGGACATTACAAAGGTACTCAAACTATCCAACCAGGAGCGAACTCGTAACAATGGTTTTAAATTAGACAAATTTAGATTTAGGCGGGAAATAGGTAAACACTGGTTTGGAAACAGAGTAGTGGATGAATGGAACAAGTTACCAAATATCATCATTAACTCGAAAACGCTGAATAGCTTCAAACATAGGTTGGATGCTTATATGAGCAATAGGGGTTGGGTGTAAACGGGACTGCCCATTATGGGCCAATAGGCCCGCTGCAGTTTCCTCCATTCTTATGTTCTTATGTTATTAAGGAAAGGCTAGAAGAACAACTCTGAGTTAGGGGACTATAGTTCCCTGAACAGTATGTGGGGGAGGACTTAAACTTCTGGGCAACCACGGCTGTCTTCACTGTTGGAAACCGGATCATGTTTATCAAGAAGCCAGCAGCGGCCACGTGACCGTAAACATATGGGGCTGGATCAACCTCAACAGTGTGGGCGAGTTAGCAGAGATTATGTGTTTCCTACTGTTTGTTTTATAAATACAGGAAAGATTCAGCAAAGAGTACATTAAATTGGAGGATGAAATCCTTGGATAATTCTAAACCACAATGTCTCTATGGTAAAATGTCAGATTCTGCATAGTTTCCATGTTACAATACATTTAAGATGTTGTATTAATGAGAGTGAATTTGATGTGAAACCCCCATAGGTTATTGTAATCATTTATCCACTGATGTCTTATGTACAGCAGCACAGCGTGATGCAGATTGCTGACATAGGTGCACTGAGACAGGGACCGTGTACGACCGAATGAGATAAAGATAGTTACAGGGGTAGGGGGTTTCATTTCAAATTCACTCTCATTAATACATCTTAAATGTATTGTAACATGGAAACTATGCAGAATCTGACATTTTACCAAAGAGACATTGTGGTTTAGATTTATCCAAGGATTTCATCCTAGAATTTAAAAATACTCTTTGCTAAATCACCCTGTAGATATATATTTTTTTCTTTGGAGGTAACATGTTTTCTTCCTATCCTCATGTGAAACACTTTACTTCACCAACTATTTAATACTCAATTCAACTTAGAGTGATATAACATCGTTTACTCGAACCAATTTTACGAATTGGAATGTAGAGCACACTCCCAAACAAAGTAATGATTAAACTGTGAGTGTGTGTGTGTTTGTGTCAGTCAAGGGGGGGGGTGTCCAGATGGTGTTTTCTGTCCTCTTTCAAATTACCATAAAACACTGTAATATGTAAAGTTATTAATATAAAATGTGGCACTTGATTATACTAGAAATGGTAGTAAGATTATCAATAAGACATGACACTGATGCTAAGTAGGAACGAGAAGAAAAATTTACTTGAGCACCTCACTCCTGCTGCCCTGCTGTCTGGAACCAACCTTTTCTCCTATCAATAACCCTATCTGCTTTGACTTGAAATTAGTATGTCTTTATGCAGCGCTTTTTATATATTATCCTCCTGACACTCACACAAGACAATTCATATCATCATTACATGGTGTAGTTCAAAGAGGATGTGCACATAGACAAGCCATAGTATGGATTGTTCACATGATCGAGGTGTCAAGCAAGCGGTGTAACGCCGTGTGTGTGGGGAGGCATTTCGTCTGTTCTCGTAAATATATTGGTTCTCGTCATTCAATTTAGATCGAAATAATTATTAATGGTATTCATTAGCTTGTTAATGACATTCCTAGCAACACGGCAATCTCGGAATGAAATGCCCTCTTTAAACCACAGAGCGACGCTTAAACTATGGGCCCAGTAGCTTCATCATGTGTTCATGCGTGCATATCTCGCGCGCACACACATACACACGCACTACATCCTTGACCACCGAAGGGTCAAGACGTACCTGGCGCTCCTCTCGGAGCAGCCAGGTTAACTGTTAAGTTGGCCCATACCAACCCCCTCCCCTGAACCCTCCTCCCCACCGGAATATCAACAAGTTCTCGCCAGAAGTAACAATTTCATTTAGGAAAGGAACGGAACCAGTGTTAAACAGAGGTGAACAGTGGTGAACAGTGCTTAAGCCAGTGAGAACAACTCAACAGTAACAGTCGTACCCAAGTTAACCTTCACACAGTGAGGTCCCAGGTACCCAGTGATAACGGCCGGTGAGACCCAACAACAACCAGCGATGTGTTAATCCGTCTACGATAGGAAGGCCTAAGACCAAACCTCACTCATATAACACCATCTGTGAGGGAATTACTTCACCACATGTCCCTCATAACACCATATGTGAGGGAATTACTACACCACTAGGGTGTGTCATACGGAGGCGAATTTTTTTTTTTTGAGTTTGAAAAATCGGCCCATGGTATTAATGATGTAGTTCTATGTGCAGAATAATGTGATATCTTCAGATTTGAAATGTTTTCATTTTTTGCTAGGTAAATTTTAACTTGAAATCTTATGAAAATTCAGTATTCCCACCCTTTTACCAACACCACTAAATAGCTTATTTAAAGTAAAGTAAATGTATCAGGTTAATTTATTAGGATGAAAATGATCCAGAATAGTGAAACGAATGATCTTGACACATTTATTAAATTTAATATTCCTTTAGAAAACAAAATCATCAAATACAAAAACCGGTTTTACTACTACGACCCGGTGTTGCTGCACACCATAGAGAACATGTCTTTCTTGCTTCTGTTTCTACTCATCACCTCCCTGCTGACCACCTGAGCTCGGATGTAGCCTTCCCTCCTCTCCTGGCTGTACACGTGACTGCTGGCCTCGCTCACTTGCTGTACACAACGCTCTATACTCTGGGTGTGCGAGGGCCAGGCAGGGACATGCATGGGGTTGTCCAGGAAAGCTCTGACTTGAACATTGGTGAGGCTGCAGGTAAGAGGGGGCTCACTGCCAGCCTGGATGTTATCCAGATCTATGAGATCAGTGAGGGTCTTGGCACCTAGATTGACTTCAGGAGTCTTCCTGACCCTGAAGGAATCGTCACCAACTGATTCGTCATGCCCAGATCCTCTCATAAGTCTCATATCCAAGATCTTTTTGACTGCCACTCTTCTCTCCTCCTCATCCTTACTGCAGAGCATTGTCTGCAGAACTGCCTCGGGATGAGCATACCAGGAAGATCTCCTCACAGTCTGCTCCACAATCTGAACAACCTTCCTTGGCTGACTCCTCAGGAGCTCAAGCTGGAAGAGACATGCCTCGGACCTTCGGAGAACGATGACTTGACCTTGGTGTTGAACCAATTTGGCAAGTAGACACTCACGATGAATTGGACAATAAGTCTCAGGTTGTGAAGCTGGTTCCCTTTCAGTTTATGATGAGCGACCCAAATTCTGCAGAGCCTGAGAGCCGTTGTGAGCCACCTAGAATGTGAGACTGGACCTATCTGCAGGTAAGCAAGTCTATCAGGCATGACCCCAGTTTTGATGGCACTGCAAATCATGTAACCATAGTACTGGTCAGTACTCAGGTCGTCAATGACAGTATGTGCAAGCTCAACGAGTGGAGGGCCAACTGTGATTTTTTCAAAGCTCGGATTTATTTCTAACTCAGTAGCAGAGTCCAGCATCTTGCCAAGAGGGCCAGACCATATTTGTTTGAAAGAAATCTTGCCATCCAGCTCCTGGATCAGATGTCTGGTGGCAACTCGTTGGTGTGGAGGTCACAAACAATCCAGACCAGCTTCCTCCCAATCTTCCGCTCTATCCACTGTATGACCCCCCCTTGCCACCCTGTGTTCGTGTTGGTGCTGTCCCCTTCAATGGCCTGCAGGGTCTGGTCTACGTTCTTCTCTCTGAGCCAGTTCACAATGTTATCTGCCACTATCTCAGCTGGTTTCCTGATGTCATCTTTCTCTGGGGTGAAATGCCACAAATACTTCCCTCCTGGTACACTGCAGCAGGAGTAGTGTTCCTCCTTCACCATGGCAGGGAACAACTTGTCAGAATCTCCAACTTTCATGAACACTTTAGTGTCATCCCTTCTCCCATCAAAGAACAAACAATTGATTCCATTTTCTTTTATCCCCTTATCAAACTCCTCTTCTAGGTTACTGACAAGTTTCTCCTGAGCTCTTCTTACTTTGTTATGATCTATCACCAGGTGAACATCATCAGGTGTTATCAAACCACCGTCAACCCAGGCAGCTGTTGCTATCTCTGCAGTTTCTCTGAGACCAGTGTGGTGTCGCATGCTGGCCAGAGCTATGCTCGGGATATCTTTCCTATTTCGAATCTTATGCCTGGAAGGTTTGGGATCATTATTTTCTGGGTTGGGGACAAAGTCACCATTCTCCTGGTCAGCACTCGGATCAGCCATGCGGAAGTCATTAAACTCTGAATCAGCTTGACTCCAATCATCGGCCTTTTTTACCTCACCCTGGGCCTTCTCAAGTCTCTCTTTTCCCCGGCAACTCTTCTCCTTCTGTCTCTGTGGCAGCCTCTGTCTCTTGGACCCGGAACATCTTGGCTAGAAATCATGAGAGCCTCATACTGCCAGTCTTCTCTCTGTGCTTTGACAAATGCCAGTTCGATCACAGGAATCTTCTCAGTCTACGCTTGCAACACAGGAGATGTGGGCCTCGGATTTACAGTCACGATCGCATCCAAACTCAGGACAGAGAACAATTGGGCACTTGCAAGTAATTATGTCAAATAACTGGTCCAGTTGGTTGGCAAAGCTGTCCTTAACTGCAAGTTTTCCTCTCCCAAGAGAGATATCTCTTGCCTTTTCCCAACTGGTTAGCAGTCTCTCACTAATCTTCTTCTGACTTGTTATGACTGAAGGCTTGAACTGAGCGTTAGCCAGAGTGTACTGTGCCAAGACAGCTTTGGTCATATCACTGGTAATGTCTTTGTTTGTGTAATTTCTTTGGTTCTTTTCACTGATTTGCCTGATTAAAACACCGTATCTCAAAGCATCTCTCAATGTAGGCAACTCCGACTTCAGGAGCTCTCTCCCAGACCCAAGATAGTGACTGAGATGGCTGGATTTTGTCTCGTCCTGACACAAGCAGCCATCGCAAATATTATCAACTTATAAATGCATCAGAATCTGAAACAGAAAAAAATATTGTTAGTTGGGTTGTTAAAGAATGAAGTCAGAAAGCAATGTTCACTATTTAATTGTAATGCACTAATGCAGCTGTACGTTAGATTTTCGATAAATTTCACGCTAAAATTTACCTAGCAAAAGGTTGCAAAATATTGAAACTGAAATTATTTTCTGTTTATATACACTAAAATCTACCAAAAAAATGATGGGCCATTAGTTTTAGCTGATCTTCTCTCCTATGACACACCCTACTACACCACGTGAGGTCCCTCATAACACCATCTGTGAGGGAATTACTACACCACGTCAGGCCCTCATAACACCATCTGTGAGGGATTACTACACCACGTGAGGTCCCTCATAACACCATCTGTGAGGGAGTTACTACACCACGTGAGGTCCCTCATAACACCATCTGTGTGGGAGTTACTACACCACGTGATACATACTGTGAGGGAATTATTACACCACGTGAGGTCCCTCATAACACCATCTGTGAGGTAATTACTACACCACGTGAGGTCCCTCATAACACCATCTGTGAGGGAATTATTACACCACGTGAGGCCCCTCATAACACCATCTGCGAGGGAATTACTACACCACGCCAGGTCCCTCATAACACCATCTGAGGGAACTACTACACCACGTGAGTTCCTCCTAACACCATCTGGGAGGGAGTTACTACACTACGAGTTTGCTGTTCAACACCTACATTAATCTGTATGTTCACTGCATATTCCTTTACCTTTCTCTAATGAAGGCTTTTGTTAAACCACCAATGTATGTAATAAGTCATTTATGTCCAATGTATATTTTCAGCCTTAGGGCTGCAGAATGTTTTCAATAAACCGTTAATTATTATTAATTATTATTAATTGTATCTTTCAGACGGAGTACGAGTTACCTCACCACCGAGCGAGCGACTACAATGTGTAAAGCCGTGATAGTGTTATTCGTAACATATTGAACATACGAAAATGTCATAAAATATCGTATTATGTCATATGATATAGTTATATCCTGAAGTTAATATTCCATTCCTATCTCACAGTATATTACGACATAAATATGATATTGCTCCCCGGTAGGTAATCTTGACATCAATATTATACTTCTCCTTCACATTATAATCATATACCAGTCTTCTGTTCCTCATGTCTTGGGTATTTATTATTTTCTTAGTTTGGTGGGACTATTCAGTGGAGCTCTCATGCCTGAAGTTTTCAGTGATTAAATTTTAAGAGGAACTGAACAAAATACTGCTGCATTTTCAACTGGCTTTTCCACGACCGGAGCATTTATTCTAGATTTTTTCACGATATTTTTGCACTATTCATGTTGCTAGACAGGATTCAAGTGGCTAGAAATTAAACATATACTGTACTTTGTAAGATCAGTTAAATAATTCAATGGAGTGCTTTTTCCTTCTCCCCTACTTCCTTTCTGCACTATTTAACATAACACGAGACCTGTCATGAACCACCATCATCTACTGTGATGGCACGTTGTCATCCGTACCATAGATCATAGTGTGAGGGCTTGAATAGTTATGAGAATGAAATAATATACTGGCGCAGAGGAATATGGTGACCAAGGCTGCCATAAATCTTTAAAGCCCTCCTTCTCCTCTCCCCTCCCTCACAATTATTGGTTGTTATAGCATTTGTAAAAATCTCTGCAGTTATTGATGTATTAGAAGAAAAATCACAAAACCCTTGATAAACCCTCCTGGACGATGTAATAAATGGACAGTTGTACAATTCTCGTATACAGGATTTGTTATTATTATTCAAACTTTAAATTAGGTTAGCTGGTTTCAGTCATTCTTACATCCTCACTGTATATATATATATATATATATATATATATATATATATATATATATATATATATATATATATATATATATATATATATATATATATATATATATATATATATATATATATATATTGATAAAATAACACAGGGAAAAGGAAAACAATGGAGCACCTTAGCTTTCGTCTTTATTCAAGACATCTTCAGAGGCAACTGAATTACAAGGACTGAGTGAGAGCTTATGTACACAGGGTGACCTTACAAAACATATGATCCGATAAAAAAACATGACATCCACTAATCCACACACCAACCACCACAGCATATTTGTGACACTGAATTTATTGAAGAACTGAAACACATTCAGTCCATTGCACAAAATTTTGTGTACCCTTCATTGTTTGTTTATCGTTGTTTTAAAAGGGCTAAACAATCCTTTTATTCTACTCAAACTAGGCAAGTTCCTACATTTAAGAATATTTTGACTCTACCTTATTGCAATGAATTTGTCACGTTAGTTCAACCCCTTAAATTATTAAACATTAATGTTGTTTTTAAGTATGACTCAACTATTACTAATATATTAATTAAGAAAAGCCCAACCTTGAATGTAAATGGAAGTGTTTACTGTATTCCATGTAGCAATTGTAATGGAAATTATGTAGGTCAGACTGGGAAATCATTGCAACTCAGAATTGAATAGCACAAGTACAATATTAGAAAAGCATCTGAAAGCAGTGCACTTTCCGTTCATATAAGGAACAATAATCATCCCATAGATTGGGAAAACAGTTTAGAAGTGTATAAATCAACATATGTCACAGAAAGACTTCCTAGTTGAAGCAAGTTTGTGTAGAGAAATTAATTCTTTAAACCTCAGTGATGGTCAATACAAAACTGATAATATGTTACACAAATTTACTTGTCAGTGGCCCAAGGTTAAAAATGCTTTGAAAGCATTTGAGGTAGATGTAGGATAGATGATTAGTGGGTCTCATATTTTTTACCCGACTTAACATGACTCGGTATGTCGCCCGTTCTTATAAGCTCTTCTTATGTTTGCTGTGGTGGTTGGTGTGTGAATTAGTGGATGTCATGTTTTTTAACCTGACCTCATGTTTTGTAAGATCACCCTGTGTACGTAAGCTTTCTCTCAGTCTTTGTAATGCAGTTGCCTCTGAAGACGTCTTGAATAAAGACATAAGCTAAGGTTCTCCATTGTTTTCCTTTTCCCTGTGTAATTTTATCAAGATTTATCTTTTCCAGAGATTTACTCTTCCTATAATAAGAAGTCGAGGGTTATTTCAGAATTGCGTTGAGGATCTTGAACCTCTACTAGTAGGGGAGATGTTGTTAAGCATTGGGGAGACTTGAAATTTTCTCATGAACTGAAGGGATGAAAAGAGATACAGAGTGTGAGAAGCGAAATATAATTAGATAGAGTGATAGATAGATTAAGAAAGGGAGAGAGCTGGAAGGCTGGGAGAATACTAGGAGGGAGAGGTAGGTAGAGTGAAAGAAAGAGAACAAAGAAGGGGAGGGGAAGAAAAGAGACAAAAAAGAGGACAAAAGAGAAAGACACAAACAACCAATCAAACAGAAACTGGGCTAAGGGGAAGAACAAATGTAAGCAAAATGATAAAACAACGAACGCGTGATGACAAATGTAACAAGAGAAGGCAGACGAGAGAAGAGAGAAGGAGAGGAAATGGCAAAATAGGAACATCTGTATCAGTTGTGGGCCCCAGTTGGCCACTACCCCGATGAGCCGGCTCACACCTGACGCAGGTAAATTACCTCAGTAAGGGTAATTTCTTCCACGATGTTTTTTTTAAAGAATATCAGGAAGTTTTTGTTTTTTGTTTTGAAAGTGTACTGGTATTTAATCTTTTGTGAATTTCCTCTTTAGGGAAAGTAAAGAAGAATATTATTTTTTCTCGTAAGAGTACATGTGGAGTAATATTTTATGCCTATAGGTGTAGGAATATTTTAAAAGTATGTGTACGAAAATTTTATATGGACTAACATTTTGTCAATTAGAGTGCTTTTCATTGGGGAACAAAGAAAGTAAGTGTTGTTGATTTTTATCAATACCACTATTGTCAAAATTATATATATTTAACTATTTGTTTATCAGCATTTCATCGTTAACAGAAATATTTGAGGGATCAAAAAGGACTTTAATTGTTCGAAAAAGAATAAACAGTAAGGATTAAAGGTCACATAATGGAGGTGCTCCTGATAGGGCGTGTGAAGTGACTGGGAGTAAACCAGAAAGAAATGTGAGGCTTCGTCGTGAGAGGGGAACACCACCACCTCACAACGCTTCTGTTCCAAAATTAAGAATGGGTGAAGGGAGAATGGGTTTAGTGCTCTTGATTACGGTCACCCTGCCTGCATATATAACAGCAGGAGGCGTGACAAAAGTGATAAAAAAATTATAGATAGGATATTTATTACTAGATGTATGGAGGAGCTTCATCTCTTTTGCTGTCGATTTTAGAGGCGATATAGTCGACATAAAACTTGCTTTTACTGGGTTTACTGACTATCGCACCAGTTTATGTGATACATACAGTATATTATTCCTTGAAGATTCACAAGTGTACCGAAGTCTAAGATTTCGTAAACTAGTCTGATATCAACACTCTCATAAAAAAAAGTGTCAATATATAAAAATCGAGAGTATTTGTTAGTAAAAAGTGTATTATAGAAAAACCTCGATAGCACTTACTGGAAAGCGCTTTTATATGACATAAAATATCTACTGATGAGGCCATTTTTTTATGAATATCTTACCCAGTAGCGTCATAGTTGTCGATTATATTATCTCTGTTGTTGATGGACTATGTGTGTTAACGATAGACTACGTACCTCAGGGTATGTTTACCTTAGAACTTAGAGGCAAGAAAGAAAGAAAGAAAGGAAAAGAGGGAAACAGAACGAAAAAGGGGAGAAGGAAGAGAAAAATGGGGCAATAGAGAGAGAGAGAGAGATAGAGAGAGAGAGGCCTGGTGATGAATAATTCGTAAGCTAAATGGATCTGCCGTTTTCTTAGATACCTCCAGGGGAGGTCACACTGGTGAAAGTGAACCAGGGACGAAAATGGTGCGAGTTAGAATTTAACCAGAGTACAAAGTGATTTACTCGTGTCGTGGGCTTCGTGGCGCAGCTTGTAGGCTGGGTGCGGACGTCAGCCATGAGGGTGTGGTCCCCTTCTGCCGCTCCCCAAGTCAGGTGCACTAAGCGGAGGAATATAGTACCAAATATCAATGTGTTTCCCACGAGGGGCAAGCATTATATATTGTGAAGATAATTTGTACACTGATGAGGAAGTTACAAGCTACAAGTTACAAGTATTTGTTGAGTAACTTAATTAAATCTGACGATGACTCCGCAAAATGGCAGATGGAACTCAATGTGGACAAATGTAAAGTGCTCAGTATAGGAGATGTAAGTAGGGAAACCAGATTCCAGATGAACAACGATGCCATAGAGAAATCCGACTTCGAGAGAGATTTAGGAGTAATGATAAGTAGGAATCTTAAGCCAAGTAAACAACGTGTATTTGCTAGAAACAAGGCTAAAAAAGTACTTGGGTTCATACAAAGGAGTGTTAGTTACAAGACTAGCGAGGTCATCCTAAAACTATATCTTGAGCTTGTGAGACCTCACTTGGATTACACAGTTCAATTCTGGTCACCGTATTACAGAATGGATATAGAATCCTTGGAAAGAATTCAGAGGTGAATGACAAGACTAATCCCGGGCATTAGGAACCTTGAGTACAGAGACAGGTTAAAGCATCTTAATTTGCATTCCCTCGAGAGACGTAGAGTGAGGGGGCGATATGATAGAGGTGTATAAATGGAAATCAGGGCTGAACAAAGGGGACATTACAAAGGTACTCAAACTATCCAACCAGAAGCGAACTCGTAACAATGGTTTTAAATTAGACAAATTTAGATTTAGGCGCGAAATGGGTAAACACTGGTTTGGAAATAGAGTAGTGGATGAAAGGAACAAGTTATCAAATTTCATCATTAACTCGAATACGCTGGACAGCTTCAAACCTAGGTTGAACGGAAATATGAGCAATAGGGGATGGGTGTAAATGGGACTGCCCATTATGGGCCAATAGGCCCGCTGCAGTTTCCTCCGTTCTTATGTTTTTATGTTCTTATTTGAGTAAACCTGGTTCAGGGGGCAACTCCCCCTATATGCCAGTAAGTGGACTCTATGCGGTGGCTTTCCTCACGCCTGTTTTTTATATTCAAACAGTTGATTACATTGGGTTTACTGACAAGGTTCTAGCCTAATCACGTATATAGTTAAAGAAATTGGATTAATTAAAGCCATTACAAATATAATAATGCATAAATAGTGGATAATATTTTAGAAAAAAATACATTCTAATACACAGTAAAAATTGTAGACCTCAATTGACGTACTGTGGATAGACGAGTAAGTCAGGTTCGTTGAAGAATCAGCTGGGCTGGAAGTGTTGCTTGTCCTCTATGAGCGGCCATCTTGACCTGTTGGGTAGTCATCTTCCCTACATCCGGTATGGATGCCATGGAGAGGTTCCACAGTCGGGAAACTCTAGCCTTGAAGGTCCTCTGATGCTGTCTGTGCTCGTGACCTCGGCACCTCCACCAGCTGGACACTCGACAGCACCGTTTTCGTGCTCATCTGCACAGCTCGTAGGGGCAGCCTCAGTCCCGCCAGGTGAGGCACCTCTTGGACCTAAGCCTTGTAGAACACCGTCCGAGTTCGCCACCTCTCTCCAGTGTTCCAGGGAGTCCACGGTGGTGACTATGTCATGGGGAGGGTGTGAAGTAGAATCCATCAATCGCAGAGTTCGCCTCTGTATCTTATCCAGTTTTCCGACGTGGGGAGGAGCGCTGGACATCCACGACAGGCATGAGTACTTTAAAAAAGGCCTCATCTGAGACTTATAGAGCGCCAGGATCCCACTGTGGTCAAGAAATCTAGTCAACCTTCTCAGGGCAGATACCCTGGGTTAGGCCTGGCGGGCTCCGTTGTTGAGGTGTTTGTCGAACCTCAAATGTTTGTCAAAGTCCAATCCAAGGATTGTCATGTATTGCAGGAGTGGCAGAGGCACCCACCCAAAGAGGATTTTATCTTTCACAGCGTGGGCGGCCGCCGGGGAGCGAGATATCACCATCAATTGTTTCCCGTGGGGCAAAATTTACCTGCCAACGTGTACCTCATCCACGGATCAGCTTGCTGGTTATCCTTGCAGTGATAAGAGTTCGATAGGGTGCAATCATCAGCATAGGACCGAGGCCTCTATTGGAAAGTCTCGGGTAGTCTGACTGTTGACGACAACTCTGAGGGTCTTCCCTCGCAGGAAGTCTGCTAGAAGCAGGAGGAGGTTCCCTCGATTCCCTTCGCTCGAAGCTTCTCCAGGAGGCCCCTGTGCCACACCCGGTCGAAGGCCCCCGCTATGTCAAGGGCGATCTCGAGGGTGTCCACACCATTGTCCAGCGCATCCTGCCAGTCTCTGGATAGGAGCAGCAGCAGCAGATAAGGGGTGGATCGAGATAATCTGAAACCAAACTGCAACCTAAACAGCAGATTGTGGTGGTCAAAGTGGCGACACAGACTTCCTCTGTGACCGATTTCTATGGACAGGTACCACACGGTAGATCATGTGTTTTCCACCAGGCAGGTCTTTGAAGACAGTCGAAAGAGGACCAGCTAACTCGTTGGCACAATGTCGCAAGACATGCTGGCTGATGTCGTCAGGGCTAACTGCTTTTTTAGCATTAACTTTTCGAAGTAGACGTTTGACTCTTTCCTGGCTGTGGTCAGTTGTTCCTCACACTCTAGCTGTAAAAGTGGCGGGATTCTATTGGTTTCCGGGAGCTCTGCTAGCAGCTCTGCCTTGTCCCTGCTGCTGGTAGCTAAAGTTCCCTCCGGTTTGGTGAGAGGAGGAATTGACTCTTGTTGGTCAATCCCTTGCTTCTTCTTCACCAACGCCCACCACAACTTGGAGCCCACCCCCGCACCAGTCAGCTTGCGACGCATATCGGCCTCTTACCTTACTGGTGGCAACCATGTGCCTACGGACTAATCGCTGCGCATATTTGTTGTGTCGGGTCTGGTTCCTTTGGTACCTCACCCACGCCGTATACTTTGCCTTTGCAGCAAGTTGACAATGGTAATCAAACCAGGGCTAGTCCGTGGGTTTGGTGACGTACTGGCGATGTGGTACGGAAAGCTGCTTTAGATCCAAGAGTCGAGAAGTGAGTGTCTCAGTCTTGTGATCTATACCACCAAGAGGAAAATTGTCCCAGTCCTTTCGTGCCGATCACGGCGCGTGGAGGGCCAGTCAGGCAAATAGTACGAGTGGAGGCCTCATCACGGGCCACACCCAACATCACCTGGGACAGGACTGAGTAGTAGTAGGAGCTACCCCCGATGTGGGTCAGTAACCTGTGTATACCCCGTAAAAAAAAAAATATATATATATATATATATATATATATATATATATATATATATATATATATATATATATATATATATATATATATATATATATATATATATATATTGTTACGCCGTCTCTTAATTTACTTTACTATCCAGGTTCTAGGCATAACCAAAAAAAAAAAAGTGAAGCACATTAAAAGGGAATAAAAATAATAAAGTAAACCTTTAAGAATTTAATTTAATTAAATATTAACACAATAAAGAGCCTCGTAGGCTGTCACAAAAAATTGATTCACCATCGAAACTTTTAGGCCACAAATGATACTAACACATAGAAACATCAAAAGAACTGCTTAAACATATAAAATAACTAACACTGAAATTAACTATAGTGAAACAACACTGAATTACTTAAATTTAACCAAGCAAGCACTGATGGACACATAAGAGACATGAATAGGTACTCACATAGATATACCACATTGGTGGCGACAGGAACAACACAGAAATAAAATGAAGTAAAAGTAACAGGTGCCGGGTGTCACTCAAAAGAAAGTGAACTGCATGACAACAGGACTGGACTGAACTCCGTCTGCGGGTGGGTACTATATATAAGATCTACTCCCTCCAGTGAGACAAGCCAGTGAAACATGGGTCGTTTAACGATGCAGATGGTCCTTAGAGAAACAAAGAATGCTTGTTACACTACTAAATATATATATATATATATATATATATATATATATATATATATATATATATATATATATATATATATATATATATATATATATATATATATATATATATATATATATATATATATATATATACTTTGTCTTGAAGGATTCTGTTAAAATCACCTTTAGTTTTTCTCGCATTGTCTTTTTTTTCTGTGTTTCCTCTATGTTTTCTTCATGTATTTGTATTTTCGTTTATTTTGTACTTAAGTTTCTCTTTTCGCGTCCTTTCTATATTATTCTTGTGGTTTCATCGTTTTTCTCTTCTAATGTCTTTCTCTCTCTATCTCTCCTACTTATTTATACTGCTTTCTCTTTTATTATTATCTTTGTTCTTCTAGTCTTCTATTTTTTGTTAGACTGAGAAATCTCAGATGGTTAATGAAACATTTTAAATTGTTTCCTTTTTCTTCCGTCTTCATCTTCATATTTTTTGGGTGCCTTTTCTCCTCAATGTTTTGACATTTCTCCGTTATTCTAAGACAAGTAAATGGAGAGAGAAGAGTACCAAAGGAATTAGGAAGGAGAACACAGTACCATTGTCAGAAGAAGGAAAAATAATAAAAGTTCTTATGTTAGAGGAGCGAAACTTGAGAGGAAAACAACAACACTAAAAATATAGGTTCAATGAATAGAACTCTTGTATGCGAAACAAAATGAACTTGCGTGTCTAATTATAACTCACCTTCTTTCGTCCTATGGAAAATAAAAAGTAATAATAATGAAAGAAAATCCAGAGCCATTTCATTTACGACATCCAACTATTAAGGACTTTTTCCTTCCCGAAGTCCCTTATGGGAGGGGGAGAGGGGGGATTAGGGGGTCCTAAGATTGGTTGTTGATTGGATCCCGGAGACCCTTATAGACTCAGGTCATGATTGGGTCCAAGCTGAGGTTCCTGGCTGCTGATTCCAGTCTGCTGACCTGTGATTAGGAGGGTAACCCGTGGCTGGAGGTTAACGACCAGAGTTGTAAGGTAAGAGCATAAGAATGGAGGAAACTGCAACTGGCCTATTGGCTCATACTGGGCAGTCCCGTTTGAACCCAACCCCTATCACTCATATAGCCATCCAACCTATATGTTTGAAGCTATCCAGCGTATTCAAGTTAATGATTATGTTTGGTAACTTGTTCCACTCATCCACTACTTTATTTCCAAACCAATTTTTACCTATTGTATCTCTCGCCTAAACCTAAATTTGTCTAATTTAAAACCATTGCTACGAATTCGGTGCTGGTTGGATAGTTTGAGTACCTTTGTTATATCACCTTTGTTTAGCCCTGATTTCCATTGTTTTTTATACATCTCGATCATATTGCCCCTTACTCTACGTTTCTAGAGGTAGTGGAATTTAAGATACTTTAACCTGTCTCTGTACTCAAGGTTCCTAATGCCCAAAATTAGTCTTGTTATTCTCCTCTGAATTCTATCAAGAACTGAGCTGCGTAATCTAAGTCAGGTCTCACATGGATAAGATATAGTTTTAGGATAACCTAGCTAGTCTTGTAACTAACAATCCTTTACTTTTACTTAAGTATGGTTTTTCTAATGCCTTTACTCAAGTACAATTGAAAAAACAAAAATCGTTACTCGTTACATGTTCCAAACAAAGCGTTTTAATATCTGTGGCAAACTAATATATATATTTTTTTTTCATGAATTAATTAATTATCAACCAATGTGTGCGTGTGGGGAGGACACCACATGGGCACATAACTATTGGTCTCGTGAGGCGACGTGAGGTCAGGTTAGGTCAGGTGGCAGTAGCCATGACAGCAAACTTTCCCTTTGATCTTCTTATGTCTATTAGTACCTTAACCAGCCACCTCACCTAGCCTACCCTCTTATCTCCCCTTCTCCTATCGAATCCTCTCTCTTCTCCCCCACATTTCCTTCAGGGGCTTGGTCTTCCTGTTAGTTTCAAAGAGACTGCAGGGGCGGAACCAGGAATATGTTAGAAATAAAGCAAACAGAGTATTAGGTTTTATATCTAAAAGTGTAAGTAATAAGAGTGCAGAGGTCTTATTGCAACTATATCTTGCGCTAGTCATGCCGCACCTCGATTATGTGGTTCAGTTCTGGTGCCCTTATTATAGAATGGATATTAATTCACTGGAGTCGGTGCAGCAAAGAATGACGGAAATGATTCCGGGACTTAGAAACCTACCATATCAAGATAGGTTAAAGAAACTAAACTTGCATTCCCTAGAAAGACGAAGAGTGCGGGGAGATATGATAGAAGTATTTAAGTGGGTGAAAGGAATCAATAAAGGGGATATAGATAAAGTTCTTATAATGTCCGAGCAGGATAGGACTCGGAGCAAAGGATATGAGTTGGATAAGTTTAGGTTTAGGAGGGAGATAGGAAGGAACTGGTTCACAAATAGGGTGGTGGACGAGTGGAACATGCTTAGCAACTTTGTAGTAAGTGCTGGAACGCTGAAAAGTTTTAAAAGGAGGCTAGATAGATTCATGGATTATAGAGAGTAGTAGTAACTCTCGACAGGAGCTGCCATGCACAGGCCAACCGGCCTATTGCAGACTCCTTATTTTCTTATTTTCTTATGTTAATACCAAAGGCGGGGGGGCTTCGAAGAAGTTGTGGGTGGGGGCACATAGCTAGCACAGCGAGTCCACTCAGTTAGGGGGTTTTGGGGGGTTCTGTAACCTCTTCCCCACCCCCAAAATATTTTTGAAATCTGACATTTTCATGGGCATTTTGAAGCCATGTGCACTTGATATTAAGAGATATTCTGAGGCCAATGGTAATTACTTTTTACTATACAAAAACGCCTAAGTACAATACTGCATTAAAGAAAAGGCACTGGAATTTTCTGATGAAAATGGGAGTCTGGCCGCAGGAGCCCCCCCCCCCCTACCCCTTCTTGGATCCGCCCCTGATATGGAGAAAATATTGAGATGACTTAAGGATAACGGGAGTTAGCAGCCACCAAATCGTGGGTAGCATACAATAATTAAATCTTAATTATCACGAATAAGTAGGTGGTGACATAAGGTGGTTAGCGACTCTCCCAGTGGTAGCAGGTCCTTGACAGTGGGACAGTCAAGGCAATACTGTACAGTTGTGTTGAAGGGTGTTAGTTTGGGACAGTTACAGAGTTTACAGGAAGAGAAGTGCGTGTCATTCCGCGCCTCAGATATATTCCTGATAGGTCTGTATCCTAACCTAATGCGAGCAGAGATAACATTATGTCTGCGAACCATAGGTTCATGTCGACAATACTTGTGTTGATAAGGAAGAAAGTGATTAAAATGTTGGATGGATATATTTTCAGCCCGTTCAGTGTCCCTACGATGGATTGTAGGGAAAAGAGTGGCTGAATGTATTATCTTTCGGTAGGTAATGCTGGACTTATATTTAGGCCTAAAAGATTCTCATTCGACAGTCACAATATCGAGAATCAATAAATGATTAATTTGATTTGAATTGAATTGAAACAGTTTATTTAGCCAGAAAAACACAGATACAGAGTGGATAATAACAACAATATTAACATGGCTGAGCCAGTTGAGAACCTGAGCTCTCTTTTAGACACCTGATATATACTATACATTTACCTCAAGGAAGTATTATGTAACATTAAGTATCATCTGCAATAGTACAATAGCATGGTGGTAATAAGAACATCTCGTAATGTTACCACGGTTATCACTTCAATATTTATTAATTTTATTTATTTCTTATTTTTTTAGTTTACTTTTTATTTATTTATTTATATATACATAAATTACAATGGAATTGAAAAACCTAAGTACAATGGGGGAGCAGTACAACATGGGTTGTACAGTAATATGGTTGAACAAGAGGACAGAGCTGTCAGGATTATGTCTAGTTGGCAATTATGTTTATTGCAATGGTAATTACTCATCTATTACATAACATAACATAAGAACATAAGAAAGTGGGATACTGCAGAAGGCCGACTGGCCCATACAGGGCAGATCCCTTTCACACCCATCCCAGCACTTCCATGTGCCTATCCAACTTCGTCTTGAAGCTCCCTAGCGTCCCCGATCCTACTATAGCACTCGGTAGCCTATTCCACATATCCACAACTCTATTACCAAACCAGTGCTTGCCTATATCCTTTCTGAATCGGAATTTATCTAATTTAAAGCCATTTGTTCTAGTTATTTCGTTATTACTGAGCTTCAGAACATCTTCCATTTTACCCTTGTTAATCCCACTTACCCACTTGAACACCTCTATCATATCTCCCCTAACTCTACGCCTCTCTAATGAATGCAAGCCTAAGCTTTTCAGTCTTTCTTCATATGGAAGGTTTCTAATATTATGGATCATTTTTGTCATTCTTCTTTGTACTCTCTCCAAAGAATCTATGTCCATTCTATAATAAGGACACCAGAATTGAACCGCATAATCCATGTGTGGCCTCACTAATGCTAGGTAAAGTTTCAAGATAACGTCAGCAGTTCTGTTACTCACACTCCTAGATATGAACCCAAGAATCCTGTTTGCCTTGTTGCGAACGCTAATACATTGTTTTCTAGGTTTCAAGTCGTTGCTAACAAATACACCTAGATCTTTTTCACAATCTGAGTTTTCTATTTCCGTGTTACCTAGTTTATACTTAACGTTTGTATTCGTCTTCCCTATCTGTAGTACCTTGCATTTATCAGTATTAAAATTCATTTGTCAGTCTACTGACCACTCATGTAAGGTATCTAGATCTCTTTGAAGGTGTTCAAAGTCACTGTCTGAATTTATCACTCTCCCCATTTTGGTATCATCTGCAAATTTACTAATCCTACTAGTTATACCTAAATCAAGAACATTTATGAATATAACAAACAGCAGAGGGCCTAATACAGATCCCTGGGGAACTCCGCTTTTGACCGCACCCCAGTCTGACTTTAATCCATTTATGCTGACTCTTTGTTTCCTACCAGTTAACCATGACCTAATCCATTTTAATAATGATCCACCTATTCCATGTGCTTCTACCTTCCTTATCAATCTCTCATGAGGGACTCTATCGAATGCCTTACTGAAATCTAAATAAATTATATCATATGACTTATCATTATCTACCGCTTCATATACTTCTGAGAAAAAGCTAAGCAAATTTGTGAGACAAGAACGTCCCTGGGTGAACCCGTGCTGAGAAGAATGAATTAAGTTGAATGTTTCAAGGTGGCTTCTGATTTTTGTAGCAATAATTGACTCTAGCAACTTGCCTATGATTGACGTGAGACTAATGGGACGGTAATTTGATGCAATTGATTTATCACCTTTTTTGAAAATCGGAACTACATTTGCAAGTTTCCAAGCTTCTGGCACTAGGCCCGATTCTAATGACTTATTAAATAAAACTGCTAATGGATTACTCAACTCATCTCTACATTCTTTTAATATTCTAGCATATACCTCGTCTGGACCAGGCGATTTATGAGGCTTCAGTTTGTTAATTACTTTAAGCACATCGTTACTAGTAATATTGATATTCATCAACATATTTTCTATGCTGTCGTTATATACCTTATGAACTTCTGGAAACTGTGCTAGGTTTTCATTTGTGAATACGGAGCGAAAATGACTATTTAACTTACTACACATTTCTAACTCATCATCAGTCATTTCTCCTGTCGTAGTTTTAAGGGGACCTATTGTATCTCTAACCTTTGATTTATACAGTTGATAAAAAGTTTTGGGGTTATTTTTCGATTCGTTTGCTACCTTGATTTCATAATTTCTCTTTGCTTTCCTAATTTCTGTTTTTACCTGTCTTGTTAGGTTCTGATAGTAACCAAGTAAGCGATTTTCGCCTTTCTTAACTTTTCTATATACTCCTTTCTTTTTCCTTAGAAGATCTAAGAGTCTATTATTCATCCATTTTGGTTGGTTCCGTATCGATCTGAATTTTCTTTTAGGGATGTGTTTATTTTGAGCATTATGGATTGTCGCAATAAATTGTTCATAAGTAGCTGCTAAATTAAATTCGGGGTTCTCCCGTCCTAAGTTGACAGTTTCCATATTATGTTAAAATATATGGCTTTATGATCACTGTTTCCTAGTTCGTCTCCAATCCCAACATCTTTTACTAGATTTTCATTATTTCTGAGAACTAAATCGAGGATATTATTTCCTCTAGTGGGCGAGTTTATGAATTGATATAAAAAACTATCTTGTACTACTTCTAGAAAATCTTCAGATTCATTATCGCTAAGTTGATTTTTCCAATCTAAGCCTGAAAAGTTGAAATCACCTAGAATACATACATTGTTTCTATCAGATGCCTTCTTTATTTCCTCCCATAGCAATTTACCATCGTTCCTACTCAAATTAGGTGGTCTATATATAACACCAATGACTACGGACTCATTGCCCTCACCAATCTCTACCCAAATACTTTCATTGTCGCTATTTGTTTTAATGTTTGATTTATTGCAGCTTTTTAATGACACCCTGATATACACTGCTACACCGCCCCCTCTCCTTCCTACTCTGTCAAATTTAAATAGGTTATATCCTGGAATATGAAATTCTGCTAAAAAATGTTTGCTGTTTGAATTTATCCATGTTTCCGTTATTGCAATTATATCTATGTTCTCTTTACTAACAATGGCCCTGAGCTGGTCCATTTTGTTACACAGGCTTCTACTATTAGTATAACAAACACTCAATATATTTCTTCCGTTTCTATCTGTTTTACATTTATTACTTTGATGTTTGTTATTATGACTAACTATATTTTCAGCATTATCTACTTCTGTTTCACTGCTGTTATTTTCACATGGTATTTTCCTCTCTTTACCATTGATGGGATTTGGACATATTAAAACCCCACCTTTACTACCCTGTCAACTATCTTTGCTAGCACCGCCACCCCCTTCCTACTTAAATGCACCCCATCCCTTGCATACATACTATCATCACCAAAGTACAGGCTCCAACTATCAATGAATGGCGTCGACAGCTCTTTACACTGTTCTTCCAACCAGCAATTGAAACCAATTGCACGGGACATCCATTCACGACTGGCACCACGTCTAGGTAGGATAGAGCAAGCAATAGGAGTTCCACCCTTCACCCTAATCTTATCTAGAGCTTCCCTATACAGTTTACGCAGTTCGACACTGGTAAGCTTACCTACGTCATTGCCTCCTGCACTGAGTAAGACTATGGGGTTGTCTCCACAGTCATCAATGACGTTCTCCACTCTCTCCAGTACTCTACCTATCCCTGCCCCGGGGAGACACTCGAGCTTCCTAACTTTAGTGCAGAGATTGTTACCTAAATACTTCACCATCGAGTCTCCCATGACAGAAACACATTTGACCTTACCTGAGTGTGGTGATTTCTTACCTGCGCTACTCCCTCTCTCCACACTAACAGAGGGAGTAGCACTCGTGGTGTTACTAGCACCTTCCTCACACTCGTCACTTAAGGTGCTTAACCTGTTGTTTAGGTCTACAGCTGAGTGCCTTTTTAGAGTGCATTTTGTAGCACTAGCAGCAACTACCTTCCATGAATCCACTTCAACTTCACCTTCCTTCACGACACTGGCAAAGGTTTTCTTCTCCTCTAAAACTAGCTTCAAGGCAAAGTTTTCGCCCTTGAGACTCTGGACCTCCTTCTCAACCTTCTCCAGTCGGTCTTGCAAGGCAAAACAAAGCTGGAGAACGTGAGAGGTGGTCGAGTACTCGTCAGCAGCTGCCATGTCACTATGTCACTAACACTGACAGGAACACAGGTCCGCACTGGCTGAGGGTCAGAGGTCAATTTCCGATAAAACGGTTTTGATGGTACAATAAAAGCAGGTACTGTAAATATAGCAGGTGTTACCAGAAATATTAATACTTAGACAATAGATATTCTTTAAGAGATGATTTAAAGGAAGGGAGCGCAGTCTTTGCTCGGATAGGTGGGGGTAAGATGTTCCACACCTTCTCACCGTGATATTTTATAGAGGTCTGGGACAAAGAGAAGCTTTGGGTGCCTTAAGTTGTATATCTGATTATTCCGGAACTGGAAATATTTATTGTCAAGCAAGTGATTGATAGATTTATAAACAAAGAGGGCACAGCAGTAGGTGTTAATATCTTCGAATTTTAACATTTTAAATATAGCAAATTTTTCGTTTGTGTGATCTGTTTTTTCAAGTAGGTCATTGTCCGTACAACTCTCTTTTGTGCAGTAAACCAGAGATTGTGTTTTTGAAGAGCCAGAGGCCCTCCATAGTGTGTGACAGTGTATCAGGTGTTGGTAAATAAGATCATGATAGATTTCTTTCATTGCTGTGAGAGTGAGTGACTGTCGAGTGTGATGCATGATACCGCACTGTTTATTGACTTTACTGTGAATGACTTGTATGTGGTTTCTCCAGTTAAGTTTCTCACCAACAATAACTCCGAGTTATTTAGTATTTTGTTCGCCTTTGAGGACTGTATTACCAAGGTACAGGGGGACCAAGTCTGTGGTAAGTTTTTCCTTCTGTGAAAATCGTGTAGTGGGTTTTCTCAAGGTTTAAGGTCAGTTTATTACGTATTACCCAGGTCCTGACTTTAGTTAATTCAGTGTTCATAGTTCTCATCAAGGAATGGAGGTCTGAGTTGCTGGCATAAAGATTACTATAGTCTGCAAATAAGTTGTATTTTATGAGTGTGCAAATAAACATGTGTAATGCTATGTCTTTGATTTTTATCTTTAGTTAACTAGTTTTTTATAATTTATTGTGGATTTATTTTCATATTTGAGACAATTAATGAGTTTTGTTACTTTTTACTTCAGTTCTTGAGTATTTTATGAGTAAAATACTTTTTTACTTCTACTTGAGCACATTGAACTTTGGATAATTTTAATTCTATCTGAGTAACATTTTGCCAATGTAACAAAACTTTTATTTAAGTAACTAAGTCCAGTATTTTTTACAACTCTGCCTACGACATACTGTAGTTGGTGACCTTGAAGGATAGGAGAAGGGGTAGCAATCTATGTCAGGGATAATCTGTGGTGTGAAATAAATAAGGAAATAAAAACTGAACTGAATACAGAAACAATATGGATAGAATTAACCGATGGAAGGGAAAAATTATTCACAGGAGTAATATATAGACCTCTTAATCTTGATAGAGTTAATGAGTGACTTATTTGGGATGAAATGTGCAGGGCATCCAGGCATAGCCAAGTCTGTATAGTAGGCAACTTTAACTTTAGTCAAATAGACTGGACCGACCTTAGGAGTAACTCAGAATCACAGGATTTTCTTGAAACAGTTCAGGACTGTTTCCTATGTCGCCTTATAGCCGAACCCACCCGTGGTAATAATATGCTATGGAGACCTGTGGTGTAATGGTCAGCATGCTCGCCTCGCAAGTGAGCGCACCCGGGTTTGATCCCCGGGCAGGGTGAAACTATGGGCAAGTTTCTTTACGTCATTTGCCTCTGTCTACCCAGCAGTATTTGGGAACCCGGATGTTAATTGATTTGCAAATCGTATTCCGAGGTAATAGTTAGCCAGTACAGTTCACCAACTTGTCCGAAGTTCTCGGACTATTCCTTGACACTGGATCATGCAGCTCGATTATGCGGTTCAGTTCTGGTGCCCCTATTATAGAATGGATATAAATTCACTAGAGTCGGTGCAGCGAAGAATGACAAAAATGATTCTGGGACTTAGAAACATTCCATATCAGGATAGGTTAAAGAAACTTAACTTGCATTCCCTAGAAAGACGAAGAGTGCGGGGAGATATGATAGAAGTATTTAAGTGGGTGAAAGGAATCAATAAAGGGGATATAGATAAAGTTCTTATAATATCCGAGCAGGATAGGACTCGGAGCAACGGATTCAAGTTGGATAAGTTTAGGTTTAGGAGGGAGATAGGAAGAAACTGGTTCACAAATAGGGTGGTGGACGAGTGGAACAAGCTTAGCAACTTTATAGTAAGTGCAGGAACTCTGGAAAGTTTCAAAAGGAGGCTAGATGGATTCATGGATGATAGAGAATGGTAGTAACTCTCGACAGGAGCTGCCATGCACAGGCCAACCGGCCTATTGCAGACTCCTTATTTTCTTATGTTCTTATGTTAACTCAGGGTGTGGATGTTGTGTTGGCGAAGGATTGTACAGTACACCTTAAACGAATTCACGCCTAGGTTGCCCTAGGGCTGGCCATCCCCGTTACACGAGGGGGAGCCATTATTATTATTATGAATAATATACTAGATTTAGTTCTGCTAAACAAAGAAAACTTCATTGGTAATGTGAAGGAACGAACTAGCAGCTAACAGTGATCACAAAGAAGACTCAAAGTAGAATTTAATGTCAGTCACAAGGAAAACTCCATTAAAGTCCCAGGTTTCAGAAGGGCAATTTTTGATAGTTTGAAAAGGCAGCTGACAGAAGGGGGTATCACGTTTGAGGATGAATTACACGACCACACTTGAGGTGACCTCACACAATATACCCACAGAAGGCAACCTCACTTTACGTGGTGACCTGACCTGATCACGAGATCTGAGGTTTGGGAGTTCCACAAAAATTTAAATACTGAGTTACTTAATGCACAAAGGAAGAACATACCATAGAGAAATCTCAGATCAAATAACAACAACCCCCAAATGGATAAATAATTAATTATTTAGAGAATATTATTGGACAAAGGAAGTTTATAGAATAAATCGCGGTGAAGTTTACCTTTGAGATTATTATAAGGCATTGGCCAAGAGGGTTAAGACCGAGATAAGAAAAGCAAAGAGGAATAATGACCTGAAGGTAGCAAAGAGGAATAATGAACTGAAGGTAGCAAAGGAGGCGAAGTCAAACCCCAAGGGATTCTTCCAACTGTATCAAACTAAAACACAAGACAAGATTGGACCAATATAGCCAGATACCAGCGAGCTAACGGATAACGACTGAGAAATGAGCAATAATCTGAACAGAAATTCTTCAAGTTTTCACCACCGAAAATTTAAACATGATACCCGAGGCACCGATTATATGCAGAAATAGTAAAGAAAATAGATTAAGTGAGATAGAAGTGACCTATAGTTAGTAGGTAGCTATCAAACAGCGAGGTACTACCGCCTGGGAAGATATTGGAAGCATAATGTATTGTTTAATGGAAGACCCTGCTGCCATATGGCATCACAAAAATTTTGACCAAGTCCCAGGTTGGTGATCTGACCTTCTGCCTCATTAATACACAATTGAAGGGTTTCAATTGTTTCTCTTATTAGTATTATTAGTATTATTTTTATTATTATTATTATTATTATTATTATTATTATTATTATTATTGTTATTATTATTATTATTATTATCATTATTATTATTATTATTATTATTATTAATATTATTTATAATAATTATTATTATTATTATTATTATTATTATTATTATTATTATTATTATTAACATTATTATTATTATTATTATTATTATTATTATTATTATTATTATTATTATTATTATTATTAATATTATTATTATTTTTATTATTGTCCTCAGGCCCTGGTGGGCTAATCCCACAAAAAAAAATAACAAGCTAAAGCCTAATAAGTCACCAGGCCCCGATGAGATATTTGCCACAGTTTTAAAGGAATGTAAGGAAGAGCTTAATATGCGATTAGCAAATTAGTTTATCATGTCCTTAAGAACAGGTGTAGTACGAGAACCCTGGAGGATTGCGAATGTGATACCGATTGTCAAGAAGGGAGATAGATCACTATCCTCTAACTACCGTCCAATCAGTTTAACATTAATTGCAGGCAAATTGCTGAAAGAAATGTTTTCAAACTCTATTTGAAATCCCCTTTAGAAGTACAAGTTGATCAATGATTCCCAGAATGGCTTCACAAGTGGGTGTTCACGTCTGACTAATCTATTAAAATTCTTTTCAGCTGTTTTCGAATCAGTGGAAGACGGGCAAAATTATGATGTGGTATACTTCGACTTTAGCAAACCCTTCGACAGAGTCCCCCACGAAAGACTAATACATAAAGTGGAGGTTCATAGAATTGGAGGAGATATTCTAAAATGGATTAGGGCTTGGTTCCAAGACAGGAAACAGCGAGTAGGCATTAACGGCACTAAAATCCGATTGGGGTAACCTCACTAGCTGGGTACCCTAAGGCTCAATACTTGGACCATCACTATTTATTATATACATAAACGACATAGATATAGACGTAGACAACAACATAATTAAATTTGTTGATGACATTAAAATAGGGCGTCTAATTAAATCTGTCAAGAGCCCCGCAAAACTACAGGAAGATCTAAAAAACATTTTCGAATGGTCTGAAAAATGGGCAGATGAAATTTAATGTACTTAGTCTAGGAGATGTAAACAGGAAAACCATTTATCAGATGAACAACGTTGTCATAAAGAAATCCGACTGTGAGAAAGATTTAGGAGTAATGATAAGTAGGAATCTTAAACCAAGTCAATAATGTGCATTTTTTCGAAACAAAGCTAACAAAGAACTTTGGTTCATACAAAGGAGTGTTAGTTACAAGACTAGAGAGGTTGTCCTAAACTATATCTGGCACATGTGAGACCTCACTTGGATTACGCAGTTCTTTTCTGGTATATCCATTCTGGAGTACGGTGGTACCACAGAATGGATATAGAATCCCTAAAAAGAATTCAGAGGCGAATGACGAGACTAATCCCGGGTATTAGGAACCTTGAGTACAGAGACAGGTTAAAGCGTCCTAATTTGCAGTCCCACGAGAGACGAAGATTGAGGGGCGATATGATCGAGGTGTATATATGGAAGTCTGGACTAAACAAAGGTGATATAAGAAAGGTACTCAAACTATTCAATCAGGAGCGAACTCGCAGCAATGGTTTTAAATTATATACATTTTGATTTAGGCTCGAGATAGGTAAACATTGGTTTGGAAATAGAGTTGTGGGTGAGTGGAACAAGTTACCAAACATCACCATTAACTCGAATACGCTGGATAGCTTCAAACATAGGTTGGATGGATATATGAGCGATAGGGGTTGGGTGCAAACGGGACTGCCCAGCATGGGCCAATAGGCCCACTGAAGTTTCCTCCATTCTAATGTTCTTTTGTTCTTGACCTTGGAAATGACCCATGACTTTTAATCGTGGATATACTGTATTACCTTCGTTGGTGCATTCATATGTAGGTGTTGCATTATACAAAGAGTGTTGCGTATATGCTTACTGTATATCTATATGTTCGTGCATCAACACACAAACACACACACACACACACACACACACACACACACACACACACACACACACATTTGTAGGGGCAATAGTGAAGTAATGTTCCTTAATTATATTTACTTTCGTAAAAATTTTCAGGAATGAACTTCTAGAAATTACATATATTTGGAAATACTTTGACTCTAATTTGAGCACCTACGTTTTAAAAGAAATATTGTATTTTAGTATGAATACATTTTCATTGAAGCTCGTAGAATAAAAAGTAATTTTAGGTAATTGCGCTACCAAGGTAGCTTCTAGGATATTAGGGGTGGCAGGAACCCTTGTCACTCAGGTCATCACCATAGAGACCGATGCTGTATAATAGGCCAGCCCAATATGCCGTTTCAGTTTTGGAAGACACATAATACTGTGAACTAGTGGATCTACTTAATTAGAAGACTTCAGATCATAAGGTAAGGAAGACTGAAACTAATTTTGTGAAAAGCAGTGTTTTCTACAACAATGGTTTTCGTTATGCTTATGTTCAGAGGTGTATATAACGTGTCAAACTATTTGGTATATTTTTCTTAGTGGGGCCGTTCTTACCAATAGCTTATTTTCTTGTCAAATGTCTTAAATATAATATCAAACAAGTGATCGTGGGCACTTCGTGGCCGGTGGCGAGTCCGGTGGTACAGTTTACCAAAGCGTGAAAGGTCGAATGCTCGTGTTTGGCAAGAGCACAACCGCCGGACGGCTGGCAGCGTACAGCGACATTGTTTTCCAGCGTAAATAAAATGGTAGATTAATGCCTTCCTAAAGAAACCTTCGACATGGGACCAGCATTGTTCCACTCTACGAATTTTAAGCGATTTTTCCACCAAATTTTATGAAAAACGAACGTGCCGTTTCGGCTGCCCAGAACAGACACACAAACAGACACACGGCTATTCCTATAGTATATGAGATAATCATAGTCGTGGTTGTTATAAACATGGTCGTGGGTGTTATAATCATAGTCATCGTTGTTATAATCATTGTCGTGGTTGTTTTAATCATAGTCGTGGTTGTTATAATCATAGTCGTGGTTGTTATAATTATGGTCGTGGTTTTATAATCATAGTCGTGGTGGTTATAATCATGGTCGTGGTTGTTATACTCATAGTCGTGATTGTTATAATCATGGTCGTGGGTATTATAATCATAGTCGTGGTTGTTATAATCATGGTCATGGGAGTTATAATCATGATCGTGCTTGTTATAATCATGGTTGTGGTTGTTATAATCATAGTCGTGGTTGTTATAATCATGGTTGTGGTTGTTACAATCATAAGAACATAAGAACATAAGAAAGTGGGATACTGCAGGAGGCCGACTGGCCCATACAGGGCAGATCCCTTTCACACCCATCCCAGCACTTCCATGTGCCTATCCAACTTCGTCTTGAAGCTCCCTAGCATACCCGATCCTACTATAGCACTCGGTAACCTATTCCACATATCCACAACTCTATTACCAAACCAGTGCTTGCCTATATCCTTTCTGAATCGGAATTTATCTAATTTAAAGCCATTTGTTCTAGTTATTTCGTTATTACTGAGCTTCAGAACATCTTCCATTTTACCCTTGTTAATCCCACTTACCCACTTGTACACCTCTATCATATCTCCTCTAACTCTACGCCTCTCTAATGAATGTAAGCCTAAGCTTTTCAGTCTTTCTTCATATGGAAGGTTTCTAATATTATGGATCATTTTTGTCATTCTTCTTTGTACTCTCTCCAAAGAATCTATGTCCATTCTATAATAAGGACACCAGAACTGAACCGCATAATCCATGTGTGGCCTCACTAATGCTAGGTAAAGTTTCAAGATAACGTCAGCAGTTCATAGTCGTGGTTGTTATAATCATGGTCGTGGTTGTTATAATCATGGTCGTGGTTATGATCATGCTCGTGGTTTATGATCATAGTCTTAGGTGTTATAATCATAGTCGTGGTTGTTATAATCATGGTCGTGGGTTGTTACAATCATAGTCGTGGTTGTTATAATCATGGTCGTGGTTGGTATAATCATGGCCGTTGTTGTTATAATCATGGTCACGGTTGTTATAATCATGGTCGTGGGTGTTATAATCTTGGTCATCGTTGTTATAATCAATGTCGTGGTTGTTATAATCATAGTCGTGGTTGTTATAATCATGGTCGTGGTTGCTATAATCATGGTCGTGGTTGTTATAATCATGATCGTGGTTGTTATAATCATGGTCGTAGTTGTTATAATCATGGTCGTGGTTGTTATAATCATGGTCGTGGTTGTTATAATCATGGTCGTGGTTGTTATAATCATGGTCGTAGTTTTTATAGCCATGGTCTTGCTTGTTATAATCATGGTCTTGGTTGTTATGATCATGGTCGTGGTTATTATAATCATGGTCGTGGTTTTTATAATCATGGTCGTGGTTGTCATAATCATGGTCGTGGTTGTTATAATCATGGTCCTTGTTGTTATAACCATGGTCCTGGTTGTTATAATCATGGTCCTGGTTGTTATAATCATGGTCGTGATTATTACAATAAGGGTCGTACCTGAGACACAGGTAGAATAAACCCCACACCTTATCTTTAATCTCATTAAACCCAGATTAACCTCACCTAATCAACAGGATTAGAGACCATTAGGATTGTTTCACCAATATGATATATTTCACATTGGATTAATAACAAAACATTTATTCACATTTCCAATAGCTAATGTCTTACGGATATCTTATCAAGTTGTGAGTCTTACTGTACATGTCTATATAATTATGTTTTATTCTTGCAAATATTTATAGTTCGTTGTGTAGTGTATGGTATGGTATGGCATTGTATGGTACAGTATTGTATGGTATTGTACTGTATTGTTTCCGGCTGACAGCGTACAGCGAATGAGGGTGCGGCAAGTCCGTAGACTTGCATGGTTAATTAGGGTGCGTTTTCCAGCGTAAATAAAATGGTTATGTAATGGCTTCCTAAAGAAACCATCGACATGGGACCAGGTTTGTTCCACTCTACGAATTTTTTTGCGATTTTTCCACCAAGTTTGATGAAAAACGATTGTGCCGTTTCGGCTGCACAGACAGACAAACAGACAGACAGATATACATTCGTATAGCCCTATAGTATATTAGATTTAAAAATTAACGACGAATAACAAGATATTGTACAATCAGTTAATTAATAGTAATTTTCTTTTCCATAAGAAACTACCACCATTAAAACCACCACTACCAACACCCCCACCATTTCTTCCATTTCAGGTTATCGCTCTTATTTTCCTCGTCTTGAAAACGTTGTTCTTTTCTATCAACCAGTGGTGAATTTATGCACCAGCAATGACAACCACCTATTCCAAGACGACCCCAGGTAGTTCTCCCACGTAGCATCCAGCTCATGTACCAGGTAGACACCAACTCTTTTTTCCAGATAGACAACAACTCTTACTTCCAGGTAGAAAACAACTACTGTATGAATCCAGGCAGAGATTTTGGAGGGGACATACTCACTTGGCGGCAGCAGGAATTTTACCATTTGTCGGTGAATATCAGACGTCACCCAAATCATTGACACTGAAGTTTCTCCTCATCCCTTACGGCATTAATTGCAAATTTTATGTGTATGCACCAGCGATCACCGGGCGAGTTTTAAGTGTATGTTTGGGTTGACGGTTGGCCTACTTAAGAAGGAGCAGTCTCGCGACTCCGGCCCCTGAGGTCAGTGACAAAAAATCAACTATTATATGCCTGCTGCCGTTGACTACGCACAAGCAGACACCCAGGAAGTGCCAGCTACCCTCCACACCCGACCAAGTAAGACTTTATTACTATACTTACATCAGTGTGATCATAGAAATTGTGATTATTCCTGCCATAGATATACAAATAAGAGTCAGGTGTGACAATTCCTGCTCCCCGTGTATAATTCTGATCTTGTATCGAACGTTGCCCTCACCCCCCAAGGGTAGCCTACACACCCACGCACGCAAGTATGTCACTACTATCCAGACCTCTCTGCCCTTTTCTTATAAGAACTAGTCTCCTCCGTATGAGATAAAAGCAGATGTCAGTGGCAGACATTCCTGTTGCCGGGTAACTGCTTTTACTGCATCTGTGCAAACCGGAATCAAAACTGCACAAGCTGTGAACGTGCGAGAAACAACTGCTGATGCGTGGGGTGTAAAAAGAGAAACAATTGTTGTAATCCCCAGGGCAGGGATCCCTCACAGGAGGACACAGTGGACATCCCCCGGACACCACCACCCGATGATAGCAGTGAGTCCACTCGGTCTGAAAATGTAGTACCAATAATTGCTATTCCAACCTTTTGCAGATGTCCACGAAGTGAATGACAGACAGCCTCTACAGTGGAATGGCATGTCGATGGAAAATGCGGATATATGGGTTAAAGAAACCTACTCAGAAGTTGTCAGTTGGTCGCCAGCTAACCTGTTTAAACCACCCAAGTGTGCGGCCACTAAAGATATGATTCGGGAAATGACTCGCCTCATAATCGAGTACACTCAGGACTGCTTCCTTGCCCCATCAGCTCTTCAAATACTGGCAATAATATCCCATCTATTCTGTCAAAGGACACACGCAAGGCCTAAATACAAAGAAATGTGGCAGCAATGAAGAGAAGATTGATAATGTGGCAGAAAGGAGCCCTTAATGATCTCCTACGTGAAGCAAGAACACTGCAGGAGAGTCTAAAATTCATAGGAGACAGAAAGCAAAACACCGAGGATGTTGCCAGAAAGTTTGGTAACAAGAGGCGGGTGGGAAAAGTGTTCTTGGAGGTACGATCTCTCACAGAGGAATCTTCTGGTGGTGTTCTGCCAATAAACAGAGAGACATTACAACAACTGAAGGAAAAACATCCCCCTGCAAGTGAAGAGGAAGGCATCAGGTTTCAGGGTGCCTATACCCCTCCAAACGCTGTCATGTTCGAGAAAATAACAAGAGGGATGGTGTGGATAAAAGCACTGAAAAACAGGGAGGGGCAGGCCCTTCAGGCCTGGACGCAGTCGGTTGGAGAGTCATCCTCAGTACTAACAAGTTTGGCGCCGTAGCGAGTGATCTCTGCAATGCCACCGCCGTCCTTGCAAGAAAGCTAACAACCTCGTGCTGCTATCACCTTCATGCTCTGACGGCTTGCCACCTCATTCCCCTGGATAAAAATCCAGGATGTAGACCCATAGGAGTGGTGGAAGTGCTGACAAGGATCATTGGAAAATGCATAATGGAGGTGGTAAATGTTGATGTCAAGGCAGCTGAAGGGAACCTCCAAGTATGTGCTGACCACCAGGCTGGGGGGAAAGCTGCCTTCATGCCACGAGAAAGATATTTGAGCATAGTGATTGTGAGGCAGTCCTCCTGGTTGACGCTTGCAACGCATTCAACATAATCAACCGCAAAGCTACACTGCACAACATTAAGATCAAGTATCCAAGCTATGCAATGTATGTTGAAAACACCTAGGAACCCATCAGACCTCTTTATAACAAGCTTCAAGGCTCTAAGAGGAGATACCATCATACAGTCAACTGAGGGAACAACGCAGAGGGATCCTGTTGCCATGGCAATGTATGTACTAGGCCTATCCGTGCTCCAACACACAACAAAATTTTAAACAAGTGGCTTACGCTGACGATCTTACAGGATCAGGAAAAGTGGAGGACATCAAAAAGTGGTGGGACCAGATAACATCACGTGGTCAACAAATAGGGTACCACCCAAATGCCAGCAAGTTCTTCCTTATTGTGAATCCAGGACACTATGAACGGACAGTGGAGGTGTTCGGTGGAAGTGAGGTCAAAATAACAAAGGAGGGCCAAAGACACCTAGGTGCTGTAATCGGTACGAATGACTTCAAGACCGAGTACGTAACGGGAAAGGTAAATGAGTTGGTGAAGGAAATCTATGCTCTGTCTGATATTGCTAAAACAGAGCCACATGCGGCTTTTGAGGCATTCACCCATGGAGTCAAAGATCGCGGGAATTACCTGATGCGCACTATCCCTGATATCGGACCCTCCACCACCCTCTGCAAGAAGCCATCAGCATCAATTTCATTCCAAAATTACTGAAACACCTTCACTTAACCCCAGCAGAAAGGTCAATCCTTGCACAACCACCGAGACTGAGAGGAATGGGATTGACTAATCCAGAGGAACTTGATGCCACCGATCATCAGAACTCAGGCAAGCTCACGGCAGCCCTCACTGAGGACATAATAGCTCAAAATGCAATACCAGCTAATTAAACAAGATTCGACGGTCCATTACGACAGAACGACAGCTCACCCAAAGTGGTAAACTGCAGGAACTGATGCTACAAGTGCCAGAAAATTGAAAAAAAGGTGTCTATAGCGCAGGAGATGGGCGCCTCGAATTAGTTAACAACGTTACCGATAAGGGCAAAAGGTTTCAGTGTTAATAAACAAGAATTTACAGATGCCATTTCTCCAAGATACGGTAGGCCAGTAGAAGGTTTGCTCTCCCAATGCGTGTGTGGCTCTTCCTATGTGGCTTCGTTTGCATGAGGCTCGACGAAGTAAGGGATCTCACAGCTAATAAATTGAAGGAAATCTGTCATGATGTCAGGGTAGAACCGCCTCTCACCCAGTGGACGGTGAGAATTTCCATCACAGGACTTCAAACACATTAAACGAAGCATGTGTGGACGTCAGTGGTCGAGGATTCTTTCCGCAGGAACAGCGAGCCTTCTTTGACATAGAATTTTCGATCTCATGGCTGCATGTCACCTTTAACCTAGCTCTCGATGCTGCACACAGGAGGAACGAGAATGGCAAGATCAGGGCGTATGGGGAGAGAATTTTGAATGTTGATTAGGGCAGCTTCACTCCTCTGGTGTTCACAACCTCTGGTGGGATGGGACCAAGCGCAAGATGTTTCTATGCCAGACTCGCGGAGGTGTTATCTGAACGAAAGCAGAAGTTACGTTCAGACTGGTTGAGATGTCGAATGCCCTTCTCTCTGCTTAGGTCGGCATTGCTCTGCCTCAGGAGAACGAGAGCATCGTCCCCAAAGCTGATAAGTCGCAGATATTGACTATGAGGCAACAGTAACTGAATGCTGTTTAGATCTGCGGCAAAACTAATTCAACACAGCTAGGGTAGTTACTTTTGTATTAGGATATTTAATTTGTAGGCAATAAAATGGTGGCGAAGGTGTGGCTATTGGGGGAGGCTGGAAGTCACTCATAAAAAAAAGAAGGCAGAGAACAGCTATGTAACAGGTAAAGAAGAATTTACATTCTAAGCAGATTAAAACTACTATTAAGAACACGAAAAAAAATAACCACCAAGAAAATAAAAATCATGCTGCATGGAGAAAGTTTTATATTCTGGCCAAATTCTTTCCCTAATCCAGCAAATACTAGCTTATATTCCAGCCAGCGACTGGGTTATGTTCCAGAAAGTTAGTAGACGTATATAATAACTTATAAGAACCGTAATAATATATAAAAAGGCCATAAACTTGAGTCTCCCCAACTTGAATGTCTCTGGAACTCATACAAAATTTGTGTGGTAGGAAGTCTAGTATCTGGTTGAGTTTGTAGGTTCTCTAGGAACTCGACGTCAATGGGAGTACAATATCATGTTGTTTGTCTTGGAGATGAGTTTCCTCTGCAGGTGGCTTTAATTAAAGGGGAGACTGGAGCATCTGAATTACCATACAGAGACTTATGTTAGAATAACGTGAGTGAAGTTAAGATTATAGCTGTAGGCAAAACTAAATGAGCTTCTTTAGTGTTACCATGAAAAAGAGACAATTTAGGAAGTATCAGCTGATTATCCACACATAGCCAAGATTTAATGTGGCTACAATGTGGTAAACCCACATATGTTGCAGATAGAAGGTGTTGGTGAACAAAGCGTCTTTAGGCTCACATCCAGGTGCTGGCTATACAGGTTCACAGTGTGTGAGTGCATGAATCTTCAATGTGTTCCCATGTGTGTTTCAGTGTGAGAGGTTGTGTGCATTGTAAGATTGTTTCCATGAATGGGATTTTTTTTAGTGTAGTTTTGCAATCGAGTACGTCCACCTGAGTGCTGAGATAGCAAGTGTTTGTTTTCTTCAAATGTTTGTTGATATCTAACTACCACTGGCTTATCTGTTATCTGATAAATATATACGAGGTTATCTATAGTTGGCAAAATGGTCAGTTGCCTTATAAAGGCTAATTGGCGATTATCTCTATATAGCGTAACACACACACACACACACACATACATATATGTATGTATGTGTGTATGTATGTATGTATGTATGTATGTATGTATGTATGTATGTATGTACGTATGTATGTTTGTATGTATGTATGTATGTATATATGTATGTATGTATGTATGTATATGTACGTATGTATATATGTAATAATAATAATAATAATAATAATAATAATAATAATAATAATTAACGGTTTATTGAAAAAATTCTGCAGCCCGAAGGCTGAAAATATACATTGGACATAAATGACTTATTACATACATTGGTGGTTTAACAAAAGCCTTCATTAGAGAAAGGTAAAGGAACATACAGTGAACATACAGATTAATGTAGGTGTTGAACAGCAAACTCGTAGTGTAGTAACTCCCTCCCAGATGGTGTTAGGAGGAACTCACGTGGTGTAGTAGTTCCCTCAGATGTTGTTATGAGGGACCTGGCGTGGTGTAGTAATTCCCTCGCTGATGGTGTTATGAGGGGCCTCACGTGGTGTAGTAATTCCCTCACAGATGGTGTTATGAGGGACCTCACGTGGTGTAGTAATTACCTCACAGATGGTGTTATGAGGGACCTCACGTGGTGTAGTAATTACCTCACAGATGGTGTTATGAGGGGCCTCACGTGGTGTAGTAACTCCCTCACAGATGGTGTTATGAGGGGCATCACGTGGTGTAGTAATTCCCTCACAGATGGTGTGATGAGGGGCCTGACGTGGTGTAGTAATTCCCTCACAGATGGTGTTATGAGGGACCTCACGTGGTGTAGTAATTCCCTCACAGATGGTGTGATGAGGGACTTGACGTGGTGTGGTAATTCCCTCACAGATGGTGTGATGAGGGACTTGACGTGGTGTAGTAATTCCCTCACATATGGTGTTATGAGGGACATGTGGTGTAGTAATTCCCTCACAGAAGGTGTTATATGAGTGAGGTTTGGTCCCAGGCCTTCCTATCGTAGTATGTATGTATGTATGTACGTATGTATGTATGTATGTATGTATGTATGTATGTATGTATGTATGTATATATGTATACACATGTGTGTGTGTGTGCGAGAGATTCTGTTTATCAGTTTGTGTTTGTGTTATACAGTTATATACTGGAATGTAATTTCGTCCAAGATACCTCAAGGTCGCCCAGGTGGAAGGAGGGAGTTTATGGTGGAGGGGAGAGCAGTAAAAACATAAAATGTCGAGTTCCAGGACCAATATACACCGCCTCCCTTCCTCTCTGTTTCTACCTCTCTTCTCTCAATCTCTCTTATGTTGGCCTCTCTTTTTCCTTTTCCCTTTCTCTCTCTGCCCCCCCTTTTCCCATTTCTGTCTCTTTCTCCCCTCTTCGTCTTCATCTTCCTTATCTGTGTTTTATCCAATCAAATATTCCATTTTTTTCGCTTCTTTAAACACACGTTCCTTTCCTCATCCTCCCTCCTTCTACGTCCTTATCCCCCACCACACTCCTACCCTCCCTCCTCTACTGCACTCCCTGTACTCCCTCCCTCTATCTTCTACCACACTCCCTCCCTCTATCTTTTGCCACACTCCCTCCCTCTATCTCTACCACACCCTCCCCCCATCTCTCACCACACTCCCTCCCCCCATCTCTCTACCACACTCCCTCCCCATCTCTCACCACACCCTCCCCTATCTTCTGCCACACCTCCCCATCTTCTACCACAACCTCCCCCATCTTCACCACACCCTCCCCTCCCTATCTTCACCACACTCCTCCCTATCTTCTACCACACTCCCTCCCCATCTTCACACCCCCTCCTCTATCTTCTGTCACACTCCCACCCTCCCTTACTCCCTCCCCCTATCTTCTGCCACACTACCTCCCTCCCTCCCTTTCTCCCTCCTCCCTCCCTTTCTCCTCCACCACTCTTCTTCCCTCCTTCTCTCTTCCGCCAGACTTCCTCCCTCCCTTCCTCTGCCTTTGATCACATTATCTATTTCTCCTATCTTTCCATCCTCCCCTCTCTTTTTAATCATACACCAACTATCTCCTCTCTTTCCCTGTTTCCTTCTCATCTCATGTTTACACCCTACTCCCTACCTATTGTTTTCTTTTCCCCCTATATTCTACTAAACTCCTTTTCTCCCTCCGTCTCTTCCTTTTTCTTCCCCTACACTTCCCTTCTCTCCCTCCCTCCCTCCCACTTCCCCCAAATATTCCACCACTCTCCCTCCCTTCTGCGCATCCTCATTATTCCACTACACTCCTTCATTCCTTCCCTCCTTCTCTCCCCTCGATTTCCCCTCAGTGAGTGTGTAGGGTGG
>NW_024736071.1:1618417-1714724 GCF_018991925.1 Homarus americanus
TAATTTGTGCTTCGTTCGGTTACGTATTGCTGATACTCCACCGAAATTCCTGGTACGTCTGACACTCCCATTTACACCTCCGACTTCTCCAAGTAATCTCCGATAATTCTGTGGTACACCTCTGACACTGCCAGGTACTCTCTGACTTTCTGAGGTACACCTCCCATTTCTCCCAGTTCTCTTCCGGCTTACTCTCAGGTACCTCCTTTTAAATTTTTTCTTACACTGCCAGGCACCTCTGACACTCCATGGTACCGTGTTCATTTCCCAGGTACATCTCCGTTGCTCTCTGGTACACTCTGGCACTCCCAGGTACCTCTGGTATTCCCAGGTGCACCTCCGCTACTCCAGTACACCTTTGACCTCCCTTGGTGACTCCACTGACACTCCTGGTACACTTCTGACACTCCCATGGCACATCGGCTTCTCCCAGGTACACTTCTCTGATGCTCCCAGGTACACCTCCGTTCTCCCAGGTACACCTCAGACACTCCTTGGTTCACCTCCTGACACTCCCTGGTTCTGCCAGGTACTCCACTCACCCCAGCCTCCTGTTTTAACACTCCCAGGGTTCCTCTGACATTCCCGGTACCTCAGACACTCCCAGGTACACCCCTGACACTCCCAGTACCTCCCTGCACTCCCGGTACTCTACTAACACTCCCTGGTTTCCCCCTAGCACTCCCAGGTACACCTCTGAGCCTCCGGAGGCTCTCTGGCTTACTCCTGGAACACCTCCACTCCAGTACACCTCTGACACTCCAGTGCACCCCTGATACTCCCAGATACACCTCTCGCATTCCCCAGGTACACCTCCTAACCTCCCAGGTACTCCTCTGACACTCCCTGTTTACCTCCGTTGCTCCCAGGTACCTCTAAACTCCCAGGTATACCTCTGACACTCTGAGTCTCCCGTCTCCCAGGTACACCTCTGACATCCTCCAGTGCACCTCTTGCTCCCCTGTTTCTCCCTGGCACTCCCAGGTACCTCAGACACTCCCTGGTTCACCTCTGACCTCCCAGGTACACCCCTGCCTCCCGTGCACCTCCTTTAACTCTGGTACACCTCAGACACTCCCAGGTACCTCTGACACTCCCAGGTACTCACCCTGCTTGCCTGGTTCACCTCTGGCACTCCCAGGTACTCTACTAACACTCCTGGTACAACCTCCCAGGTACACCTCAGACTCCCAGGTACTCCTCTCCTCCTGGCCTCCCAGCACTCCCAGGTGCCTACAGCACTCCCAGGTACTCTACTAACACTCCCTGGTACACCTGGCCTCCCAGGTACACCTCTGACATCTCCCAGGTACTCCTCTCACCTCCCTGGAACACCTCTGACACTCCCAGGTGCACCTCTCACCTTCCGTGTTTTCCTTGCTCCCAGATCCACCTCCTGATACCCCCAGGTACACCTCTGACACTCCCGTTGCTCCTCTGACACTCCCAGTTACCTCCGGCTTCTCCCAGTTACCCCTACCTCCCAGGTACACCCCGACACTCGCAGATACACCTCTCATATTCCCAGTACACCTCTGGCCTCCAGGCTCCTCTGGCCTCCTGGTACACCTCCGACACTCCCAGGTACCCCCACTCCCAGGTATCTCTGCTTGCTCCCAGGTACTCCATGACACTCCTGGTGCCTCTGGTACTCCCAGGTACCTCTGACACTCCCAGGCCCTACACTCCCAGGTACACCTGATACTCCCAGGTACACCTCAGACACTCCAAGTACACCCCTGACACGCCCAAGTACACCTCGTGACACTCCCAGGTACACCTCTGACTCTCCCAGGTACACCCCTGACCCTCCCATTACACCTCTGATGCTCCCAGGTACACCTCTGACACTTCCTGGTACACCTCCCAGCACTCCAGGTACACCTCTGACACCCCAGGTTGCACCTCCGACACTCTGATTACACCCTGACCTCCCAGGTACACCCTGACACTCCCATTTTACCTCTGATACTCTCCCAGGTACCTCTGACACTTCCTGGTACACCTCTGACACTCCCAGGTACAATGACACTCCCAGGTACACCTCTGACACTTCGGTACACCTCCTGACACTCCCAGGTAAATCTCCCGTGTTCCCAGGTACACCTCTGACACTCCTAGGTACACCTGTTAAACTCCCCAGTTCTGCCCTCCCAGGTACACCTCAGGCCTCCCAGGTTTTGAGAGCACCCCAGGTACATTTGACACTCCCAGGTACACCTCTGACAGTCTCAGGTACATCTCTGACACTCCCAGGTACCCTGACACTCCCAGGTACACCTCCTGACCTCCCCGTGCTCCCCCAGCACTGCCGTACACCCTGACACTCCCAGGTACACCTGTGACCTCCCAGGTATTCCTCTGACCTCCTGGTACACCTTATACACTCTTCACCTCAGACACTACCAGGTACACCTCTGACTCCCAGGTACACCTCTGACCTCCCAGGTACATCTCTACACCTCCCAGGTACACCTCTCTGACCTCCCAGGTCTCCTGTCACTCCCTGGTACACCCCTGATACTCTCGAGGTACACCTCTCCACTCCCAGGTACACCTCTGGACACTCCCAGGTACCTGACACTCCCAGGTTTCTCTCACAGCTTGCTCCAGGGTACTCACTAACACTCCCGGTTACACCTCTGATACTCCTGGTACACCTCTGACACTTCCAGGTACACCTCTGATACTTGGTACCTCTGACACTCCCAGGTACACCTCTGACACTCCCAGGTACCTCGACTTGCTCCCAAGTACACCTCTGAGCTCCTGGTACGTCCTTTTAGGTACACCTCCTGTTTTGTGCAGGTACCTCCTGACTTTCCTGTGCACCTCTGACATTCCCAGGTACACCTCTGACCTCCCCAGGTAAATCTCCCGTGCTCCCAGCTACACCTCTGACACCGCTAGGTACTCCTCTGACTCTCAGGTACACCTCGGCATTCTCCCATTCACCTCCGACACTCCCAGGTACACTTCTCAACTCCCAGGTACACCTCTCACCTCCCAGGTACACCTCTGATACTCCTAGGTTTACCTCTGACATTCACAGTGCTCACTCAACATTCCTGGTACATCTGACCTCCCAGGTACACCTCCGACACTCCCATGTCTCCCGTCTCCCAGGTACAACACCGCAGGTACTCCTCTGACTCTCAGGTACACCTCCATTTCCCAGGTTCACCTCCGACTTGCTCCAGGTACACCTCTGGCACCCCAGGTACACCTCTTACACTGCCAGGTACACCTCTGACACTCCATAGTACACGTGTGCATTCCCAGGCACATCTCCGACACTCTCAGGTACCTCTGGCACTCCAGTACACCTCCGATATTCCCAGGTGCACCTCGATGCTCCCAGGTACACCTTTGACACTCGTACTCCACAACCTCCCTGGTACATCTCTGACACTCCATGCATACCTCTGGACTCCCAGGCCCTCTGATGCTCCCAGGTACACCTCCGGTCCTCCCAGTACACCTCAGGCCTCCCTGGTTCTCTGACTCTCCCTGGTTCTGCCCAACCTCCCAGGTACTCCTGCTCCCTGGTTTTACCTAGCCTCCCAGGCCCTCCCAACATTCCCAGGTACACCTCAGACACTCCCAGGCCCTTTTAACCTCCTGTTACACCTCTGTACTCCCAGGCCTCTGCCTCCTGGTTTCACCCCGACACTCCCAGGTACACCTCTGTGCCTCCCAGGACTTCCTCTGACTCCTGGAACACCTCCCGACACTCCGAGTGCACCTCTGTGCCTCCCAGGTACACCCTGATGCTCCCAGATACTCTCATATTCCCAGGTACCTCTAACACTCCGGTGCTCCTCTGACCTCCTGGTTCCCTCCAACCTCCCAGGTACACTCTAGACTCCCAGGTATACCTCTGACTCTGAGTGCGTCTCCGTGCTCCCAGGTGCACCTCTGACCTCCTGGTACCCTCTTGCACTCCGCTACTCCCAACTCCTTGCCTCATACACTCCTGGTTACCTCTGTGCTCCCAGGTTTTAACCTCCCAGGTTACTCTTCTCTGGTCCTCCAAACCTCCCTGGTACACCTCTGGCACTCCCAGGTACTCTCTGGCACTCCTGGTTACCTCACTCCCAGTGCTCTGCTGCTCCTGGCCTGGCCTCCCAGGTACCTCTAGCCTCCCAGGTACTCTCAGAACACCTCCCCGGCACTCCCATTTTGGCCTCCCAGTGCTCTACTTGCTCCTGGTGCCTGACCTCCCGTTGCCTCTGGCCTCCCACAGGGCCTCCTGGAACACCTCTGACCTCCCAGGTACACCTCTCACCTTCCGTGTGCACCCCTGATACTCCCAGATACCTCGATACTCCCAGGTACACCTCTGAGCCTCCCAGGTGCTCCTCTGACCTCCCAGTTACACCTCCGACACTCCATTACACCCCAACACTCCCAGGTACACCCGGCACTCGCAGACCCTCTCCATATTCCCAGGTACCTCTGACCTCCCAGGTACTCTTCTGACACTCCCACCTCCGCCTCCCAGGTACACCTTTGGCCTCCCAGGTATTCCTCTCGCTCTCCCAGGTACTCCATGACACTCCTGGTACACCTCTGATGCTCCCAGGTACACCTCTGACCTCCCAGGTACCTCTGACTCTCCCAGGTACACCCCTGGCACTCCCAGGTGCACACCTCAGACACTCCCAGGTACACCCTGACCCCAAGTGCACCTCTAACACTCCCAGGTACACCTCTGACACTCCCAGGTACCCCAACACTCCCATTTACACCTCTGATGCTCCCAGGTACTCCTCTGACCTTCTGGTACACCTCTGACCTCCCAGGTACCTCTGACACCCCAGGTTACACCTCCGGTTCTCCCAGTTACACCTAACACTCCCAGGTACACCTGACACTCCCATTTACACCTCTGATACTCCCAGGTACCTCTGACACTTCTGGTACACCTCTGGCTCCAGGTACTAGCTTCCCAGGTACCTCTGACACTTCCAGGTACCTCTGACACTCCCAGGTAAATCTCTGTTCCCAGGTACACCTCTGACACTCCTAGGTACACCTGTTAAACTCCCAGTTCTCCCCAACTTGCTCAGGTGCCTCAGACACTCCCAGGTTGTAAACATCCCCAGGTACATTTGACCTCCCAGGTACACCCTGACAGTCTCAGGTCATCTCTGACCTCCAGGTACACCCCAACCTCTCCCAGGTACACCTCTGCCTCCCACGTGCTCACTGACACTGCCTGGTACACCTGACACTCCCAGGTACACCTGTGACACTCCCAGGTATTCCTCTGACACTCCTGGTACACCTTATACACTCTCTGGTACACCTCAGGCACTACCACAGGTACACCTCTGACACTCCTACCTCTGCCTCCAGGTACACCTCTGCACTCCCAGCCTCCCAGTACTCACTGTCACTCCTGGTACACCTCTGATACTCTCAGGTACACCTCTGACCTCCCAGGTACCCTCCCAGCACTCCCAGGTACACCTCTGACTCTCCCAGGTACACCTCTGACACTCCCAGGTACTCCCACCTGCCTCGGTTACCTCTGATGCTCCTCAGGTTACCTCTGACACTTCATGTTACCTCTGATACTTCCCAGGTACACCTCTGACACCGCTCCCAGGCACCTCCCAGCACTCCCATTTTCCAGCTTAAGTGCACTCTGACACTCCATTTTTACTCACCTAGGTACCTCTAACATTGCCAGTGCACCTCTGACTTTCTGGTACACCTCTGAGCACTCCCAGGTACACCTCTGACACTCCCAGGTAATCTCCGATACTCCCAGCTACACCTCTGACACCGCCAGGTACTCCTCTGACTCTCAGGTACACCTCCGACACTCCCAGTTCACCTCCGACCTCCCAGGTACCTTCTCAAGCTCCCAGGTACACCTCCTGACACTCCCAGGTACACCTCTGATACTCTAGATTGCCTCTGACTTCACAGGTACTCACTGACATTCCCTGGTACATCTGACACTCCCAGGTACACCTCCGACACTCCCAAGTCACCGTGCTCCCAGGTACACCTCTGAGCACCGCCAGGTACTCCTCTGTCTCAGAGTACACCTCCGACATTCAGGTTCACCTCCGGCTCTCCCAGTACACTTCTCACACTCCCAGGTACACCTCCCAGCACCCCAGGTACACCTCTTACACTGCCAGTACACCTCTGACACTCCCTGGTACGTGTTACATTCCCAGGTACATCTCCGACACTCTCAGGTACACCTCTGGCACCCTCAGGTACACCTCCGGTATTCCCAGGTACCTCCGATACTCCCAGGTACACCTCTGGCACTCCCGGTACTCACTGACACTCCCTGGTACACCTCTGACACTCCCATGTACACATCTGACACTCCCAGGTACACCTCTGCCTCCCAGATACCTCAGACACTCCCAGGTACACCTCGGCACTCCCAGGTACACCTCTGACACAGCCAGTACACCCCTTACACTCCCAGGTACACTGACACTCCAGGTAAACCTCTGACACTCCCAGGTACCTCTAACATTCCCAGGTACACCACTGACATTCCCAGGTACACCTCTG
Organism: Homarus americanus; assembly: GCF_018991925.1. Classification (NCBI taxonomy): domain Eukaryota; kingdom Metazoa; phylum Arthropoda; class Malacostraca; order Decapoda; family Nephropidae; genus Homarus; species Homarus americanus. The sequence continues at coordinate 1,624,967 of NW_024736071.1, forward strand.
ACTCCCAGGTACCTCCCGGCCTCCCAAATGCGTCTCCCGTGCTCCCAGGTACACCTCTGACACTCCAGGTACTCCTCTGACTCTCAGAGGTACACCTCATTTCCCAGGTTCCTCGACACTCCCAGGTACACTTCTCACACTGGTACACCTCTGACACCCCAAGTACCTCTGACACTGCAGGTACACCTCTGATCTCCTGGTACCTCTGACATTCCCAGGTACATCTCCCTTGCTCTGGTACCTCTGGCCTCCCAGGTACACCTCACATTCCGGTGCTCTCTGACACTCCCGGTCAGACACTTCCAGTACTCACCTACATTCCTGGGCTACCTGTTGCTCCAGGTACCCCTCCGACACTCCCTGGAACACCTCTGGACTCCCAGGTACACCTCCCAGCAACCTAGGTACACCTCTGACACTGCCAGGTACACCTCTGACACTCCGTGGTACACCTGTGACATTCCTGTTACATCTCCGCACTCCCAGGTACCTCTGGCACTCCCAGGCACCTCTGACCTCCCAGGTACCTCTGGCCTCCCAGGTGCATCTCCCGACCTCCCAGGTACACCTCTGACCTCCCAGGTACCCCTCTTACACTCCTGGTTCTCCCCTGACCTCCCAGGTACACCTGGCCTCCCAGGTGCACCCCTACTCTCCCAGGTACACCTCTGACGCTCCCGGGTACCTCAGGCACTCCCAGGTGCACCTCTGGCCTCCCAGGTACAGACACTCCCAGGTACCTCTGACACTCAGTGCTCCTCTGACACTCCCAGGTACACCTCAGACCTCCCAGGTACACCCAGACACTCCCAGGTACACATCTTCCTCCCAGGTACCTCTGACACTCCCAGGTGCACTGTAACACTCTCAGGAACACCTCCGACACTGCCAGGTACACCTCTGACACTCCCAGGTACACCTCTGAGCACTCCCAGGTAAACCACTGACACTCCCAGGTACACCTCTGATACTCCCAGGTATCACCTCTAGGCCTCCCGGTACACCTCCGGCCTCCCAGGTGCCTCCACGGATACTCCTGGTACACCCCCCAACCTCCCAGGCACACCTCTGCACTTCAGGTACCTCAGACACTCCCAGGTACACCCCCAACACTCCCAGTACACCTCTGACACTCCCAGGTACTCACTAACACTCCCTGGGCCCCCTAACCTCCCAGGTACACCTCTGACCTCAGGTACTCCTCTGACACTCCCTGGAACACCTCCGACCTCCCAGTACACCTCTGACCTCCAGGTACACCATGTCTCCAAATACACCTCTTATACTCCCAGGTACCTCTGAGCACTCCCAGGTACTCCTCTGACCTCCCAGTCACCTCCGACACTCCCAGTTACACCCCAACACTACCAGGTTCACCCCAACACTCCCAGATACACCTCTCCATCTCCCAGGTAACTCTGACACCCCAGGTCTTGTCTGACCTCCCAGGTACACTTCTGACCTCCCATGTACACCTCTTACACTCCCTGGTTCTCGTGCTCCAGGTACACCTAAGGCACTCCCAGGTACACCACTGACACTCCAGGTAAACCTCTGCATGCTCCCAGGTACACCTCTGACATTCCCAGGTACACCTCTGACACTGCCAGGTACTCTGACACTCCGTGGTACCTGTGACATTCCCTGTTACATCTCCGACACTCCCAGGTACACCTCTGGCTCCCAGGTACACCTCTGGCCTCCCAGGTACACCTCTGACCTCCCAGGTACATCTCCGACCTCCCAGGTACACCTCCCAGCCTCCCAGGCCTCTTACCTCCTGGTTCTCTGACCTCCCAGGTACCCCTGCCTCCCAGGTGCACCTAACACTCCCAGGTACACCTCCCAGCTCAGTACACCTCAGACACTGCCAGGTACCTCTGGCTCTCCCAGGTACACCCCAGACACTCCCAGGTACACCTCTGACACTCCCAGGTGCTCACCTCTGACCTCCAGGTGCACCTCAGACACTCCCAGGTACACCCCAGACACTCCCAGGTACATCTTACACTCCCAGGTACACCTCTGACACTCCCAGGTACACCTGTAACACTCTCAGGCACCTCCGACACTACCAGGTACACCTCTGACACTCCCGGTACACCTCTGACACTCCCAGGCCACTGACACTCCCAGGTACCTCTGATGCTCCCAGGTATGCCTCTGACACTCCCAGGTACACCTCCGACTCTCCCAGGTCCACAGATGCTCCTGGTACACCCCTGACACTCCCAGGTACACCTCTGACACTTCCAGGTACACTCAGGCCTCCCAGGTACACCCCTGACACTCCCAGGTACACCTCTGACCTCCCAGGTACTCCTGCCTCCTTGGTACACCTGACACTCCCAGGTACTCCCACTAACACTCCTTAGGCCCTCCTGACACTCCCAGGTACACCTCTGAGCCTCCCAGGTACTCCTGACCTCCCTGGAACACCTCCGACCTCCCAGGTACACCTCTGACTCTCCCAGGTACACCTCTGGCCTCCAGTTACACCTCCGGCTTGCTCCAGGTCACCCTGACACTCCCAGGTACACCTGACACTCCCATTTACACCTCTGATGCTCCCAGGTACACCTCCCAGCACTTCCTGGTACCCTCTGACCTCCCAGGTCACCAGCAACACTCCCAGGTACACCTCTGCACCTCCGTGGTACACCTGTGACATTCCCTGTTACATCTCCGACTCTCCCAGGTACACCTCTCACACTCCCAGGTACACCATGTGTCTCCAAGATACACCTCTTATCTCCCAGGTACACCTCTGACCTCCCAGGCCTCTCCTGACACTCAGTTACACCTCCGGCCTCCCAGTACACCCCAACACTACCAGGTTCACCCCTGACCTCCCAGATACTCCTCATACTCCCAATTACACTCCGACCTCCCAGGTACTTCTCTGACACTCCAGGTACACTTCTGACACTCCCATGTACACCTCTTACACTCCCTGGTTCTCCCCTGATACTCCCAGGTACACCTCAGACACTCCCAGGTACACCTAAGACACTCCCAGGTACACCACTGACACTCCAAGGTAAACCTCTGATACTCCCAGGTACACCTCTGACATTCCCAGGTACTCCACTGACATTCCCTGGTACACCTCTGACACTCCCAGGTACACCTCCGACACTCCCAAGTACACCTCTGACACTCCTAGGTACACCTCTGACATCCTCAGGTACACCTCTGACACTGCCAGGTACACCTCTGATACTCCCTGGTACACCTCTGACATTCCCAGGTACATCTCCAACACTCCCAGGTACACCTCTGGCACTCCCAGGTACACCTCCGATATTCCCAGGTACACCTCGATTCTCCCAGGTACACCTCTGACACTCCAGGTACTCACTGACATTCCAGGTACACCTCTGACACTCCCAGGTACCTCCGACACTCCCAGGTACACCTCTGGCACTCCCAGGTACACCTCCGACACTCCCAGGTACACCTCGGCCTCCCAGGTACTCACTGACATTCCCTGGTACACCTCTGACCTCCCAGGTACACCTCTGACACTCCCAGGTACTCCACGACTTCTGGTACCTCTGACATTCCCAGGTACATCTCCAACACTCCAGGTACACCTCTGACACTCCCAGGTACACCTCCGATATTCCCAGGTACCTCCGTTCTCAGGTACACCTCTGACATTCCAGGTACTCCACTGACATTCCCAGGCACACCTCTGACACTCCCAGGTACACCTCCGACACTCCCAGGTACACCTCTGGCACTCCCAGGCACACCTCTGACACTCCCAGGTACCTCCGACACTCCCAGGTACACCTCTGGCACTCCAGGTAAACCTCCGACTCTCCCAGGTACACCTCTGACACTCCCAGGTCTCCACTGACATTCCCTGGTACACCTCAGCCTCCCAGGTACACCTCCGACAATCCAGGTACACCTCTGATACTCCAGTTACACCTGACACTCCCAGGTACACCTGGCTTGCCAGTACACCTGACACTCCCTGGTACACCTGTGACATTCCCAGGTACAGCTCCGACACTCCCAGGTACACCTCTGGTACTCCCAGGTACACCTCCGGTACTCCCAGGTACACCTCCGATACTCCCAGGTACACCTCTGACACTCCCAGGTACTCCATTGACCTCCCTGGTACCTCTGACACTCCAGGTACACCTCCTGACACTCCCAGGTACACCTCTGATACTCCCAGGTACACCTCCGATACTCCCAGGTACACCTCAGACACTCCCTGGTTCACCTCTGACACTCCTGGTTCACCTCTGACACTCCCTGGTACACCTCTGACACTCCCAGGTACACTTCAACACTCCCAGGTACACCTCTTACACTCCCTGGTTTTACCCTGACACTCCAGGTACACAGACCTCCCAGGTACACCTCAGACACTCCCAGGTACATCTCTGACACTGCCAGGTACACCCTGACACTCCTGGTACACCTCTGAGCTCCCAGGTACACCTCCGACAATCCCAAGTACACCTCTGACACTCTAGGTATACCTCTGAAACCCCAAGGCCCTCTGACACTCCCAGGTACACCTCTGACACTCCCTGGTACACCTGTGACACTCCAAGTACACCTCTGACACTCCCAGGTACTCTGACCTCCTGGTTCACCTCTGACACTCCCAGGTACACCTCCCACTCTTGCCACCTCTGGCCTCCCAGGTACACATTCGACCTTCCAGGTACACCTCTGGCCTCCCAGGTACTCACTGACACTCCCTGGTACACCTGACACTGGTACACCTCCGATACCTCCCAGGTACACCTCTGGCCTCCCAGGTACACCCTGATGCTCCCAGATAATTCCAGATACCTCATATTCCCAGGCACACTCCCCAACACCCCAGGTACTCTCTGACACTCCCTGGCACACCTGGCCACTCCCAGGCAGACCTCTGAAACTCCCAGGCATGGGCCTCTGACACTCCCCAGGTAACTCCGATACTCCCAGATACACCCTGACACTCCTAGGCACACCTCTTACACCTGGTTCTCCCCCTGACACCCCAGGCACACCCCAGACACCCCTGGTTCACCTCTGGACACTCTGTTCACCCTCTGACACTCCCACAGGCACACCCCGACAGGCACACCTCTGACACTGGTACTCCACTGACACTCACTGTACAATTCCCTGACACCCCAGATACACCTCTGACACTCCCAGGTATTCATCTGACACTCCTGGGAACACCTACAACACTCCCAGGTACAGCCTAACACTTCCAAGTACACCTCATACACTCTCTGGTACACCCTCAGACACTCCCCCAGGTACACCTCTGACACCTCCCAGGTACTCCTCTGACACTCCCTGGTTCACCTCTGACACTCCCCAGGTACACCCCTAACACTCTCTGCTACACCTCTGACAGTCCCAGACACATCCGACACTCCAAGGTACACTCTGACACTACCAGGTACTCCACTGACACTCCCTGGTACACCCCTGACACTCCTAGTCTCTGACACTCCCCAGGTGCACCCCTGACTCCCAGGAACACCTCTGACACTCACAGGCATCACTAACACTCCTGGTACACCCTGACACTCCCAGGTACACTCCTAACACCCCAGGCACCACACCCCCTGGCCTGGACACTCCCAGGTACACCTCTGACACTTCCGTGCACACCCCTGGATTCTCCCCAGATACACCTCTCTGGATACCCCAGGCACACCTCTGACACTCCCAGGTACTCCTCTGACACTCCCCAGTTGCCACCTCCGACACTCCCAGCCCCTGACACCCAGGCACACTTGACACTCGCAGATACACCTCACATTCCCCAGGTACACCTCCTGACACTCCCAGGTACTCCTCTGACACTCTGGCACCTCCGACACTCCCAGGTACACCTCTGACACTCCCCAGGTATACCTCTGACACCCCAGGTACTCCACTGACACCCCTGGTACACCCTCTGATAATTCCAGGCACACCTCTGACACCTGTAAGTACACCTCTGACTCCCAGGCACACCCCTGACACCCCAGGCACACCACACACTCCCAGGTACACCCCCACACGCTGGGCATACCTCTGACACCCCAGGCACACCTCCTTCTGACGCTCCCAGGAACACCCCAGACACTCCCCACACACCTCTGATACTCCCAGGTACTCCTCTGACTCCTGGTACTCCCAGGTACTCCCTCTGACACTCCCAGGCACTCCCTCTGACACCCCAGGTACCTCTGACACTCCCCAGGTACACCCTGACACTCCAAGTTACACCTCCGCTGACACCCCAGGCACACCCCCTTGACACCCCCATGTACACCCAGGCACACCTCTGACATTCCCCAGGTACACCAATGACACTCCCAGGCACACCTCTGACTCTTTCTGGCACACCTCTGACACCCCAGGTAAATCTCCGATATCTGCACACCCCCTGACACTCATAGGCACACCTGTGCCAAACCTGTCTCCCTGACACCCCAGGCACACCCCAGACACCCCAGGTACACCTCAGACACCCCCAGGCACATCTGGACAACTTGCACACCTCCTGACACCCCTGCACACCTCTGACACTCCCACGCACTCCACCGACACCCCTGCACACCCCTGACACACCCAGGTACACCTGCAGACACTCCCAGGCATTCCTCTGACACTCTGGCACACCTCATACACTCTGGCACACCCCAGACACCACCAGGCACACCTCTGACACTCCCAGGCATACCTCCTGACCCTCCCTACCCACTGTCACTCCCTGGTACACCTCTGATACCTCAGGTACACCCTCTGGACACTCCAGGTACACCTCTGACACTCCCCAGGTACTCTACTAACACCCCTGTTACACCTCTGATACCTTAGGCACACCTCTGACACTTCCAGGCACACCTGATAACTGGTGTGCTCCAACACCCCAAGCACACCTCCTGACACTCCCAGGCACACCTCTGACAACTCCCCAGGCACACCTCTGGTGCCAGGTGCACCCTGACTTCCCTGGTACACCTCTGATAATTCCCAGGTACACTCCTTGAATCGGGTTGCTTCACACCACCAGTCCGTTTCATTACGATATTTATATTTGGGTTTTACGTAACGAAACTCCAAACGCAGTTCCTTTGTTTTATTATAAAAGGTTGTATATATAATTTGAGTGTATATCATCCGTAAGTCTCACTGTTCAGGAGTGAATGAGAAAGGGACGGCGTTTATGTATGATAAACGCTTGGTCACGCCCTTTCTTGATATGAGTTGAGGTGAGCAGTGCTTACAGAAATGCTGAGCTATGGGTCTTGGGCCCTCTTGTGTTGCCCACCACGTGTCAATCTCTCATGTCTTACCATAGACAGTGGAAAGTTACAGGGTGGGTGAATCTGGAATATACATCAGATGTATTGATCCATTTTCATATAATACGCTCTGTTGATGGAGACAGGTTTCCATTACATCGCCCGTCACCAGCCGAGTCTGCGAGGCCTAAATAACTCACAGAGTGCCAGTACATCCCAGACAAATAACCAACCATGTTATAAAATAGATATGTAGACACTAAGCTGGGGAAATTACCGTAGGGGATTTCTACTACAGGACTCCAGATCGCTTGTGTCGTACGGGTTAGTATGTTATGACAAGTTGAATTTTGATGGATACTGCCCGGTAATAACAGAACAGGAACATTATTGCCAGAATTAACAGAATAGAGGGAATCGTAAGACTTGGTAGCAAATTCTCGCGATAGATAAAATGGCGTTATTATTCGTAAATCAAAGCAAAATGTGTGTCTTCGTTCAAGAAAGCTAACACTTTTAATTTCTCTGATACTATTTGAATATCCTTGATAGTGAAATTCATTACAGGGAAGTGGAATTAAAGTGACGTGAGTTTTCGATTTAACGCAAAAATGCTGATGAGTAGTGTGTCGAGCTAAGTGTGTAGATAAGGAGTCTGGAGTGAGGCATTGTGGCATGTCTGATGGGGTTGTGGTGACGTCGCGAGGCTGCGCCCGTGGGGGCCCGATGCCTGGGGGCAGAGCTTGTTTTAGTATTCACCATATCCAAGGGTGGTTTATACTGTTCCTGTGTGAATATATAAGGGACAGCGGATGGGAAAGAAAAACTTATTAGTTCTGTCAATGTTTTCCACATTGTGGTGGCATTCCCCGTGAGTTGTACCAGCCTAGTTGGCCCTGCTGTGACCTACTAAAAATCCCAATTAGCGTTGTTGAACTTTTCATAGTCAGGGCTTTGTAAACCAGAGCATTTAACGACTGCCTGTATGAACCCTCGTTATATGGGGTGCGTATATTTTTTTCTTCGTACAGTGGTTATGTGACTATTCATGCTATCTTCCTTTTAGATAAAATATAGACCTATAATCGTCTTGTCGTGAAATTTTAGACTTAATTGCGGCGTTGCATGATATTAATAACATGTGTATCAGCTTTTTAGGTGTGGTAGTAGTACTGGTGTGGAGGTTGAAAACGCCATTGTAGTGTTAGTGTTACAAGTTAGTATTCTTACTCCTGAAGGCTGGGTTAATAATGTTGTTACCGATTTGGCAGCAGACACATTATCACCTGTAACAGGTGAACTGCTTTAGTATACTTAGGTGAGGTACTATAGTGATTACCAGATGTGAAGATGGGGGTTTAAAATTAGGTCAAATGATTAGTCAATAACTTTTCTACTTCCTACCGAATCATTTAACGTGTTCCTACTCAAATTTTATGTCAGTTTGGTTTTGATCATCGATGAGTTGGTTATCAGCAAACAGTTGCGTTAGGGGTTGATTTCGTCTACATTAGACATGGGAAATTAGAAATTATCTATTAGCCCTCTTGGGTCAATGAATACTTAACAGTAGTAGATCACTTGCCTCTCTATTTACAAGACAAATGAATATGAATTGTAGTTAATTATTAAACTATCAATAAGTAGACAGACACTTACAAACTACTGTAAATTATGGATTTAATGCATTAATCTTACATTGATAGTTCTACTATTGGTGTTAATCTTATCTGATTTAACCTGTCGGTGTGAGGTATATCTTCTGAACGTGTTCATGTGTAGAACTATGTAATTTAATACCTATTTATACAGAGTAGTGCGTCTGTGTAGAAAATGTGATCATTGTTCTGAGGAGTGGTGGTGAGTGGTGCCTCTTTGATGAGCGCTTGCTGCTGGTTTCCCTTGGCAACGAGAAGACGCTTTCTGCTTTGGTGAGAGGAGTCCACTTTGAATTAGGTGAATTCACCTCTGCGATCAGAAAACTGCTGATGATTGGTTATCACACGGTTGGTGCGGGTCGCTGGCGAAACTACGGTGTGCCGAATTCTTCTGATTACGTGTATATGGAGATCTGTATGATGACACTGAATTGCACTGCGCTGGATTATGCCAACAATACTGCCCAGCTACAGAAAGAGGGAAATACCAATTGAAGACCAGGCTACGAAACTGTTTTTCAACACTGCAACACTGTAATGTCTAGGGAATGCTGGAGTGCGGAGTCTATCTCAACCGCCTAATCTGATATGCACCAACAGGCTGTAATATATGTATATTAAGAATTCTGCAAGTATTTGTATGTGACAGAGATATGGTCACTACATATCGCCTCAATACGGATATAGTTTAAACACTCGGATTATGTAACGCCATTACCGCTGTGTGGTTTCTGTTTTTCACAAAACACAGACGGATGATACGACTACCACAGCTAGAATCCGTACACACCGCTTGCCACCTATATGAATCGCTGCTTGTCCAATTAACCAATCCGTTCACACATATTTATATTTGGGTTTTAAGTAACGAAACCCAAACGGTAGTTCCTTTGTTTTATTATAAAAGGTTGTAGATATAATCTTGAGTGTATATCAACCGTAAGTCTCTACTGTCTAGGGAAAGAATGAGAAAGTATTGTTTATGTATGATAAATGTTAGGTCACGCTCCCCATTTATATGAGTTGAGTGAGCTATCAGCTTAGGGGCATGGCAGTGCTATATTACAGAAATGCTGAGCTAAGTGGGTCTCATTCTTCTTGGGTAAGTTGCCCGCTCACGTGTCCATATCATGTCTCACCATAGACAGGAAAGTTACAGGTGAATCCTTAACATAATATCAGATGTATTGGACCCATTTATATAATACGTTCTGTTGATGAGACAGGCCCATTACACCCAATCTTTACCACCCTACCAACTAATCTTTTACTACCCTACCAATCACCTTACCAATTCTACCTAAATCTAATTAAATATCTTACCAATCTCTACCAATCTAATCTTTACCAATCATCTTACCAACTAACTCACCACCACCTACCAACTAATCTTTACCACTCTTACCTTCCACCCCACCCCAACTCACCCAACCACCCACCCTCACCACACCCCACACCCACCCCACCACACCCCTACCATCCACCACCAACCACCCACCACCCCACCAACGACCCACACCACCACCCCACCACCACCCTACCACCCACCACCACCACCACCCACCCACCACTTCACCACCACCTTACCACCCCACCACCCACCTCACCACTCTACCAACGCACCTTACCACTCTACCATCCACCTCACCACCCTACCACCCACCTTACCACCCACTCCACACCCTACCACCCACCTTACTACCTCCTACCTCCCACCTCACCACCTTACCAATCTAATCTCACCCCAATCTAATCTTTACCAATCTAATCTTTACCACCCCACCAATCTAATTCACCACCTACCACCCACCTTTACTAATCTCACCACCCACCTTAATTAATTCCACCACCCAATCTTACTAATCTCTCACCAATCTACACCTTACCACTCTACCTCTCAATCTAATCTTACCAACTACCACCCACCCACCACCCACCCCACCACTACCAATCTAATCTTTACCACCTCCCACCACCCACCCCATCACCCCACCAATTCAATTCCTGCCACCCTACCACCCTAATCTTTACCACTTCACCACCCAATCTCTCAACCAATTCCATCCACCCCACCACCCACCAATCTAATCCCACCAATCCCCACCAATCCAACTCAACTAATTCCACCAACTAACTCACCAACTCTCACCAACTAATCTCACCACCACCAACTAACTTTACCAATCTCACCAACTAACCCACCAATCCCACCAACTAACTCACACCCACCAACCACCCCACCACCTACCCAACCAACTCAATCAACCCCACCAACTAACCTCCAACTCCACCAACTAACTTCACCAACTCCACCAACTAACTCACTCAACTTCAACCAACTAACCACCACCTACCCCACCCCACCCCACCACCCCCACCACCCACCTCAATCATCTCACCAATCTGACCCACCACCCCACCACCCACCTTACCACCCCACCACCCACCCACACCCACCCACACCACCACACCCACCCCACCACTCTACCACCCACCTCACCACCCCAACACCCACCTCACCACCCCACCACCCACCTTACCACTCTACCACCACCTTACCACCCTACCACCCACCTCACCACTTCTACCACCCACCTTACCACTTACCACCCACCTCACCACACCCTACCACCCACCTCACTACACCCTACCACCCACCTTACCACTCTACCACTAATCTTACCAATCTCACCAACTAATCTACCAATTTACCAATTCAATCTTACTCAATTCTACCAATCTAACTTCACCACACCTACCAATCTAATCTCAACCACAATCTAATCTCACCACCCTACCAACTAATCTTTACCAATCAATCTGACCCTACTAATTCTTAACAAATTCTAATTTTACCACTCACCAATCTAATCAATTCACTGCTCCACCTTACTACTCTTCCACCGACCTTACTACCCTACCACCCACCTTACCACTCTACCACCCACCTTACCACCCACCTTACCACCCACCTCACCACCCTACCACCCACCTTACCACCCTATCACCCATCTTACCACCCACCTCACCACCCACCTCACCAACCTGCCGCCCCCCAGGTGTCGTGAGAACCAACCTAAAGAGTCTCTACCCTTGTCGAAATACATAAGCAATCAATTACCAGCCCCTCACCTGCCTCACCTTACTAATTAAGTGCTACTGTAGGTGCAGGTAAGGAAGAGCCGCTGGGACGGTAACACCTGCCTGACGGGGAGGAAGCATGGGGAAGTCCTGTAGGTTAATCTTTTAATATCTGAATTTGGCATTAGCTGATTACTTACATGACTAGTGGAGTGTATGTATGTATGTATGTATGTAGTGTTACGAGTTGGGGATTTAGAATATAGTTATACGTCTACCCAGATCCCAACAGGTAACAAAAAAAAAAAAAAAAACAGACAATCGGACTATAAAAGGGTAGACAAAGGATGCGAGTTTTCGTTGTATATAATAGAGTACCATAAATCCCTTAACAAAATATTCAGCTTATAAATTACCCTTAACCAAACTTAACCTAAACATTAACAGTATATACATATTAATACAACATAAACAATCTTGAAGCAAGTGGACGTGGGGGAGTTAATACAAAATACAAGTACTTAAGTGAGGAGCTGAGATGGCTGACGAGGAAGGCTGAGTATTGTAGAAGACGGTAGGTAGTCACTGCACGTAGGTTTAGAGGATAGATGATCCTGTGGTCACTTCCCAGAGCCAAGTCCTCTCTCCTCGAATTGGAGCTGACAAAGAAGACTAGGAGGAAGTGACGCAACAACCAGGATATGGAGAAGGGAAACCCCGGAGTGTTAACTAAGACAAGTCATACTCGTGTCTCGTCCCTAGATGGCGTTGCTCGTGGTGCTGGGTAGGTAGATCAGGACAATAGATGGCGTGGTTCGTAGTGCTGGGTGGAGGGGTTCGTAACACACCCCCCCTCCAAAGACCTCCGTAGCGCGGGCGCGAAGGAGGTGATCACCTGGTGCGTCTGGAGAGTAGCTGCTGCATTTCCACTGGAGCTCGGGATAAGGAGTCTGCAATCAGGTTATCGACCCCCTTTATGTGTCGGACTTGTAGATTATGGGGCTGGGTGAGGAGAGCCCAGCGGAGGATTCGCTGGTTGGAGGTCTTGTTGGTTTAGGGCCTTCTATGGTCGAGTAGTTGGTCTGATGTCTTTTCAACTTGGCGGAGTAATATGCCACAGGGTGAAGAACATCAGTGGTTGGGTCGGGTTGTAGGAGCACAGCCCCCACTCCGACACCACTAGCGTCGATTTGCAGATGGAAGGGCGAGGTGTAGTCAGGGGGGTGGACTACAGGCTTGGAGGCAAGGAAGGCTTTGAGGCGGTGGAAAAACTGGTCGCACCTCTGGTTCCAGATGTAAGGGACCGCAGAACTGGTAAGGTCTGTGAGGGGTCCGGCCACGCTGGAGAAGTTACTGCAGAACCGACGGTAGTAGCCGCACATCCCAAGGAAGCGCATGAGTTCCTTCCTCGTCCTTGGAATGGGGAAGGACAAGATGGCTCTAACGTTTGCGTCCTTGGGTCTCACCATACCATGCCCAACGATATGTCCCAGGTAAGTCACTGAGGCCCGGCCAAAAGCAGATTTAGCCAGGTTTATGGTGAATCCAGTCTCTTGCAGTCGTGCAAACAGTATCTCCAAACGCACCAGATGTTCGTCCCAGTTGTCCGACACCACCACCAGGTCATCCAGGTAGGCGAACGTCCCACCTAGGTCCTGAATAAGGTAGTTGATGGCCCTCTGGAATGTGGCCGGAGCATTAGAAAAGCCAAACGCCATAACCAAATATTGAAAAAGACCAAATGGAGTTATAAATGCCGAGATTATTTTTGCCCTATCCGTGAGTCCCACTTGATAATATCCTTTCAATAAGTCCACCGTACTGATAAATTTGGCACAGCCTATGCTGTCTATTATATCTTCAATCAAAGGTAAAGGGTAGGAGTCTGAGACAGTGACCTGGTTCACTTTACGATAATCGGTACAGAAACGAAAAGTGCCATCGGGTTTTGGAATGAGAAGGCAAGGTGAAGCCCAGGGGGAGGTACTAGGCTCAGCTAAGTTATGTTTTAACAAAAAATCTACCTCCTTTTTCATAATCTCTCTTTTTTGTGGATTTAGTCGATATGCTGATTGCCTAATGGGTTGTACATCATCTGAGATTAGCTTAATATCATGTTTAAGTATATTGCAAAACCCTGGGAGGTCTGACGTGACTTTAGGAAATGTTGATAATAACTTAATGAGATCTTTTGCTTGAGATGGATTCAAAACAGAAAAATACTCATCCAAGTTGTTGAGCATGTGACTGTTAGCAGGGTTTTCTTTAGGTAGAGGGAAGTCTAAATTCTCCAATAGGTCCATGTCATCTGTCTCCGGCTCCGGCCCTGACAAAACCGTATGCAATACAGGTTGACTTATAGCCTCTGGGATGTCTTCCTCTGACTGCCTGGAATGGTAAAGTTTCATGAGATTAATGTGAACAAGTTGTGAATCTTTTCTGCGATCAGGAGTATGGACTATATAGTTGAGGGGAGATAGTTTATTAGCATCGACTTGAAAGTTTTGATGGAACCGTTCCAAGCAACCTTGGGACGGTGGGTGGTAAGCCGAAGATGTACAATGGTCCACACTGGGGTCTTTCATCACCTGTTTGAACAAAGATGGATCAGATTGTTGGGCTGTAATGAGCTCATCCTTCCTAATGGTCTTATTGTACAGATTTTCTGTGGGTAGTAAGATGTTGGAGGTGGTTTCAGATGAAGAGGGCCCATTACGCACACACTGTGACCGGGTGACAGCACAAGATGGGAAAAGATGATGAATAGTTTCTTTAAGGTCAGTGGTGGAGTTGACAGGTAAGGGAGAGTCGACTGTCTTTATGTTAGGAACCACTAGATCTCCTACCAAGTCATTACCCAATAATAAATGAATGCCGCTCACAGGCATTGGATCTTTCCTAATGGCTATTTGCACTTCCCCAGTAATCAAGGAACATTGGAGGTGCACTTTAGCTAAAGGATAGGAAGAATGGGATGAGAGATCTGAAATTTGAACACTCTCATTAGTAAATGCGGTAGATATATCAGGAATGACGTTAAACAGGAGGATAGATTGTGCTGCGCCCGTATCACGTAGTATACGAATAGGGAAAGAACGAGACCCCTCTATGATTGAACATTTTCCCTCATAGGTGAATGAAGAGAAGAGATCCTGATGGGGCCTTTCCACATTGGTGGTTGCTATTGGTTTGGATTTGGGATCCAGGAAACTACTTTTAGCAGTTCGACACTTTGGGTGTTTACAAGACTGGATCGTATGCCCTGGTTTTTTACAGTAAGAACAAGTAAACTTGGTTGCATCGGGGGGGGGGGGTAGGTGTGGGACCTTTCGACCTACCACTCACGTCCCCAAGGTTATCATCAGAGGAGAACCTAACATGCCGGAAAGTACCACGTTCCCTTCGGCACAGTGACTCCACCAGCAAGGCATACTCATCAGCCAGCTCAGCCGCACGCCCTAAATTAACCTCTCCACGCTCCTCCACATGCTTCAAGATGTGAAATGGTATCGTGCTCTTCCACTCCTCCAGGACTACCAAGTTTAACAAATCCTGAGGTGGCCATTAAGAAAACCTAGATAAATTAATTAATGGTCAAAAGATAAGATAAGTGGATTACCCTAGAAAATATCACGGCAGTGAATAACCAGGAAGTCCCGGAAACTACCCAAGTTATACCTAGGGAAATTACACTTATGAATATTGTTCTTCTGATAAGATCCTTAGATAAGGATAAGAGACTTGAAAGAGGAAGGGCGTATTACGGCATTAATATAAAGATCCGGATTAACAACCATAGGTTTGGTATGATTGACCCCGAATGAGATAATGAGAACAATAATGGAGGCTTTATAATTATGGGGTCCTGGTAGAGCGGGGCGTCCCAAGATATCACTTCACCCTAAACTAGTGACTATGGAATAGCCTACTCTGGAGTGAGGGTACGGCATTAAACAGATGCGGATTCTTCCCTACACTCGATAAGACTTACTACACGACTGCCACGTGTAATAACAGGTAAGCCTTATGACACTTGGAACCTAATATCCTACGTCTGTCACTCTTACTGTACGGTAATACCAATATATGCACACATATGAAGGAAACTTTAAACCACCGTAAAGCAATTGTGAACAGAAGTAACTGGGAGGAATAATTAACACTGAGTAACAAGGGGGGAAGGAATATGGCACTTAATGTTGTGTCCTGTCACGGTCGCCATTTGTTACGAGTTGGGGATTTAGAATATAGTTAAAAGTCTACCCAGATCCCAACAGGCAACAACAAAAAAAAACAAAGACAATCGGACTATAAAAGGGTAGACAAAGGATGCGAGTTTTCGTTGTATATAATAGAGTACCATAAATCCATTAACAAAATATTCAGCTTATAAATTACCCTTAACCAAACTTAACCTAAACATTAACAGTATATACATATTAATACAACATAAACAATCTTGAAGCAAGTGGACGTGGGGGAGTTAATACAAAATATAAGTACTTAAGTGAGGAGCTGAGATGGCTGACGAGTAAGGCTGAGTATTGTAGAAGACGGTAGGTAGTCACTGCACGTAGGTTTAGAGGATAGATTATCCTGTGGTCACTTCCCAGAGCCAAATCTCTCTCCTCGAATTGGAGCCCACAAAGAAGACTTGGAGGAAGTGACGCAACAACCAGGATATGGAGAAGGGAAACCCCGGAGTGTTAACTAAGACGAGTCATACTCGTGTCTCGTCCCTCGATGGCGTTGCTCGAGGTGCTGGGTAGGTAGATCAGGACAATAGATGGCGTGGTTCGTAGTGCTGGGTGGAGGGGTTCGTAACAATTGTTTTTGTGTTTGTTTCCTTTTAAGATACATAAAGTGTGTTCCAGAGTTTGTTTACGTCTGTCAGTGGTATCAAGCTCTAACCAGGGAAGTTCTTATTTTCAGTGTGATATAGTGAGGGTTAGTTATTTCCCAGAATGAGCCAGCCGTACTATCTTTTATATCCAACTATAATGCAGCACTGGCAAGTTTATATTTTCCAGGATTAACCAACCCGTATAGTTTTTAGGTACCAGGATGATTCACCCAAATAACTTTTATTTCTCTTTTTCATTTTCCCGAGATGATTAACCTGAAAGGTTTATATTTCATGTTAATAAAAGCCAATCCTCTCTCTCTCTCTCTCTCTCTCTCTCTCTCTCTCTCTCTCTCTCTCTCTCTCTCTCTCTCTCTCTCTCTCTCTCTCTCTCTTTTCTCCCTTCCCATTTCAGTCTCTTTACACAGTCAGCTTATTCAGTAAACCAAACTGTTAAAGTTGTCAAATAGTCAGTGCATTCAATAAAATAAGCTGTTATTATAGACATCCAGTCACTTTGCTCAACATAACAACTGTTACATCAACCAAGCAGTCAATGCATTTGACCAATCAACCAATTGGAAGAATTACACAATTAATACTAAATATTACCGAAATCAAAACAATTTCTTGAGGGGTATTCAAAGCGACAAGACCGCTCAACCTGACAGTCAGGTAAGTGGATTACACGGCCAGTTAACCTAACCAGGCAGGCAGAAAATTTGACCAAAATAGTAGTCAGCCTAACCAGGTAGCCGGTTAATATAACTGAGAAGGAAATATGGGATAAATTACAGATGTGTTGGAATGTCACTCAGACACACCTGTCTACCCCACGATATATTGAGAACGTCACTCAGTCATACCTGCCAAGTACAGTTATGATGAAAGTGTCACTCAAAACATACCTGGCTGTCATATATGTGTTGAGAGTTTCTCTCAGATACACCTATAAAGTGCAATTATGTTGGGAGCGTCACTCACGTTCTTGATAGATGTATGAGGAACATTCTTCTATTATCAGGACTCTAGAAATGTTGATTCCTTTGTTTATCGTAGTTAATTAAAAAAAATCACATCGAACCTGTCATTAAAAAAAATGGGGAAAAATAAGAAGTCTTCACAACAATATCCAAGAAAATCCATTACAGGTAGAACTTCTGCCGTCGTTGGTAACCCTGGTATAGAGGGAAGATCAAAGACGTGAGGGTGTTGGCAACACTGGTTTAGTCCCTGTACTTCCCAGCCAATTAAACGTGTTCCATCTCCCCGCCATCTCACCTGCCTATCCCTCCCTCTCAACTCTCTCTCCCACCTCCTCACCTGCCTTGCCCTCCCGCGTACTTTCCTCTCCGTCCCTCTCAATTCCCTCTCTCACCCTTTCACTTGCCTTTTCCTCCCCTTTATCTGCCTCACCCTCCACATCACTGACTCAATTATTCCCTTTTCTTTCTCCTTTATCTTACGTCTCTATCTTTCTATATCGATTTTGTCAAATTTTCTAACATTTCTAGTGAGATCATGAAGTTTATTCTTCTTTCTCTTAATCTCCCCCCCACGGACTCATTGTTCATAGTAATGGCCCTTCCCTCACTCCCTTCCTCTCTGACGTGGTAGATAAGCCCCCAGTGAACGCATCCCTCATCCCTAGTTCTGGTAATTAACTCCCTTAATTGGGTGTCTCTCACCCCAGTTTGTTCTGGTAACTGTGACAGTTCGTCGTCTTTTTTGCGACTACCGTACTAATTACTGACCATTTGTTTGTAACTATATCTATCAATATATATAAAACAAGGAAGTATGTCTGCGTGATTGTTTGTTTGTGTGTGTGTCCGCTCGAGAATCTCGGAAACTACTTTACCGATCTGTAGTGATGATAGATGGTGTTATATGTAGTGATGATGATGGATGGTGTTATATGTAGTGATGATGGATGATGTTATATGTAGTGATGATGGATGTTGTTATACACAGTGAAGATTGGTGGTGTTATATGTAGTGATGATGGATGGTGTTATATGTAGTGATGATGGATGGTTTTATATGTAGTGATGATGGATGATGTTATATGTAGTGATGATAGGTGGTGTTATATGTAGTGATGATGGATGGTGTTATATGTAGTGATGATGGATGGTGTTATATGTAGTGATGATGGATGGTGGTATATGTAGTGGTGGTGGTGACGGTGGTAGTGACAGTGGTAGTGGTGGTGATGGTGATAGCGGCATGTTTGTGGTGATAGTGGTGGTAGTAGAGACTGGTTGATAGTAGTGATGATGGATGATGTTATATGTAGTAATGATGGGTGGTGTTATATGTAGTGATGATGGGTGGTGTTATATGTAGTGATGATGGGTGGTGTTATATGTAGTGATGATTAGATAATAAAATAATAACAGTTTAATGCTAAAAAAATATACTTTGTTGTACCGTTGTAGTGGAACTTACATACAGTACACCGTTAATGAACTATTGATGGAAGAAGAAGTTTTGGGGACTGAACAGTAGTTGCAAACAGGGAGTTGCTCAGAGAGTCAGACTACTCAGTTAAAGTTCTGGTGAATTTTCTTGAAGAAAATGAGCCTCACCTGGTGCCTAATCAAGCAAATGCTTATGAACAGATTTTGCAAGCGATAGAAGCGGAGCAGGGAGGTATGATCTTTCTCGATGCTGTTGGCTAAAGTAAGTCATCAGGGGAAAATTGCTCCTGCTGTGGCATCCTCATGCATTGCTGCAACACTACTAGAAGGAGGACGTACTGCACACTCAACTTTTAAACTGCCTCTAAAACTCGCTCGCAATGAGAATCCAGTGTGCAACATCAAAAAAGGATCGGCAATGGCAAAACTCTTAGAAAAATGCTGCCTCATAGTCTGGGTCAATGCACTATGTCTCACAAGTTAGTGTTTGAAGCATTGGACAGGACCTTGCAAGACATACGAGAAAATGACCAGCTCATGGGTGGCATTACAATGGTCATTGCTGGAGACTTTCGCCAGACCCTACCTGTCATTCCTCGAAGCACTCCAGCTGATGAACTGAATGTGTGCCTCAAGGCATCATACCTTTGGAGAAGTGTTCAGACACTCACCCTATCCACAAACATGAGAGTACATCTACAAGGAGATCAGGATGCTGGAAGGTTTGCAAACCTTCTACTACAGATTGGGAATGGAACTTTCCCTGTTGATTCAGAAGGACAAATTATCATTCCTCAAGGATGTGGAAATGTTGTAAAGTCCTCAACTGAGCTCACTAACATGGTCTACCCAAACATTATCCACCACTACATGGATCACAAGTGACTGCGTGAACGCGCAATTCTGGCACCAAAGAATGAAACAATGGCTGAAATCAACATGACTCTACTCAGACAGCTTCCAGGCAGTGAGACCTCATTCAAATCTGTTGATACAGTAATCGACCAGGACCAAGCAGTCCAGTATCCTGCAGAATTCCTTAATTCTTTGGAGCCCTCTGGAACGCCTTCTCACCCCCTCACTCTCAAGATTGGAACTCCTATAATGCTCTTAAGAAATCTTGAACCACCAATCCTCTGCAATGGCACAAGGCTGGTGGTGAAGAACATGATGCCATATGTACTGGAAGCTACAATACTGCCAGGAAAAGCTAAATGAGACGACGTTTTTATACCAAGGATATCTCTCATCACAACTGACCTGCCATTTGAGTTCAAGTGACTTCAGTTTCCGGTTAAAGTGAGCTTTGCCATGACCATCTACAAAAGCCAGGGACAGTCCCTAAAGATGGTTGGCCTAAACCTGGTGTTTCCTTGCTTCTCTCATGGACAGTTCTATGTTGGATGCTCCAGAGTGTGAACTGGTAAAAATCTGTTCATACTTGCTGCTAATGGCAAAACCAAAAATGTGGTCTACCTTAAAACACTACAGTGAGACAATGTGGAGCCTCCCGGAGGGTGTCGTCTTACCGTGGCCTAGTGAAAGAGCCGCCCGGAGGGCGGCGATTCCGCTAGTTGTATAATATAATTATATATATGGGTATATTTATGTGTACTCTAGCTACCTATCTTTACACGATTCATACTTACATATAATATTTTGGAATAGATTATCATGCTAAGGCAACATTAAGAAAATTGTTCAAATAGTGGGAAGGGTATTGCAAGACAGATGAATCACAATGAATTGACTTTTAGATCACACAGGTGGGCATCCCGGTGTTGGCCACCGAATAGGAAGGCTATTGATTGTCTCCCTCACCTGCCTTTGCCACGCTCACTCCAGTTAATGTTTTCCGATAAGTTATAACGAAGGGCGGTAACACAGGGAGAGTAATTTCAATATTGGGAGGTACAAAGAGCATAACAGGTGATGGGGTTCATGCTACAGCCAATGAGATGAATGCTCCTCACTCGAGTAGGATTTGAATGGGCAATAAGATGGCTTCTTTGGATATATGTATCAAATAGCGAGTCGCCTCGTGGTAAAGATAGCCAGAGATTGTTACCCCTTAAGGCTCTTGACAGTAGATGAATCCAATGGGAAGCATTCTTGCTGTTAATTTTGGGGGTAGTACGTGTAGCCAATGGTGGGTCATCTTGTGGTAAAGTTAACCAATAGCTATCTTTACCAGGAGAAGCCCTGGTAAAGGTAGCAGGCGATAAAGCTATGTGCTGAATTTCAGATAATTGGCTTTTAATATTCTTCAAGTGAAGAAATAATTGATCACCGTAAGGCAGCTTTTTGACGGCAGGTGAGATGAACATAAAGAGTTCCGTGCTCTATTAACCAGCAAATGAGAAAGTTGCCAGAGACCACGATTGTATCAACCAGTCAGTGAAAAAAACTGCAAGCGGTGAAGACCTTATTAACCATCCAATAAGAAGGCTGCTAGTCACATCCTTTTACCAGGCTATATGAGAGGCTATTGAGGGCACACCCTATTAGACAACCACTGAGGAGATTCGATTAACCAGCCGATGAACGGGAGTATGGATGTCGCCCAGGCAGTAGGTTAGTTTTATGTTCTCTTTCACACACACACACAAAAACCCCGCTGGAACGAAAAAGCCCTTAAATTAATATTCCTCCTCTACTCATACTACAGTGTCTTCTGTATTTTGTCTTTATCAGTCTAGTCTGTTTGTAATCATTTCGTCCTGTTTATGTCTGTCCCCCTTTTTGGTGTACTGTACTTCTGTCAGTCTGGCTGAATACCCGCCTGTCTGTCTGCCCAAGTTTTTT
The DNA here is from genome assembly GCF_018991925.1 of Homarus americanus. NCBI lineage: Eukaryota > Metazoa > Arthropoda > Malacostraca > Decapoda > Nephropidae > Homarus > Homarus americanus. The sequence goes on from NW_024736071.1 coordinate 1,647,048, forward strand.
TTTCTTCATAAAAACATTTTCATCTCGCTTATTTCTTTCACTTTGTCTTTACCATCCATTCCCTTCTCCACTCCATCCCTTCCACCAATTTCACTCTACCAATATTCCTACACCATCACTATCCCTCCACTTACCATCTTTTCACCACCTTCCCTCCACCACCTCCCGTCCACCACCTATCTTCCACCAATACTCCTCCAGCACTATCCCTTCACCACCATCCCATCACTACGATACACCATCCCCTGTCGCTGTGCTCCCCCTCTCCTTCCATACTCCCAACCTTTACAGGTGGCTCCACTCCAGCATTTACCACTTAGCGTTGCTAATCCACTCTCTCCCTGAGATCTGAACCCCAAACACTGAACTCTGAATTCGAAGCATTCCCCCAGCGAGCGGGAGGGAGAGGGGAGATGTGTGTCGGGGTAGGTGTCTTTCTGTGAGAGGGAGACGGGTTACTATGGGTGAGGAAGAAAAGTGTACAGTACCTCAGTTGAGAAGATTAAATGCAGAATAACGCTATGACAATGCCGACGGGGTTTCGTCAGCTGAATGTAATCGCCTAGCACTAGCTAGATGAAAATGATAAAGTTACAATAGGATGAGAGGGCGATGATTTCATGCTCTAAGTAAGGTGTTCCTTTATATTAGGTGGCATTAATGAACAAATGGAGTATGGATATGATTCAATCTACATCTTGTAAAAGCAACTAAGTTTTTTTTAACCCCTTGAATGCAAGATGGAACTTCCCCAGCCGAATAAAACCGTCAGGCGGTAGCCAGAATAAAATAGATAAGAAGTCAGCGTTCTGAAAGGATTAATTAGCTATCAAAACAATCAGGAAGTATGCACCACTTATGTATTGCAATGCAAACTTGATATGAACAAAACAGTTCACTTGGCAGCTGTCTCGTATGGAATCATCAAACCACATAGTTCAGTTATGCCAAACAGTGATATTAAAGGGTAAAATATGGAGATCTTCTTCTTCTTCTTCTTCTTCTTCTTCTTCTTCTTAATATTATTATTTTTATTATTACTTTCATTATAACTTTAATTAATATTATTATTATTTTCAATATTATTATCATTATTATCTGTATTATCATTATTATTTTTTTATTATTGCGTTTTTTATTATTATTTTGTTATTATTTTATTGTTATTATTACCTTTATCATTATTTTTATTATTATTATTATTATTATTATTATTATTATTATTATTATTATTATTATTTTACTTTGCTGTCAATCGGATCGAGTATAACGATCATCAAGCTATGATACAATGATGTAAGGGCGGAAACGATCTTCCTGCTCGTTACTGCTGCTTACTAGCTTGTTTGCTGGTGCGACCAACACTTGGGGGGGTTGGACAGAGGCGAAAACGGCGCTTCTACCTGTGTCACCGTCAGATTCACCCCAGCTGCCATAGTCACTATCTAGCTACCCCGCTGTTCGTCAAATTCTGGCTGCGATCTCATCATAGGTCCTGGACTCGTGGGCTGTTTTCCCAGACCTTCACAATATCGTCTGTTAATCTCTGGACACCTTCCCCAAACAACTACTGCAGCCGCCACGACCGCCAGCTCCTCTCCACCGTCTGAGCCCCGGTGTTTCGTCTCCTGTATCAAGACATCGGCCACTGTCGCTCAGTGAGGAAGCCTGTCTGGACCATCCCCAGGGCCACTGTCGTAGGAAATATGTGTTCATTGTTTGATTCTATTGTTTGATTCCTTTAATTGCTGACTCCCTTTTATTGTTTGATTCTATCAGTTGTTGACTCCCATTAATTATTTAATTCCATTAATTCTTTGATTCTATTAATTGCTGACTCCCATTAATTGTTTGCTTTCCAATTGTTTGCTTCCATTAATTGTTTAACTCCATTAACTGTTTACTGCATTAATTGTTTGACTCCCGTAATTGTTACTTGATATTTGTTGAGTGGTGTCAGAGTTTTGTTGTATTTTTTATAGTAAAGAGATGTCAATCTCAAACGGTTGTTTGTTATTCCTCAGAAAACCATGGTCCTTGACTTTCCTTTATTAAGATCCTGATTAGTCTGGGAAGGGATTTCTATCCCTAAGTACCAGGCCCTTACCAATGATATGGGTTATTAAGGATGTTACTCGAGAGGCCGATACGGGACTAGCAGGGCCGTACGCAGATGTTGCACGTGTGGAGGGATACATCTAGTGCAGGAGGGGCGGTGGAAGCCTCTCTCTGGTGCTGAAGTTTGTCTGCCTCGGTATGTAACTGGGTTTACTTGAAAGTATTGGCACCTTCTCGAGTGGTGCTCCTCCAAGTGTTACGGTGTGGAGTGATTGTCTCCCAGGTGAGGGGGTCGATTTGGTACTTTTTCAGGTTTATTCGTTAGGGGATTGTAAAGTACAGTAGCTGCTTTGGTAGTTAATCGACGTCCATGCACGTAAAATGGCCAGTCTAACGTAGTTGTTGTTACGAACCCCTCCACCGATTGTCATGTGTTCATAGATAATGGTAACCTCGATGCTCCTACAGTTGGTGTCAGCGATAATGCAAGCATTTGTTCTCCTTTCATCCAAGCAAACTAGGAGAATGGAACGTTGACTACATTAGTGAAAGTTTTTAAGTTTCTTGAGGTGCTGACTGTATGTGACCTATGTCTCGCTGCTATACAGTAGGGTGGGGAGGAACACTCCTCGATATACGTGCAACTTGTAACTTTGTAGATAATTTCACATGGATAGGACAAACAGTGTCTCAACACCCGACAAAATCCTGTGTAACAACAAAGCATTCCTAAGCTACCACATAGAGCAAGGCCCCATTACCCCAAGTGATCATATCCCGATAATATTCACAATCTTAACTAGCCCAGAACAAATAAAAATAGACTGGATAAAATACAAGGAACTACTGGAAAATTACCCACTACTGAATGTAAAAAAAGCAGCACTTGAGGAAATGACGAAGAACTACATATGTTACACAACGACATAAAGCAAGCAATCAACCAAACAACCCCAGTAAGGACACAGAACCATTCCATGTAATGAACCCAATGAAGTATTGACTACAAGTACAATACAATAATACAAGGACATATATAGAACAAGCAGGACCCACTAGAGAACTACTCCAAAACGTAAGGGAAATTCAGCGTGACCTCCAAGAAGAATATATAAAAATTAACAACGAAAACTGGAACAGTCTAATATCAAACATAGATACGACAAAGGACACAAAAACCTTCTGGCAAAAAAAAATAAACAGATTACTTGGCAAAAGAAACGGTAAACTACATAAAAGAGAAAACGGAGAAAAACTTTATACAAACCAGGAAACAGAATAGGCCTTTCGTAGAGAATGGAAAAACTAAATTCAGAATATTAAAGAAGAAAATGAGAATTTTGACAAGGAACTTGAAAAAGCCATTATAGACTGTATAAGAGCGAAACAACCATACAGGAAATCCAGATGAACTAAAACCCAATAGTTTCATAGGACACGACGAACTTACTACACAGCTTAAGCAAATTTAAAGAAAAATCCCTGAGAATAAGTGGCATAACCAAAACCAACACAACATAGCAAATGTGCCATCTTCGCAGATGACATCATACGTATCATATATCAGAGACAATGATGGCACGCTATACAGCGCATGCAATAAAGAACATAAATGATTATGAATGAAAATGGAAAATTAAAACAATTATTAACAAATTTAAAATCATGCCAATTGCCAAGAGAAAGGTCGAACCAGTCATCGTGGATGAAGAAATATACCCATATGCCAATGAAGGTACCATATTCGGTCTCAAAATCACAAAAAAAAACGGATACCAAAGCTCCATTAAATAAAAGAACAGCAAACTACGCAGCAAAATTAAAATAATTAGGAGATTCCAAAACCTAAATACACAAAACAATCTAAAACTGTATTCAGCACTAATAAAATCAATAATAGCTACCCGCCTGTACCAATCAACACATTCAGTGACATAAGAACTCAAGAAACTACAAACAATACAAAATATATGTCTACGATTTATGTATAACGTCAGATAAGAACAAACGATAACAAACGATGAGCTGCATAGAAGAGCCAACAACGAGGCAGTAAATGTAGACATATGCAACAAAGCCAAAAGAACGTGGGGAGAAGTAGAAAAGTTAGAAGCCGTAACTCACTGGCTCTATAATGAAATAGAAAGAAGAGTGAGAGAACATTCATGGTTCAGATCGAGCAGATCAAGACTAAAACAACCCCATGATACAACTGTCATGGTTTTGGGTGAGTCGGTGGTATAAGAGTGGATTATATTATATAAAGATAATAATATGTCGTATTTCTTATTTCTTACCGTAGAGTTCGATACCTTCACACTGATTACTTTCAAGCGATTATGGCGTATCTACGTAGAAGTTCACTCCACCACTCGACATTCCAATAACAAAATAAAACAAAAAATCTCATAAAATGAATAGCCAATTAAAACACTGCCAACACAAAACATCAACCTTTACAATTAAAATAAAAAAGATAGGATCATTTCCTTGCGATCCAAACTAGCAAGTAGCTGTTTTTCCTCCCACCTTTATTAAAGCAAATTATACGATGCTCAGCCAGCTCCATAAAGAACCTGGCCAGACTGCAATGATAAAACATGAACGAGAAAAAACCCAAAGGCCTGAGAGCTAGAACTCAAATTACTAGTATAAAATATCAACAAAGAATTTTAAAATACAACATATCTGGTTGAGCCAAGATACTTTTACTCGCCTACTTTCTTTCAAACTTCCCTCATTTACCTTCTCAAAACTCATCTCCTCTAAAACCCCAAAGTATTTCCACCTCCCCACCCCACCACCCAGCAACAAACAATAGCCCTTCATCCTTATCTGCAGGCATCAAGTCAAGTCAAATATATACACCGTGCAGATATGCCATTTCCGATGAACAAGTAACTATACTCTTTCCACTTCATTCGAAAGTGAATTTCATCTTTGACTTCGACCTTTTATGATAAATATTTAAAATTTTCTAACATCATCTCTGAAGTTCAAATGCCTTGAAATCATTTGCATTTTGATAGTATAGTTATTTAACATTATTTTAAGAAATTACAGGTCTGCTTACCTAGTGTAAGCATATATAGTTTGAATAAATGGACAGCTACACGACCATTTTCTTTGAACCAATCAGCTATTTATATAGAAGGGCGTGGCTTACGGGCCAAGTTAGCGTGGAAATACTATAGACAATGCAGGTATACAATAACAGTAAACAGTAAGACAATTCGACCAAGGACAGCCGACAGTATTTGTAGCCAATTAATGAGAATGTTTCTCACCTTACCAAATTTTGTAGCTAACGAATAAAAATGTGTCTCACCTTACCACCATCGGTAGCCAACCAATCAGATGTTTTTCATCGTACCAGCATATCTAGCCAACCAATTTGATTGTTTCTCACCGCACGATCCACAGAAATATTTACAGCTGATACCTCTACAGTACGACCCAGAACAAGGGGACCTCTTGCAGGATGCATCTCAGAACAGGTAAGTACGTCTATGAGCAGGTAAGAATACGTCTATGAACATGTAAGAATGTGTCTATGAACAGGTACGAATGCGTCTAAGAACAGGTAAGAGAATGTATACGAACAGGTAAGAATGCGTCGATGAACAAGTAAGAATACACATTTGAAGAGGTAAATATGTATTTGAACAGGTAAGAATGCGTCTAAGGACAGGTAAGAATGCATCTATGAACAGGTAAGAAAGCGTCTATGAACTAGTAAGAATGCGTCTATGAACAGGTAAGAAAGCGTCTATGAACTGGTAAGAATGCGTCTATGAACAGGTAAGAAAGCGTCTATGAACTGGTAAGAATGCGTCTATGAACAGGTACGTATGAGTTTATGAGCAGATACAGATGCGTCAAAGAACATGTAAGAATGCGTCTAAGAACAGGTAAGAATGCGTATTTGAAGAGGTAAGTATGCATATTTGAACAGGTTAGAATTCATATAAGAAGAGATAAGGTGAAACACGTCTTAGATCAGATACAAATGCATAAATAACAAGAATAAAAAGTCTACAAAATTCAGCCTAAATGTTCCTTGAAATAAAAGTTTCTTTACACTGTAGCTTCAAGACGCAGCAAGAGTGAGGTGGCGTTAGGTAGGGAAGCTGAGCATGCCACTTACAGTCTCATCAGCACTGACTCCTCCTAAAATCTTCCTCTTGATATTGTTATGCCATGTAATGCAATGTTGCACAGGAGGGCCAAATGGCATCTAATCTAATATACTATAGGACTAGGCGTGTGTCTGTTTTTCTGTCTGTCTGTCTGTTTGTGTGTGTGTCTGTTCTGGGCAGCGAAAACGGCACAATCGTTTTTCATCAAACTTGGTGAAAAAATCGCAAAAAAATCGTAGAGTGGAACATACCTGGGCCCACATCGATGGTTTCTTTAGGAAGCCATTACATAACCATTTTATTTACGCTGGAAAACGATGCAAGTCTACGGACTTGGCGCTCCCTCATTCGTGTCGCTGTCAGCCCAAGATTACAGTTATCGTATGCTCCTCCTCCTCCCCACTTTTTCTTAGCCTACTTTTTTTAATGTTTGGATTAGTAAAGGAAGGAAGATGAGTAAATAGAAGAATAAAGAAGGGGAAACAGAAAATAGCTAGAGATAACAGGTGGGGGGGGAGCTGAGTTTCATCATGCGTCTGGATGCGCAGTTTCAAAATTACCAGACGATCTTGCAGCTACAGTGTATACTTATTCCTGTGGATGACTGTACATGGAAAAGGAGAAGAGATAAAAAGATAATAACAGGAATTCATGCAGAAGATGACAACAATAGACATAGGGTGAATATAGACAGTGAAACAGACAGGAAGTTGACAAAAATAGAGATACATACATGCACAAAAAAACAATATGGCAACTAACATGACAGACAGACAGCAGACTGACTGGTTCACATTAGACAAACAGGCAGACACACCCCAACAACGGATAAGACAGACAGATTTGACGACACAAAGAGTACAGATGGGCTTGCTGTACATTCAAACACCATGCAGACGAACAGACAGTTGGGATGGCAATAGACAGGACGGATAGACTTGAGACAGATTAGAAGGCATTTATAAACAAGAATAACACCAAATTGACCATAGCTGCGTCAGTGAGGGTAGGAGGTCTTACATCCACCAGCGAGAAATAAGAAGACGATTGAAAACTAACACCTCGCGAGGAAGAAGATCGATGGTCGGTCAGTAATGTGAGATGGGCCTAAAAACTAACGTAGATGATGACCATGATGACTTAACACAGGTGATGACTTAAGCAGATGGTGACTAATCTAACCAGAATCAAGGTCACATCTCTTCATAATATAATTTATCTCGGATTGATCATCGGTGATTCATAATAATTTTTTTTTTTATGATTTTAACCTCTCCTTATAGCGAATATTTATATAACTATTTATTCTAGCCTTTATTCTATTCCTTCATATAGTATATTAGATACTATAAGTATCACGACCACGACCATGATTATAACAACCATGACCATGATTATAACAACTAGGACCATGAGCAACAACCAGGATCATGATTATAATGGAACCAGGACCATGATTATAACAACCAGGACCATGATTATAACAACCAGGACCATGATTATAACAACCACGACCATGATTATTCTATGTTTGTCTTTGGTACCCCCAAAATGTTCTACACTACTGAGGGTATACACAAACACTTGTTATCTTAAATAGGTTCTTATTCCCCTGCACGGGATGTACAGGGAACTAATAACACAGAGTACCCCCACACTTGAAGGACTGGTCTCCACTCTATGTATCACTGCGGTCTGGCGTGTACAGATGCCAGCATTCACAAGCTGAATACATAAAATGTAACATAATTCATATACATAACATGGTGCATAATAAAATGAAATATTACATAGGATTAATACATGTTCTGTAATACTTTACAATCTATAATTATTAGGTAATATAAGGATACACAGCTTAAGGCACTGTGTCCATATCATACACCTCTCTCCCTTCTATACGCTCATAGTTTCATCTTTGAGGGGACCTTTGTTTCTGAGTCGCCTGACCTGCGGAGTACTGGGGCAGAAACACAAGGTGGGATGGAGTTACTAAAGGCATTCTCAACATTGGGACTCAACTGGGGAAGGGTCAACACTAGGTAAAGCTCCACAGGTCGGAGGAAACGTCTTCTCCACCATACTCTACCACTCGAAGACGCACTGGTAGTCCCTGGACCGGCCACGCCCATGACGACTTAACCTTGTCCCAGCGGTGAGATAATCGGATCTGAATCCTGACCTGCTGGTCGATACTCAACCTGGGAAGGGGCGGCATGACAGTCGCATTCTAGCAGCCACATCTGCGGTCTGTCTCTTGCTGCACGGTGGTTCACATTCTTCAGTCTTGGCCTGCCATTCTTGAGAAAAAGACCGGGGTGGGTGTTCACAAAGACCTGAGATGATGTCCGTATAGAACCTGGGCTGGGAGCGTCCGGGTGAAGTTCGGGTGTTGTGCACTCCAACAAACCTCGATCAAGTCCTCACAGAGTCGATATTTCTGGGAGGGTGACACCTTAAGGATCAGGTATGTTTACCGTCTTGACTACGGCTTCAGGGTGTCCATCGCCTGGGGGTAGTGGGGCGAGGTCACAACATGACGGACTCCCCCAACGGTCCATGAAGTCCCGGAACTGTGGCTGGCAGGAACTGGGGTCCTCCCATCAGTCCTGAGACGGAGGGGAACACCAACTTCTCTGAAGTAATGCCTGAAATTCCGGATGGTAGCAGTAGCTGCTGTATCATCACCACAGGGGACGACAACAGGCCATCCAGTCAATCGGTCGGTATAATGACGAGGAAGGACCTCCCCGCCACTGCAAAGAAGTCAGCCGACACAGACTCTCAAGGGTCTTGAAGGGTTATCGTCGCACATTAAAGGTTCCTGTTGCTGGCTGGGTTGCAGAATCTGGCACGGCTCACAGGCACGGACGGTACTTGCAATGTCCGCGTCGATTCCGGGCCAAAATACAGTCTGCTTCGCCCGTCGCTTGGTGGCCTCCACTCCTCGATGGCTGTCGTGAAGGCGGGTCAAGGTACGGCGGCGTAGGGCAGCAGGAATGACTACTCGTGGACCATACAAGACGAGGTCTCCGTCACAATAGAGGTCCTCGCGTATCTTCCAGTACGGGAGTAGCGATTCATGAAGGTCGTATCGGTTAGATGGAAATCCCTGGGACACACAGTCGACGAGCCGGATATAGGAAGGGTCGGCCCGGGCTGCGGTGCGGAGATCTTCAAGGGTCTTGTCTGCATCCGGTGCTGTAGACTCTTCTGATGTGAAGACGGCCTTCAATGAGACTACTGACTTGAGGGATGCAGCAGCTGTAGAACACAACATCTCGTCCTCTGGGGTGGGGCGACTGACAGGGGCGCGGGACAGGGCATCCGGGATGCACAGCAGCTTACCCGCACGCCACACAGCCGTGAAGAGATAAGGCGAGAGCTTCTCTTTCAGACGTTGAAGGCGAGGATTCTCTACTGCATCCAAAGAGTAGTGATTGATAATAGGTATAAGAGGGCGATGATCCGTGAAGAGGGTGAAGTGCTGAAGTCCTATCAGGTAGAAGCGGCACTTCGCCATCGCCCAGACAGCAGCCAACATCTCCAGCTCAATCGTGGCATATCAGGTCTCGGCGTCCGTTAGGAACCGGGATCCACACTGAATTAAGCGGAGTTGTCCACCGCCATGGTCCTGCAGAAGGGCGTAACCAACGCCGTAGAGTCTGGAGGCGTCAGTCTAGAGGACGGTGGGTAGGGCTGGGTCGTAACAGGCGAGGACAGGTGGACTTAAGAGGGCCTGCTTGACTTGCTGGAAGGCCTCCGGATGATCTGGGGTCCACAGGAATGTCCTCCTGGGGCTCAGCAGAGGGCGTAACGGCTGGGCTGCGGCTGAGATGTCAGGTGAAAATTCAGCCAGCTGATTGACCAGACCCAAAAAAGAACGGAGGTCTGTCAGGTTGGCAGGGGTTGGAAAATCCCTGATTCCACTTAACTTCTCCGGGTCAGTTGCGATACCTGATGCTGAGAGAGTGTACCCACAGAAGTTCACTGATGGTGCGGCGACTACAAACTTGTCAGCGTTGAGGGTAATCCCGTACTTTCGACATCTGGTGAGAACTTCATATATTCGGGAGAGGTGGGCACAGTAGTCTTCGTCATGGTGTAAAATGTCATCAACCACCTTGACACAATTCGTGACTCCTTGAAGGGCCGCGTCACCACGTTGACAGAATGCATCGCCCGTAGCGGCAAATCCCATGGGGCCTCTGCAATACTGATATCTTCCATATGGTGTGATGAATGTAGTCAAATGCTGGTCTTCTTCGGCCAACTCGATCTGCCAATAACCTACATAAGGCGTCCATCGTTGTAAAAAACTTCGCCTTCGGGTCCACATTTCGAACAGCTGCGAAGGGTGTGTGGGTGAAGGGTGGGCTGGACGGGAAACTTGCAGGTTAAGTTTTGATAGATCGGTGGTGATTCGTACTCCACCACGAGGTTTGGCGAATGGACGAGAGGGTGGCACCAAGGTGAAGGTTCGTCTCCGGCCGGCTTGATGATTCCCTGAGCAACCATGGAGTCAAGCTCTTGTCTAACTAGCTCGTTGTAGGCGTGAGTAGTCAAACGAGGGGTGTGGATGGCAAAAGGTGTGGCACCATCCTTAAGATGAATCTTCATTGGTGGACCCACCATCGGCCTGAGTGGTGTGGATCCCAAAGATTTCTTCGTAACCAACACGTCAGCAAATTCCTTGAGAAGATAAGCTCTTGCATCAGAAGGGGACGTGTTAGTAGAGATAGGGAGTTCCTTCAACCTGTTGGCATGGGTGACCTTTAAAATAGGTTTGGGGAATTCCTTGGAAATAATGGCCAACTCTTGACAATGGCCATATGATAAAAGCGGAGTCGGGATCCCATCATGAACATCAATCCGGGCTGAGCAAGACTGCTTACCAAAGGTAAGAGTAGCCCAGAAAGATCCCAAAGCTGGAGCCATCTTGGAACCATCAGCTGTCATTTTCATTGTCTGAGGAGGGGGCTGTAGGTTGCCCCGGGGTATTCCCAAACTTGCTAAGTGTTGTGGACCAATTACTGAGACGTCAACACCGGTGTCAGGTAACATCTGAAGACTGGATGACAAGTTACCGTAAGAAATGACAACACTGATGTGCTGGGGCGTCGTGTCTGTGGAACAATGTACACGACGGCAGGAACGACTGGACACAGCATCTTGATGCTTGCCAGAAGGAGGGGGCGCGCCAGCACTACCTGAGGATGACTTCTTGGATCCTAGGTGGTGTCCATTTTGTGTCTTCTTACGACAACATTTGTCATAATGGCCCACACGACCACAAAGTCTGCACTGAACTTTGCTAGCAGGGCACTTGACTGTGTAAGCCCAGTGACCCTGGCGGTCGCAACTTCTGCACACGCTTTGAGCAGCTGGGCACTGGGAGGCATCATGCTGTCTCGCGCAGCTGTTACACAAAGCTGCTGCTGAAGATGTAGCTGGAGGGTGAGGGGTGGGGTTACCTTGCTGCTTCTTACCCTTTCTGTAGGAAGACACTGCCTTCACCTGGTCAGGTTGTGAGCGTAAAGCTGAAGTCGCACACCTGGCGGCCTCGTACGCTCGACATTTTGTAACTACGTCTTGAAGGGAGGAAGTGGAGTCAAGTGAAATGAGACGCTGAACTAGTTCTTCATCTCGTAAACCAGTTAAAATAATTGTCTTGAGTTGTGTCTCTTCACAGACTTGAGAATTTCCAGGACAAAAATCAACTTCCTCTGAACATCTCTTGAGTCTTACAAAAAATGCATCAAAAGATTCTCCATCAAGCTGCTTACATTGGAGGAGTTCTCTTCTTCTGAGTGCTTCGTTGCGCTGTCCCTTAACATGTTCTTGTAACTTGTCGAGAACGGCCTCTACAGTCAGAGTTGTCGTAGGAGGCACTTGAAGTGTGTGCTCGAGAGTACGTTGTGTCTCTAAGGACAAGCACATACGAAGCTGTATCATCTGTTTAGGCTGTGGTAAATTTGACAAGTCAACCATAGTTGCATAGTCTTGCCAACATCGACGCCATTCCCGAGATATCTGATAGGAAGCGTCAGACTTCAGAGAGGGAGGCGTTTGTGCTGCAGCCTTTTGGGGAATTGTTGAACCGACTCTGGGAAATGAGGTACCAGTACCTCTAGTCGTATCAGCATTAATAGTAGCAGACGAATCTTGTAAAGTAGATCGTTGTGGGGAGGCTAACAGAGAAATCAAGACTTCAAATCTGGCTTGATCCTCTCTTCTTCTCAGGTAATCCTCACTTCTACGTATATCTTCTAGTTCTCTGCGTCGTTGTTCCTCTTCGTGGCGCCGTCTTTCAGACTTTCTGTGCCGAATTTCTTCCTCTTCTCTCCTTGCAACATAGTCCTGGCGTCGAGAAGTTTCCATCCACTTAATCAGTTGAAGGAGATCTGTGGACGCAGGCGCCACAGGAGAGTTTGCTCGCGACGAACGAGGAGATTCTGTGGGTGATTGGGCGTTGCCACTGTGGGGAGCGTGGGGCCTGAGTGTGGGTGGGAAGAGGTCTCCCAGATTTATACTCATACCCCCATCGTCCAGGGTATCGTTTTGATCCCTGTGAGACATACCGACAGCTTCTGTACTCTATCTGTGCAAAGACCGGGTCAGCCCCTCGTAATCTATGCACAGAATTACAGAAGTCTGAAGTAATTCGCAAGAATTTAATATAAGGTGGGTCTGTGAGTGCGTGTGTGTGTGTGTGTGTGTATGGTCCGTTGCCGGGAGAGGCTTGGCGAGCGCTGCCAGCTGGTTAGAGTCGCGCGCTGTCCTCAGTTAGTTACCCTCTGACCAGAGATGGGAGCGGACGCACTGCTGGACCAGCTCCCTTAGTCATCTGACTGCAACTTGCAGAGACAATTCTGATTAAAATACACAACACAGCACTTCACAAAACACTTCACAGCACAGCACTGTACACAGCATAGCACTTCACAACACTGTAAGTCCAGAGGCTTGTACACTGTACAGTAGTCTTGCTGTAAATCCTTGAAGCTGAAGACGAGACACCATTAACACAGTCCGGGCGGGAAGGCTGGGTCCACACTGTATCTCACTAAGAACTTTCACTGCGCTATCTATGTTTATCTTTGGTACCCCCAAAATGTTCTACACTACTGAGGGTATACACAAACACTTGTTATCTTAAAATAGGTTCTTATTCTCGTACGGGAGATGTACAGGGGAACTAATAACACAGAGCACTTCCACACTTGAAGGACTGGTCTCCACTCTATGTATCACTGCGGTCTGGCGTGTACAGATGCCAGCATTCACAAGCTGAATACATAAAATGTAAATATGATAATTCATATACATAACATGGTGCATAATAAATGGAAATATTACATAGGATTAATACATGGTCTGTAATACTTTACTATACATAATTAATAGGGCAATATAAGGATACACAGCTTAAGGTACTACTTCGTGTCCATATCATACAATTATGACAACCACGACCATGATTATAACAACCACGACCATGATTATAACAACCACAACCATGATTATAACAACCACGACCATGATTATAACAACCACGACCATGATTATAACAACCACAACCATGATTATAACAACCAGGACCATGATTATAACAACCAGGACTATGATTATAACAACCAGGACCATGATTATAACAACCAGGATCATGATTATAACAACCACGACCATGATTATAACAACCACGACCATGATTATAACAACCACGACCATGATTATAACAACCACGACCATGATTATAACAACCACAACCATGTATAATAACCACGACCATGATTATAACAACCACGACCATGATTATAACAACCACGACCATGATTATAACAACACGACCATGGTTATAACAACCACGACGACCATTATATGATTATAACAACCACGACCTACGACCATGATTATAACAACCACGACTATGATTATATCACCCACGACCATGATTATAACAACCTCGACTATGTCTTATAACAACCACGATCATGATTATAACAACCACGACCATGATTATAACAACTACGACCATGATTATAACAACTACGACCATGATTATAACAACCACCTGATTATAACAACCACGCCCATGATTATAGCAACCACGACTATCATCATAACAGCCAGACTATGATCATAACAACCACGACCATGATTATAACAACCACGACCATGATTATAACAACCACGACCATGATTATAACAACCACGCCTGTGATTATAACAACCACGACTATGATCATAACAACCAGACCATTATCATAACAACCACGACCATGATTCTAACAACCACGAACATGATTATAACAACCACGACCATGATTATAACAACCACGCCCATGATTATAACAACCACGACCATGATTATGACAACCACGACTATGATCATAACAACCACGACTATGATCATAACAACCGCGACCATGATTATAACAACCACGACCATGATTATAGTAACCACGACCATGATTATAACTACCACGACTCATTATAACAACCACGACTGGTTCGTTGACTGCTACAGAGGGAAGGTTAGGGTTCACATATCAAGATTTCACCTTACACTTATATTAAATAAAGTGAATTTACTATGTATAACAAGGTCAGTGGCACTTTGTTTAACAGATGATAAATTAAAGATAAAATAAACTGGTGTATGGTATACCTTGATCATTCAAAATCTCTAGTTCAACTCTTCATAACAAAGCTACAGTCTCAGTAATCTATTTCTTAAACTCTCAATACACATATATAATACAATTACACAATCAATGTAAACACCAAAGCAGTACTGATATACAAAATCTGAGTAAGTGTTCCCCAAGTTCAGCAAATGTATGTCTGCCTTACTGGCTATCCCGGCCGTGTCTGGCTCTCAGTCCCACCGGCAGACCGACTGAGGGATCCCAAACCCACCACTATTTAGTGTGGAACTTAATTTGGCTAGTCCTCTGCATTAATGTCACTTATTTTAACACACTTGTTTGTATTAAATATTACATAACAAAGAGTATCATATAACAACAATATCAAATACTATATTACAGTATCATATTTCGATATACTTTACATTCAGAAATCAGTGGCGGCTCGTCGGTAGGCGCTATGGAACTGCAGCACCCTCTATTTCATCCGATATATATATATGTATTATATGATATAATATATCATATATGTTTATTTATTTATACTTGAACACGATATTTAAAACTATTATCAATAATCCTTAAACTTAATGTCAATGGCCATCCTCTAATTCCGAGAAAAGAACAAAAATCCCTGTATGTGAAAATGTCTTACTGGACAGTTCCAATAACGGGCGTTTGCTTTGTCTCACGCATGCACGCATGCCCTGGAGGCAAGCGGGTGAGACCACTGTGGATCACACAGTGCCGATCTGGTTATCAGTGTGGGAGGTAGTGTTTACGCATCATCCTGTGTGGTGCTTACGCGCCGTCTGCTATATCAGGAGTATTTGAATGTGATAAATTGTAGATGATGTGATATCATACTGTATGATATCACATCATCTACAATTTATCACATTCAAATACTCTTGATATAGCAGACGGCGCGTAAGCACCACACAGGAACAGGATGATGCGTATGATTCATACTCATAGAGACTACATTTTGTATTCATTGTTTTTTCCATAAACTTTATTGTGTAGAAGATTATTCAGTAAATCCAGGTGTATTTAGGGGAATTAATAAATTTTGCATCTAAATTAGACCCAGATTTAAAGAACCATTTACAAACAAGTACAGTCTTCACAGGTGTTTCTAAGACTAGTCAGAATGAGATACTTGACTGCCTGCTGCAGATATACCATGATGAGATAAAGAAAGAGATTAAGATGCTTCATTTGTCGCTGTCATGGCTGATGACACAACAGATGTTTCAGAACACACTCAAATGGTAATTGTTCTACGGTACGTGCTGAATGAAGAAATATTTGAGAGAAAAGATGTGTGGTTGCAGCCCGCGCTCCTGCCTCACCACATAAATCAACTCACTCACAGCCATCATCCAGCTCATCATACTTCTCATCATCATCAACCCCTTATATCCCCAAAAGTCCTACGGCGACGGATGAGTGGCGACTTGGACAGGCAGATATGACTGCCGGGAATCTCAAGTCGCAACTCTGCACATGGGCGGGACAAATGAGATGGTCGTTTATGCACTGGGATCAAGGCAGCAGTGCAATCCGGTCCCGTCTGTGCGACTGACCAGCCCTTTCCAGGAGCCACTCTGCTCACCTCACATGGGGAGGGGGCTAGAAAGGATGCCCTAAACATAGCCTGCCAAAAGTAATCAACCGGACTGGGCAACCGCACCCAATAAGGTCATCCTTACGCGGTCAAAAACAATCAAAATCACAGATCCAAACAAAAACAAATTATACAACCTCATTTGGTCGTTGCGTGGAATGTCAAGACCCTTCTGAAGACTGGTACAAATGAGCGTCCTGAAAGAAGAACTGCCGTTGTGGCAAAAGAGCTGGCTAGGTATAACATCGACATAGCAGCCAACGGGGGTCTGGCTATACCTTCTTCTGGAAGGGTAAGCCTACTGCAGAGAGAAACTGAATTTTTAAAGTTGGATTTGCCATCTGCCAACACATCCTACACAGGCTAACTGAAATGCCTATTGGGATCAAACAGCGTCTCATCGCGCTTATGGTCCCACTGAATCATTCAAGTCATGCCTTTATCATCAGTGCATATGCCCCAACACTGATTGCAGAGGATGACATCAAGGAGGCCTTTTACGCCGACCTCGGTAGAGTACTAACCTCTATCCCCAGAAAATATGAGGTACTCCTCCTTGGTGACTTCAATGCCAGAGTTAGCAGAGGTGCTGACATTTGGCAGGGAACCATAGGGAGAAATGGACTTGGCAAGTGTAATCCCAACGACCTACTCCTCCGCAAATGCGCTGCACACAACCTCACTATCATCAATATCTTGTTTAGGCAGGCCAACAAGTTCAGGCATTCGTAGCAACGCTCACGATCCAAACACTGGCATCTCATTGTCTACATCATAGTCAGAGAAAGAGACCGCCGAGATGTCCTTATCACCCGTGCTATGCGTGGCTCAGACCACAAAGACACTGATCATCGGCTCGTCAGAGCCAAGTTCTCACTTCACTTCGCCCCAAAACGGTGAAGGCAACAAGACTCTACAAGAGGTTTTAACACTAAGCATCTGGAAAATCCAGGGGTAGCACATGCTTTCAGAGAGCAGCTCGAACATGGGCTGATAAACAACCAGACAACGAACAACCCAAGTCCTAGTGCCGAATGGGATATTTTCACAACTGTTATGACAAAAACCTGCAGAGAGACCCTCGGCAAGATGAAAAGTATACACCAGAACTGGTTTGATGAAAATGACCCGGCAAACAATGTACTCATTAATGATAAACGTGCTGCTCTAACTGAATGGCAGAACAACCCTCAGTCTCGGCCCAAAGCTGTTACCTTCCGCCAGAAGAAAGCTGTGGCCCAGCAGGAACTTCGCAATCTAAGGAATAATTGATTTAAAAATTAAGCATGTGAAACACAAAAATTTCAAGGTGCGAATTTTTCAATTCCACCAAAACATTTTTTGGCCAATCACTCATGGCACAGCCACCCCTCTGCTCATCTGACGGTAACTCCATAATTAAAGATAATGAGGGCCTCATTCAGTGCTGGAAAGAGTACTACCATTCACTGCTTAACCGAAACACTGATGTGGATGTCCTGACTACCCAGCAGGTTCCACAGCATCCAGTGCTGACCCACCTCACCTAATCTCCTTCCCTAGATGAGATAGCTACTGCCATCAAACTAATGAAAAATAATAAAGCCTCAGGGCCTGATGGAATCCCAGCCGAGGTGCATAAAGCAGGAGGACCTCTGCTTATCAGCCGTTTCCACACTCTCCTGGAGAATATATTGGAAAAGAGGAAATCCCCAAACTCTTAAAGACACCTCTATCGTCAATATTTATAAGAACATGGGAGACCGGTCAGACTGTGGCAACTACAGAGGGATCTCGCTGCTGTCTGTAGCTGGCGAAATTATCGCCCGAGTCCTCTTAAATAGACTTCCTCCTCATGCGGAAAACCTACTCCAAGAATCTCAGTGTGGCCTCTACCATCACCCGGGACCACTGACATGATCTTTGCTGCTCGCCAGATACAGGAAAAGTGCAGAGAACAGCGTCGTGACCTGTTCATGGCTTTTATCGACCTAAGCAAGGTCTTCGACTTGATCAACAGGGACCCTGAGCCGTTTTGGCTGGCCACCAAAATTCATCTCCAGTGTGAGGCAACTCCACGATGGCATGAACGGAAGGGTCCTGCACAATGGCACCCAGTTTGAGTTCTTCTCCATCCAAACTGGGATTACAGTAAACTAGCACGTGTACTAACACCAACTATCTTTTCCATTTTCTTGGCTGCCTTCCTTACTCGTGCCAGTGCCAAATTAATCGGCGGCGTGGACATAGAGTACTAGATGAAAAAAGGTGTTTGCAGCTTCCATTACTGAACTTCAGTATACAGACGACCTCACTCTTGTTGTTCACACTGAACGCGTCTTACAGAAGATCCTGAACACCTACGCAGATGCGTATGCACACTTCGGCCTTGAGGTGAATGTAAGTAAGACTCAGATTCTCTTTCAACCTGCCCCTGGTTCCGACACACCTTCACCATCCATCCATTTTAATGGCACTACCCGCTCTAATGTTACCCACTTTCGGTATCTCGGCTCCCACCTGTCTACCACCGCAGACATCGATGAATAAATTCAGCTTCGGATCAGATATGCAGCTCAAGCCTTTGGCAGACTCCGAAACCGTGTCTTCAGCTGTAGGGAGCAGAAATAATCTGCAAAGTTACACATATATCCAGCAGTGGTCCTCCCCACACTGCTATATGGCAGCGAGACATGGGTCACATTCAGGAGGCACCTCAAGGCACTTGAAAACTTTCATCAACATAGTCTACGTTCCATCCTTCGAGTTCGTTAGGAAGACAAGAGAACAAATGCCAGAATTCTTGCCGACACCAACTGTAGGAGCATCGAGGCTACCATTATTCATAAACAACTACGCTGGACTGGTCATGTTACCCACATGGATGACAGTAGACTGCCAAAGTAGCTATTTTACAGTCACCTAACGAATAGTAAACGTAACGCCGGCGGGCAACTGAAAAGGTATAAGGATAGTCTTAAGACAAACCTGAAAAAGTGCCCAATCTACCCCCTCACCTGGGAGACGATTATTCCACATCGTAGCGCTTGGATGAGCACCACACGAGAAGGTGCTAATACCTCGAGTTAGTCCGACTGCAAGCCTAGGCAGACAAGCGCCAACGCCGAAAAGACGCTGCCAACGCCTCTGCCGCACTCGATGTAGCCTTCCACATGTGCAATATTTGTGAACAACTCTGCCGGTCCCGTATCGGCCTCTTTAGTCACCTCAAAACTCACCAATGAAGGTGACATCCCTAATGACTCATATCATTGTATCGTAGCTGGATGATCGTCATACTCGATTCCGAGTGACACAAAGTAGTACTAGTAGTAGTAGTAGTGTGTGTGTGTGTTTGTGTGGCGACCTGTGGTGTAATGGTCAGCATGCTCGCCTCGCAAGCGTTCGGACCTCGATTCGATCCAAGGTCGGGTGAAACTATGGGCAAGTTTCTTTACCCCATTTGCCTCTGACTACCCAGCAGTAATTGGGAACCTGGATGTTAATCGATTTGCGGATCATGTTCCGGGGTAATGGTTAGCCAGTGCAGTTGGCGAGTTGTCCAGTCTTCTCTGAGTTTTCCTTGACACTGCGTCATGCAGCTCGTTAACTTAGGGTGTGGTTGTTGTGTTGGCAACAGCTTCTACACCTTAAACAAATTCATGCCTAGGTGGCCCTTGGGCCGGCCATCCTCGTTACACAAGGGGCAACCATTTGTGTGTGTGGGGTGGGGGGGGGGGCGGTATAGTGGTTGTGTAGTGTGGGTGTGTCACATAGCATATACGTAAATCCTTCAATGTATATTTCATCAACATGAGTATCATTACCATGATATTGCAATCATAAACTACTATATACTGCAGTGTGTGTCTTAGTGCTGGAAGCAAGGACTAAATATATCAGTTGTTGACGCCCTAAGTCTGTTACCCATGTTATAGCCGGTTAACTATTGGTTTTGTCGACGTTAACTAGGCTGGTACATTTATATGATTTTGGGTTAGAGTAGTGAAACCCAATTGTCTGTTTCTCCTTTTATTGAGGAACTGCTGTTGATACAATTCCAGAGTGTAAATCAACCTTAACTTAATAACTGTAGCTATGAGTGTTACGAGAAGGACGGGGACTATGTAAATAGACCGTTTAATCACGTCCTTCTTGTGTGAGGGATTGAGTCGTAATTCTATGAGTAGTGACCCATCGAGGGAGAACGGAATAGGCACGTTGTCCTCCCTCGAGGGAAGACGGAACCATCTATGATGGCTCTCAAATAACGTCTTCCTCTAGTCAAGGATATCAAACTCCTGCCCGCTTTAGGTGACCAGGGAGCCGACTACATAATGCCTTAACTCAGCATAATAGGACGCAGCTTCCCGTGGGCACACCTTATCACATGCACTGAACATGTCACCTCATAACCAGTGGAAAGTTACAGGGGGTAAATCAGTATATAAATCAAATGTAATTAACCCATTTATATAATCTTTCTGTTTATAAAATAGGGGCCATTACACCCATGTTGATGAAATATACAGTGAAAACTTTACGTATCTGCCATGTGACACACCCACACTACACAACCACTACACTTCCCACTCACACACACACACACACACACACACACACCACAGCATATGCACACATATACCACAGCACACACACACACACACACACACACGCACTAAAGCACACACCACAGCACACACACACCACCCACACACACACACACACACCACACATTCCCCACACCCACACACACACACACACATTTGGACATTGTGTCTTAAATGAAATCTTAATGTGTAACCTGTTATTCCCAACGAATAACCTGGCAATGCCGTTTGAAACAAACTGTGTCCGGTGCCTGAGGACTGCCAAACAACCTCTGCCGTCTTTACTGCCCCATAGTATATTCTGCCCGTTTCATATAGGCTTTTTTTTAGTTTTCATCTGAAGTTGTTGTTCGTCAGTATCATTCAGAAATATAATGATTACGTTAAATTTAATTATTTACAAAACTGGTAGAACAGGCACCTCTATAATGACAATGGAACCCGACTGCTTGGCCATGAGGGTGTCGGCTGCCCCCCTCCCCCGTCTCTCGGCGATCCGCCACTGAACACATAATCATCTCTTACATTAATGAAATTATCACTGTGGGAATGGGTACAGCATTACTATTACTGAAACGAAGAATCGTAATTCGGTTTAATACTCTGGCAAATATCTCATCGGGACCAGGTGACTTATTCTGCTTTAGTTTATCTATTTGTTTACTAACATCGTTACTAGTCACTATTATCTTGCTTAATCATTCTTTTTCACTATCTCTGTATATATAGTCGATGCCTCAGGTATCATGTTTAGTTCTCGGTTGTGAAAACCGTTGAAAAATATCTGTTCAGATTATTGCACATTTCTCCGCCGTTATCCGTTAGCTCACCGGTATCTGACTGTATTGGTTCAATCTTGTCTTGTGTTTTAGTTTGATGCATTTGGAAGAATCCCTCCGGGTTTGCCTTCACCTCCCTTGCTACCTTCAGCTCATTATTCCTCTTTGCTTTTCTTATCTCGGTCTTAACCCTAATGGCCAATACTTTATAATATTCTCGGAGGTAAACTTTACCACGATTTATTCTCCTACCTATTGCTTTTCTTTGTCCAATAATATTATTTAAATAAATATTAAAAATTCATTTGGGGTCATTGTTATTTGATTTGATTGTTCTGTACGTTGTAATCTGCCTTTGTGCATTAAGTAACTCATTATTTAAATTGTTATGGAACTCGACAACTTCAGATTTCTTGGTCAGGTCACCCTCAACAGTCATACTTTGTGAGGTAAAGTGAGGTCACCCTCTGTGGGTACACTGTATGAGATCACCTCCCGTGAGGTCATGTAATTCACCCTCAAATGCAATACCCCTTCTCTCAGCTGCCTTTTCAACTTATCAAAGTTTGCCCTTCTGAAATCTGGGACTTTAATGGCATTTTCCTTGCAACTGACATTAATTTCTACTTTGAATCTCACTTCCTTGTGATTGCTGTTAGCTAGTTCGTTCCATACTTCGACATTACTAATGAGCTTGTCTCTGTACAGGTCATCATCATCATCACATCAGTATCACCAGGTCACCATCACCACATCATCATGGCAACATCACCATCACCATTTATTTACCCATCCCTGGCTACGGCAATGGATAACAGGAGGGAACAACTTCCCTGACCCTTGCATTGTAACAAGGGGGTATAAAAAGTTCAACTAACAATCTCACAATACCTTTCATTGTAAAGGTAAAAGAATAAACAATAAAAACCCACAAGAATCACTTACTGATCATCTTATGTTACCTTAATATAATTCCGCATACATCATCTATATATACTCTTAACACCACACTTCAACACAATACAGGCAGTTAATATTACAAGGTCGCCAGGCCCAGTTGTAAAGGCTGCAGCTCCCTAAACTCTACTCCTTCCGATATCTAAACCTAACATTCACTAAATAACACACAAACTTACATGATCAACGTCCAAATGGAGAGCACCCCAGCGACAGTCTACTCTCTCTGGTCGACTGGTCTGCTCTCTTCATTTCCTTCACCCTCCCTGTTTTATATGCCACCTAAATGAGTCACCCCGTTTGCATATACCTCTTTGAAGCTTCAAAGTTCTATGCACCATCTAATTGTTTCACTTTTGGTTTCTATCATATCTTCGAAACTTCGAAGGCCAGTTAGATATCCAGTACTCTGTGGTGGTGAATGTTGTGGCGTCCATTCGTGTAACAAGGTCACTATCACCACATCAGTAGCACTACATCACCATCACCACATCATTCTCCCTACATAACCATCACCACCTCACTGTCACCACATCACCGTCAACAGGTCACTACCATCCAGTTTGATTTAAGCTGCAGATCACGGCACCTCCCCCCTCCCAACTATCCATCAAAAGACGACGATATTAAAAATGCACATTCCTTCCAGGCTAAACCTCCTCCCCCCTCTCACTCCTTTTACCTAATCCTCCTTCACTCTTACCCTCTACATCCTCTTCCTCCTTCCTTCCCTCTAACTATATCACCATCTCTCCTTCCCATTCCTCCCCTTCTCTCTATTTTTTTTACATCTCCCCCCCCCCTTCATCTCGCCCTCTCCCTATTTTACTTTCATCTGCCCCAACAGCTCTCCTTTCCTTACCTCTCTGCACTCACTTCACCTTATCCATCTCCTGCCTCTCTTTTTACCCTTCTCTAGTTTTTTACGCTTCTTTATCCTTCTCTATCTACTACCTCTGATATGTAGAACTGAAAAATGCACAGAGAACACAATTGTAGCATTAGGTAATCATGACAAATTCTGTGATAAGATATACCATTATGGCCAGAACAGGGACAGAAACAGAAACAGGTAATGTGATGTAGTTGTAACTAGAATTTGGCTAAAATACAGGCACTTCCGGCAAGTTAGGGATGCTATAACCACACAGAAACACTCACTATGTAAATAAACCTTGCGATAAACCTTTAAAGCATTAGCTTAAACATTATATTATTGGATGTGATACTGTCAAAGACTTCAGGCCACCTGCCTCATTATAGTATGAATTATGTAATTACTATAATGAATCAGGGGCCCTTAAGGACATTCTTGCAGTCTATCCTGAATTTGCTAGTCCACGCTGATTAGTCATTTGGGTATGAACCAGTGTCCTGCATGGCAGTGAACAGAGATTGCACCCTCATGAATATGACCTATATTACTATATCTTGTGTGTGAACCAATATCTTGCATAGTAATGAACATTGCTAAGCTAAAAGAAAATCCCCCCCTTCTTTCCTCTCATCCTTCTAAACCTCCTACCTTCTCCCACCTCTTCTCTTCCTACTCCCTACTTTCCCTCATATCTCCACTGGCACCATCATCCTTCCCCACTTTTTTTTATCATCCTGTCCGCCTCTGTCCATCCACCCACTCCCTTACTCAATTTGTTTCTTTAATCCCCCATTATTACCTTTCTTTGCTTTTTTTACGCCCTCTCACCTCTCTTCAACACTTTCTTTCTTTCCTCTCTTATTCTCATCTTTCTCCACCTTCTTCGCCTCTCCACTATCTCCCGCTCTTCAACTTCTCCCTCTCTCCACCTTCTCTTTTCCTTTTTTTTCTCTCTATCCCTTCTCTCAAGCATCCCTCTCTCGTCTGTCCACCCTATGCCTCCCTCCCCCGTACACACTTCCCTCCACTTCTTCCCTCCCTCCATTTCCTCCTCACTCTCTCCCTCTCACAAACACACCGCTCCCCCCTTTTCCTCCACCATTCTTCTCCCCGTTGCCTCGACAAACTGATTTTCGAACTTTTCACTCAAAAGTTTTAATGTATTCCACGTTCGTCCAGCATTTGTTTAGTCCTACCCAAGACAAGAACTTTGGAACCATAATGTAAGTGGAGAAGAATAAATAAACGTCTTGGTTGCTCCTGGGAACGATACAGAGCGGCACACAAGCTTTCGTCATTGATTAAGACTGGGTGACTAACAGCAAGAATATAAGCATTTTTTCTCTAATGCTGAGGTTGATACTAAACATTTTTTTTTAGTCATGATTCACTATTCCCGATATTGTTACTCTTCGTTTCACGTGTCATGATTCGCTAATCCTGTATTGGTGTAACCATTTTTCGTTTCACGATGAACTGTTCCTGATAAAGTTTCTAATCTTTTCTTTTGATTAGCTAGCTTTCGTTATTTATGATACAGACACCAAAATATTGTTATATTATGATTAATTTTTCATAATGCTGATTCTAGCTATGTGTCCTTACTCCTCCCAGCCAGCACATATCTGGTGCGGTATTTTTATGGCCGCTAGTAACTGAAGACTTTTATTACTATTGTATGATCATAACTCAGCTGCGGACACCGTAAAATCAATTTATTTATATCGTTAAAATTCAGACGCAGTCCCAATCTCCCTCCACCCCTACCCACCAATGTCCCCAGACTGGCCAGTGTCCTCAAAAAGCTGTTAAATTGGAGGATTTTCTGGGCAAAATGCTTTCCCAACCAGTATTAATTTACGGAAAGGGCATTGTAAAGCCCCACCAGTTGGCTTTTCAAATATTCTGTAAGTTAATATATATATATATATATATATATATATATATATATATATATATATATATATATATATATATATATATATATATATATATATATATATATATATATATATATATATATATATATATATGTAATATTCAGAAACTTCAGTGTAATTTCAAACGCCGCGCCATTGGCGATACTGAGTTTTTAAGGTCGTCTGAGGGAAGACCTCGCTCCTGCACGTAGTGAGAGCTTTTGGAACAAGGCCTATACGATAATAAATGTCGTTTGCCAAATTAATAATGATGCGATTCATGAAGTTAAGGGACTATTTTTGAATTTGAAATTATTATAGATCGTTTATCAGTCTGAATAATGTTACGGGTGTCCCAAGAAAGTTATTAGTTAGGCGGAAAATATGTCACGTAGGCCTAAGCTAATGCCTTGAGAGGACAGGAGGCTCGCTCTTTCTCAGTCACGCGAAAGCGATCGGACAGACAGGACGTCCCTGCTCGTCCGTCCACGAACGGTCACGTGTTCTAGTCACCTGTGTTGCGCTATTGCAGTATAACAAGTAAGTCTCATTCGATCTCAGACAGGGTTTAGATAGGGCAGTGATAAAGTTAACAAGAGCTAACAGTGAGTTCATTTCAGGGTTTCCGTCAGAACCCACTTGACTGCGAGAGTGATGACTGCGAGAGACTGACTGCCGTTTGAGACTGCCGTTGATGATTGAGGCTTGGCGATTGTCGCCTTCGGAACGATCAGTGTAGGCTTGTCACTGGTTAGCGGGGTAGCAGAGGATCTCTTGAGTGAACGAGTGCTCCCGACAACTAAAACGACACGGGACCAGCATCAGCATTGGGTGATCAGTTCTTACCACGCGGGCGCACAACACCACGTGCCCTCGGTCATCTAGAAGTATTACCTAATGGCTATGGTCACCTGCTGGCGTTCTCTCTTTCAGCCCATGGACGCACTGAGAGTACACTGAGGCTATCTGAGTAAATTAATGGTCACACACTGAGACCAGGAGTCTAGGGGATACCTAGAGAAACATTTTATCTCCCTTATTATGGGTGTATGTTGAGTTGGGTGGAGCATGGTTCCCAGGTATTGGTGGACCCAGTAACATCTCAATAATAGTGACAATATTTTTGTGTGTAGTTAGTACCATTTTTTCAGTTACTGATATTATCTTGACGTGTGTAGTAACAGTTCTTAAATGATTTTGATAGTATTGTTTTTTGAATGTTTGTGTCACTAAGTGGAACCACAGTAATATTGTGATTTAGTTCCTTTAATGCATTTAATTTTTCTTTATAATTCCGATCTCAGGTATAACCTTTGTTCCCCAGAGTAGTGTTTATGTTAGGTTAGGAAGTGTGCATCTGTTGGGGTGATATAATTTTGTTGAGTGCCCTTAAGGCCTATTCATTGTAGATTTATTAATTTCTATTTTTTTATACCATTTTCTCAGTGGTTGATATTATTTTGTTGAAAGCCCTTAAGGCCTGTTTCATGTGTGCACGCAACATTTCTTAATACTTTAAATTTATTGTTATCTAATGATGCATTGTAGAGGAGCTTAAGAGAAAGGGGCGATGTGACTAGTCAGGTCAGGTCAAAAAATAAGTTATCCTACATCTAGATCAAAGGTTTTCAAAGCATTATTAACCTTGGGCCACTGACAAATAAATTTATGTTACATATTATCAGTTTTGAACTGACCATCACTAATGTTTATTGATTTTAATTCCTCAATCAAACTAGCTTCAACCAGAAGTCTTTCTGTAACACAAGATGATTTAAATACTTCTAAGCGTTTTTCCCAAGCAATGGGATGATTATTATTCCTAACATGAACAAACAAGGCACTGCTTCCAGATGGTGTTCTGATATTTTACTTATGTTGTTTGATTCTGAGCTGCAGTGTTTTTCCTGTCTGTCCTACATAATTACAATTACATTTGCTACATGGAATACAATAAACACTTCCATTTACATTCAAACTTGGGCTATTTCTTATTAACATATTAGTAATGGTTGAGTCATACTTGAAAACAACATTAATATTTAGCAGTTTGAGGGACCGAACTAACGGGACAAATTCATTACGATAGGGCAGAGTCAAAATATTCTTAAGTGTAGGAATTTGCCTGGTTTGAGAGGAATGAAAGGATTTTTTTAGCCCTTTTAAAACAACGATCAACAAACTCAGAAGGGTACCCAAGTTTTTGTGCAATGGAACGAATGTGTTTCAATTCATCATCAATTCATTCAGAGTCACAAATACGCAAATGTCTTAAGAACATAGCAGAAAAAACTGACATCTTGGTTGACTCCAGGTGATTCGATAAAAAGTGCATGAAACTGTCTACCTGTGTGGGCTTTCTGTATACCTTAAATTTGTAGTTTTGGCCATTTCTCATGATAAGCATATCAAGGAAGGGAAGGGATCCATTTATTTCTCTTTCAATTTTGAATGTGATACTTGGGACAATATTATTAACCTTGTCTAAAAATTCCAATGGGTCACTGTTTCTAGGCCGAAGACAAAGAACATCATCTATATGTCTATACCATGGAGGAATAAAGTCCACTATATTGGGTAGTAACCTAGCCTCAAAAAAACCCATATAAATACAGGCTAGAGGAGCAAAAAGACAATTACCCGTGCTCATGAAAAATATTTGCTTGTAAAACTTCCCATTTGCTCTAAACACATTGTCAGTTACGCATAACTCTATCAATTTGAGAAATGTATCATGTTCAATAGTTAAATCTAACAGTTGTAATTTATCTTTAAGAAATGAAAGTAAATCTTTCACAGGTACTCTAGTGAACAGTGAATTTACATCAAAGCTTATTAATTCACAAGGTTCATTGTGTTTCTTGAGTTTATCAATTAAATCACTGCTATTGTGTTTATGTGAATTAGATATTTGGCCTGTAAGAGAGGATAGCATCTTTACCAGCCACTTGGATAATTTGTAAGTAACAGAACCCACAGAACTCACGATAGAACGTAATGGATTGTTAAGATTGTGTGTTTTGATCAATCCATACATATAAGGTAAAGTGGGATTGATTTGAGAGAGCTGTTTAATGAGATCGGGGTTCTTTATCAATAACATCTTCATTTTGGAATTAGATAACTTATTAATATTTTCCAGGGGATCTTTCGTAAGCTCACAATACGTGCTTTCATCACTAAGTAATGAATTCATCTTATCATTGTAGTCACTTTTATCCAAAATTACAATAGCATTAGATTGATCAGCCTTGGTAATATGGATATTCTTATTTCTTTTCAAGTTTATCAAGGCTGTTTCAAATATTTTTGGAATGTTTGAAACAAATTTCTTATGTAAAACACTATGAATACAACCTTTAGCTATGGAAATATCTTCATTTGAAATATCTAACGACTTATTCTTTTCCAGGTTGATTATACCTTTCGCAATAGTAAGCCGATTAGCGCACCGTTGAGTGATAGAAGACTTCCTACCAAAACCAAGAACAAGTTTCTCATATATATATATATATATATATATATATATATATATATATATATATATATATATATATATATATATATATATATATATATATATATATATATATATATATATATATATATATATATCAGAGTGAACAGAGCAACGTTTTACCAAATCCGGCTTCGTAACACGAGGATCCATATATATTTCATTAGCCCAATAAAGCTAATGAAATGTATATATATATATATATACAGTAGAGGAGAGTGAGATCAAGTCCCTAGGGGACAGTGAGTGTCCATAATGGTCCGGTTTCTAGGCAGTGACCCTACTAATCTTCATAAGCACAGCAGCAGTGTGTAGTCAGGTCAGAGGGTAAGATGACCCAACCTTCTCAACTGGTTACAAATCTTCTTAATTACGAAATTAAACAGTTTGTACATACCATTACTCAAATTCATGTTGACGGATTCGGTATGTTTAATGAGACTGGATTCTATAATGTTCCTACTGTCAATTGAATTACAAGGTAATATTGAGGAAGCATTATCCCAGTCAATGCAATGCTTATTATCTCTCAAATGAACAAACAGAGCATTGGATTCCTGGCCTGTTCTAACACTATATTTATGTTGTTTAAGTCTAGTTACAAGATCTTTACCTGTCTGGCCTAAGTAAACAGTTAGTTGTGAAAGGTCATTACAAGGCTCCAGATTACTGTAAAGTCACTTGTAGTTCATTATGGACCTTGCCTACTTATCAGCATTTTGCCTTGAATTTAAATCTCAAGTCTGCTTTAATTCCCATGTTTCCTTTGATGAACTTTACTGTAAAAGATCTTCAGATTGTTTCAGAGAAATTAAAGGTTATTTCATACTTGAAAGAGACCCAATTTGCTGATTTAAATAATAATTTGCCATTTTACTTGTCACAGGAATATGCAATACTAGGTCTCACAATTCCCACAATTATGTTAATTTTAGCAGTGAGGTTTCTCTTTTGTTATTATAAGTCAGTATCATCCAAATTGACAATTGTCCACAACATTCTAACCCGTAAGACACTTAAGTCTAGGACCCCTGTAGTTGATAAAAACCCTATGGTTGTAGAGTCCCCAGCTTAGTGTCTACATATATGTTTATAACATGGTTAGGGTTGTGTAGGATGTAGTCTGCCAGTTTATTTAGTCCTCGCGGAGCTAGGCAGGTAGGTGACCGAGCAATGTAATGGCCCCTGTCTCATCAACAGAAGTATTATATAAATGGGTTCATTACATTTGACTAATATACTAATTCATCCCCTGTAACTTTCCACTTGCCATGAGTTGTCATGCTCATATCATGTGAATGGTAGCCTCCTTGGGGCGCTGCCAGTTTGACTATATGTTAGCACATGGGTCAGCTCGGGTAAGGCGGCACCCACGGCAGTCACACTCATAATCTTACATCGAACGGACGTGATTAAACGGTCTATTGACATAGCCGCCGTCATCTCCCTTCACACTCATAAATAGTGGAAGCTACTGTTGATTTACACTCAGGAATTATATAAAAAGAAAAGCTTATAGGCCCTCATTACATGGCCAGAAACATAATACATCATCTACATAAACCAGACTGCTGAAGGTTGGGTTCTTTAATTACTTACGTTTCGAAAAAAAAATTACATCATCAGAGCCTAGAAAACAGACAAACAGATTAAGAATTATAGGTAATATACAAGGAAAACGGAACATTAATCTAAAATTTACCTTCAGCAACTTTTCAAAGTAGTATAGCATTACAATTTAAAATCATCAAAAATGATGGGAGACCTATGTACAAAACTAAAATTAATCCAAAATAAAACATACATAAAGTATAACCATAATTGAGAAAAGCCTTAGTCAGAAAACACAACAATTCACAGGAAGCCATATCACAAATGGCTGCAGCGGACCTATTGGCCCAAACTGGGCAGTTTTGTTTACACCCAACCCCTATTGCTCATAACCTGTCCAACCTACATTTGACGCTTGATGATGCTTGATAACTTGTTCCACTCATCCACTACTCTATTACCAAACCAGTGTTTACCTACCTTGCGCCTAAATCAAAATTTGTCTAATTTAAAACCATTGCCACGAGTTCGTTCCTGGTTGGAAAATTTAAATACCTTTAATAAATCACCTGTGTTTAACCCTGATTTCCATTTATATAACTCAATCATATCGCCCTTCACTCAATATCTTTCGAGTGCGGGCAAATTCAAGTGTTTTAATTTGTCTCTGTATCCAAGGTTCCTAATGCCCGGGATTAGTTTTGTCATCCTCCTCTGCATACTTTCTAGGGATTCGGTATCCATTCCATAGTACAATGACCAAAACTGAACTGCAGAATCCAAGAGAGATCTCACAAGCTCATGATATTGTAAGGGGTTTGTATTCCAGTCCAATGATTGTTGGAACTGTGCTGTTCAGTTTTGATTGATTGATTGAAACAGTTTATTTAGCCAGAAAAAACACAGATATAGAGTCGAAAATAATAACAACGTTAACATGGCTGAGCCAGTTGAGAGCCAGAGCTCTCTTGTAGGCTCCTGATATATACAGTACATTTATCTCAAGGAATTATAATGTAACATTTAGTATCATCTGGAATAGTACACATAGCATGGTGGTAATAAAAACATATCAGAATGTTACCACAGTCATCACTTCGATATGTATTTATTCTATTTATTTTATCTTATTTTTACATTTATATTATAAGTATATACATAAATTACAGTGGAATTGAAAATTATAAATATAATGAGGTAAGCAGTACAACATGGATTGTATCAAGGTTGAACAAGAGGACAGAGCTGTCAGTAATATGTATAGTTGGCAAATATATTTTTTGCAATGTTAATTTCTTATCTATCTTCATGATAATTTCTGATAAAACGGTTTTGATGGTACAATAAAAGTAGGTATATAAATTTTGTATTACAAGAAATATTAATAATTAGACAATAGATATTTTTTATGAGATGATTTAAAGGAAGGGAGCATAGTCTTTGCTCAGATGGGTTGGGGTAACCTGTTCGACACCTTCACACCATGATATTTTATGGAGGTCTGGGACTGGGAGGAGCTCGTGGGGGGGGGGCGGTCTGAGTAGCTCTTGGTCCCTTAAGTTGTATCTCTGATTATTCCGAAACTGGAAATAATTGTTGTCAAGCAAGTGATTGACAGATTTGTAAACAAATAGGGCACAACAGCAAATGTTAATATCCTCGAATTTTAACATTTTCGATTTAAAAATTTGTTCGTTTGTGTGATTTTTTTTTTTTTTCAAGTCGGTCATTGTCCGCACAACTCTCTTTTATGCAGTAACAAGGGATTGAGTTTTTGAAGAGCCAGAGGCCACCCATAGTGTGTGACAGTGTATCAAGTGTTGGTAAACACGATCAGAATAAATTTCTTTCAATGCTGTGAGAGTGAATGACTGTCGAGTGTGATACATGATACAGCACTGTTTATTGACTTTACTGTGAACGGCTTGTATGTGGTTTCTCCAGTTAACTATCTCATCAACAATAACTCCGAGAAATTTAGTATTTTGTGGGAGTATTACCAAGGTACAGGGGGTCTAAGTCTGGGGGTAAGTTTTTCCTTCAGTGAAAGATCGTGTAGTGGTTTTTTTTTGGAGGTTTAAGGTCAGTTTATTACGTATTACCCAGGTCCTGATTATAGTAAATTCAGTGTTCATAGTTCTCATCAAGGAATGGATGTCTGAGTTGCTGGCATAGAGATTACTATCGTCTGCAAATAAATTGTATTTTATGAGTGTGCTGGCGTGGGTTTGTCCTCTGTATTTGAAGCAAGTGTTGCTCATGAGTAGTTAGAACCGAATCATAGTGTGGGGGGGGGGGGCAATGAAGGTTAAAGGAATGAGAGGAAACTGCGGCACTCTTCAAGAGTAGCCCGTGCGTACTCTGATGAATTACCAAATACCCTTTATCAGTACGATTTTTATTCTCCAGGTAAACCCCGCCATCTAGTGTGTGAGAAATGTTCTAAATTAGAAATCGGATCAGGAGTAACTACCTTAAGACTCGTGACCCTATTCCTTGCCTATACCCCTATACTGCCTTCAGTGTGAGTCTTTTCATTTATTATTAATACTTACCAAGTTACTATTATTTGAATATTGCAATTCATTATGTATACTATACCATATGGCATGCTGGAAATCAATCAATACAGGTAATGCAATCTCATGTAAATGATTACATATGTAGATATTGTAGTGTTACTTCACTTCCATGTACATACACACTGACTTGTTTACAGGGTACATACTGTAATGTACTTGTGTTTTCAGTTATCATTATTACTAATGGGTCCTTTGTGTTCACAATCATTCAAAGTATATAAACTGAAAATCTTGTGTCCTCTTTATACTGATAAATTTGTTTGCTTGCCCGACAAAACCATCCCCCAAAAATGGTTGGGGGGAATTATCATGGAATTTAAGATTAAAAACAGTAGTATGCGAATATTTGTTTTTATTACAAGAAGTGTCAGACAAACATAAGCACAATTATTTCTTAACACATGAAGTAAGCATTCAAATGTTTTAGTTTTGGAGGAGAGCTGCGTGGATTGAATGAATCCGAAGTGAAATGTTGGCTGCATAGAACAAAACTCCTGTTGAGTTTTAAGAATGCCTTATTTAAACACAGTTGTGCAACCTGTAATCACTTTTCACTTCTGCAAGGAGGGGAAGGTATTATTAAAGAGAAATCTAATTAAACAATTGCAAGGATTGTTCTTTATCGTTATTTTCTGAGGTAAAATTGCATTTTCAACCACACACCTCTTTCAACATGGAATTTTTGCGTGTGTGTTTTTATGGGTATCAAACGCTTTGACCTTCATTGCTTTGTAAAAATAGAGCGTTTGGCCCCAAATCATTGTTATTAAAAACTATTTTTTTAGTACTATAACCGTGTTTACATAAATAAACTATTTAATTTCCGACGCTATTATACATTTGCGAGGAAAATGGTATAGAAGAAAAGTTTCTTATAATAGCCTTTAAAGTATGTTATACAAATAAAAAAAATTATCGATTCTATGGTTGTGGAAAACTGCAATAATACCATTCACCCTATTTTGGGCCAACAATATGAAAGAACAAACACAAAAAGGTTTTGATTAGGGGCAAGCCCTCAAATAATACCGATTTTTGGAGTAAATCATGATCCTACACCCTTCTAAATAAGCTAATTCACTGGGGCTGCCTACCCACCAGGCTACTGTTATGGAACTATTTCTCGACCACGTCTTTTAATAAACTAAACTAAACTCAAACTTGTCCTAATGGTAGGTAAGGTTAGACCCTAACCTTGACTCATATGAATGATACATAAGATAAAATTAACGTGGTTCAAAACGCAATAATACCTTTTATTTTCCTCATTTCTTACCTTTGTTGCCCCTTTGGGAAGGCTGAATGTTGAAGGGGATCATAAATGAATTATTTATACATTCAATTATTTCACCCTACAAACATTTTATTCATGGATAACATATCTTTAGTCCCTGTCTACTATAAACAAAATATAATTCATATATTTAACATTAAAAGTTTTCTCAGGGAAATGCCATATAAGATAAACGATGGTGTCGCCATCTGCTACGTGAGAACATTACTAAAATGGTCGAGCAATCAAACGCGAAATACGGCCTTTAATTTTGCCTTCCTCTCATTCTTTGGCATTCTCTGAACGCTGGCCGTACTGGTCGGACGTGTCAGCCTTGTACTCTACGAAAACCCTGTCGATTTTCACTGGCTGCCTAAGCTTTGCACCATGCCTGGGGCAAGTGGTGGGTAGAAACTTGTGAAGGCTTTGGCTAGAGAAGAAAAGATTGCACTACTGAACAGCATAAAAGATGACCTGCGGCTTTCAAGTAGCGAATCGGAAGCAGATGATCCGCGGCCAACAACAATGGAGGTGACAGTTTTCAAGAAGTAACTAGTAAGAAAGAAAAGAAGAGGAGGCAAGAGTTGACGAAGAAAAGTGTAGGAAGTGATAGTGATGAGATCATGAATGATAGGAAGAAAAGGACGACATACACAAAAGAGAGTGGAAAGAATTCAACTGGGAATAAAACACAGCAGGTTACTCGATTGGATCATCGTGAAAGTACCAATGTGCCGAGCAACCCAGGTGGTGGAAACCGCTCAGGGAGGAGGAGGTTGAACTTTCCAAGTGATTCACACATGTCATTTTATGAGCGGTTGTTGTGGGCTGCTACACTGGGAAGAGAGCATAAAAAGTTTGAAACCCTGCTTAAGGACGGTCGTAAACTCCTATCCGACTGTAACTGGGGATGAGGCTGTAAAGTCTTAGACGACGACAGAATTTAAGGAAGTGATAATGACGATGCCTCAGGACACAGAACGCCACACACACACCAAGGTGATCGTCTTCATGTACCCGGTTATACTGGATCCTGATTTTCTTCGTAACGAAACACGATTCGTCTGGGCAAAGTGACACGAAATCCGAGGTGAGAAGAAGAGCCAAGTGGTAGCCTTGATGAAGGAAGACGTTCAGGAGATGATTTTCATTTCTGGAATAGGATATAGGAGAATTACAAAGTTTATTGAACAACCTGTTTTGAGTTACAAGTGCAGCAGGTGGGGCCATATGGCCTGGAAATGTCAAAGTGAATGTCGGTGTCGTTATTGTGGAAAAAATCATAATTCAATAGACTGTGGAAATAAAATAAAGCTTGGGCAAAATGTTGTGCCGTGTTGTTGCATTTGTGGCGGCGCGTTTAATGCAGGTTCCTCAATTTGCAATAAGAAACCACAGATGCGTGGTATGTGGTGGCAGAAAATGGGGGAGGTGCAACAGAAAGAAAAGGAGGAAGGACGAGGAGTTGCAGGTAAGACAACTCTACCTTCAACTGAGAACGTGTGGAAGAAGAGGATGGAACAGAGTGACATGTTGACGGTAACAGGAAATGGTGCAGGAGCTACACCAAAAGTTGTTCCAGAAGAGAAGGTAATTGACAAGTTTGGTGATGTGTATGGTGTAGTAGTTCAACTCCGGCAAGAAATTCGGATGCTTAGAAAAAATGTAGAGGACAACCAGAAGGTAATTGCCCATTTGTGAACAGAGAAATGTGGATGTTGAACTAAGAGGAAAGAAGGTTGAAAATAATACAGTAATAAATCTGACAAACCATCTTTGCTTTGGGGGACCGGAAATGTGGACATAAGGGAAGAGATAACCCGCAAGTGGGATGATATCCTTGAAGTATTACATGATAAGGTATTAGCTCGAGTGAAAGAAGTAATGGAACAATTTGTGAATGAGAGAATAAAGGTAATTTCTGTTGTTAATAGGAAAATTGGAGAGCACTAGTTTAAGTATACTTTCATGGAATGTAAATAGCTTACGTCCTAGGTCTACAGATGTGCATGCTTATGCGCTGTTGTATAAGGTGAATGTTATAGCCTTACAAGAGACGGGCACGGAGGATGGTAATTTGATAAATTTACGTGATTATTAATGTTTCTGTTTACTAGCTATTAATAGAAATAATACAAGAGGTCTGTTAACTTATGTTCGGAAAAATGTACCGGTTGAGTTGGCAATAGCTGATAAGCAGAATGGTGTTGAAAGCTTTTGAGTTAAAACCTACGTCCAAGGGAAGTCTATATGTACAGTATTGTTAACATCTATGTACATCCTCAAAGTTTGGATATTGATGACATGCCCGAGTTCCAATTTAATGATGCTAGAGTTATGGTTGGTGATATTAATGCAAGACACGAAGTCCTGGGTACTATGGGACCCAGCAACCTTAATGGAAGGAGATGGTTACACTTCTTGAGGAGTTTGATGATATTGAAATACTGGGGAATCATGAGCCTACCCACATACACGGAGGAAGGTTAGATTATGCAGTATGTTTTAATACATGTGGAATAAGAGCGAATGCTGACATAGTTAGGGATTTGCTTAGTGATCTTTTACATCACGAATTACTATACATATTAACGAAATACAGAAGTTAATTAAGCGGAAAAGATATTGGTTGCTAGAAGACAAAAACAGGAGCTGGTCACTACTATACAGGATTGGTATACAGAATATGATCCAAAGGATGTTGATAGCTTTTTGATGATTTATTACATATTATTGATAATGTTTTGACGACAAGTAAGTGTAGTTATAAAGGAGAAAGAAATCATGGGAAACGTAATATGTATGTGAATGACAAATTGGTTCAGGGCTGGAGTAAACTCCTTAGAGAGGTGCAAATCCAAA
The DNA here is from genome assembly GCF_018991925.1 of Homarus americanus. Classification (NCBI taxonomy): domain Eukaryota; kingdom Metazoa; phylum Arthropoda; class Malacostraca; order Decapoda; family Nephropidae; genus Homarus; species Homarus americanus. Next base: position 1,684,432 of record NW_024736071.1, read on the forward strand.
TGATAATGAAATCGAGCAAGAGGCGCGGAATAAATACTGGGCAGACTTTTAGGGAGAATCGCTAAAGGCAAAAGCTTGGGTGACATATGGAAGGAAGTGAATAAAGCGTATGGTGTTCAAAGCAAGGGCAACAGCTACGATGTCCCACAGGGAAAGCAAATCAACTTTTTAGGAAATGGGCTGGGACTGCTAGTTTTGCCAAATTACCTCAGAGTGTACAGGCCTCTTTACAAAGTAAGAGTAGACTTAGGCGTCAGTTAGTGCAAAGTCAGTGTACACTGGGGGATAATACATGTGTATCTATAACGAGAGGCGAGTTATTATATGTGATTACAAAGGGAAAGTCTACGGCACCCGGTGATGATGGAAAAACATATGATATATTTAACTGTCTCGCTGGTATTAGAGAAGGGATCCTGTTAGAATTGTTTAATATGTCTTATAAGTGGAAGAAAGCAGTAATTGTACCAATACCAAAAAACATTGGAGATTTTAGTAAAATGGTGGAAAGAAAAGTATTACACGGGTTGTTGTATAAAGTGGAAAATCTCTTGGCGCCCAATTTACATGGATTGATGAGACTGAGAAGTACTGCAGACTGTGTTGTAAACTGTTTGAATAACTCCGAGGCTACCTGTAGGACTTTTGTAACAGAATGGCTAGAGTATGGTTTCAGGGTTGGTACTCGGAGGAAGGAGAGACGGAGTTGGGGACTCCACAAGGAGGTGTACTTAGCCCCACTCTTTTTAACATATTGACGAACATAATGGCTCGCTACGTATTTCCCGGAGACACTCAAGTTATAATATATACGAATGATAGACTTTTACAGTGTAAAGGTATGAGAAACATGCAAGAGGCTTTAGTTGCATTGAGTACACTTTGTTGTAGAATGGGCCTTGTAATTAACAATGAAACCACTAAATATCTGGTCAGAAATTATGAACAAGGGGATTTATTTTTGAATGGATTAAGGCTAGAGAAAGTTGATGCTCACAAATACCTTAGGATGTACATTCGGTATAAGTCCAAGAGTAAAGCAAGTGGGATGCAATGCCTGGAGAATGCATGTAAAGGACGTTTAAGACCTTTAAAGAGCTTTGGCATGGAAGGAAAATGACGCAGGTATTCCTATTTTAAGGATGGTTTATATCAGTACTATACGTTCAGTCATTGACAAAGCAGCTCCCATCCTTATAATGTATAGTAGGAAACTTATTCAAAAGCTTGAAGTGATACAAAACGAGGCCATGAGAATTGTTTTAGGGTGTCAACGGAACACGAGAATTGATATAATGAATGCAGTTAGATTTACCAAGTAGAAAACATAGAGTAAAGGAACTTGCTGTAGCCGCTACTCTTAGGACCATTAGGAGAGGAGATAATAGGTTGTCCCGTACAATAATGTGCTTAAATAAAAGAACATCTTGGAAATGGGTCCAAGTATGCAAGGCTATTGTATAATATTATGATGGAGTATGGAGTAGATAAATATTGCGTTTCATTACAAACTTATTTTAGGTTTAGACCATGGCAGGAAGGATGCATTACTGTAGATATTTTACAGCTTAAGGGGAAAAAAGATGATTGGCATACCAGTTATTTACGAAATGTCTTTTTAGAGAAAATAAAGAGTTTTACCAGGCGAAACACTGTACATATATATTGTGATGGATCAGTATTAAGTAACGGTCAAGCGGGATGTGGTGTTTTTATAAAGGAATATTTTATCAATGAGTGTTATGCAGATGAAACGGTTGTAAAATAATTAGTAGCAACACCTCATCCACGCTGAACCGCACGCAGTTTGTGAGGACTCCAGGTTGCTATAGAGAAATGTAAAGAAGCATATATTTTTGTTGATAGTAGAAGTGCATTAGAAGCTTTGCAGAGTAAAAATCCGGTAATTTTCATATTGTTAATATCTGTAAACGACTGACCACAATAATGCAAGAAATGGAATGTAAAGTGCAGCTTGTATGGATTCCATCACACGTGGGGATTCACTTAAATGAAATGGCTGACAAATTGGCCCAAAAAGCTGCAGAAAAGATGTGTATAGATATTGTTATTTATGTAAGTATTAGAACGATAAAGAGGAAAATGAAAGGAAAAAGAGAAGAATGGGAAAAAGCAAGAAGAGAAGTGATTGCCGTATGTAGCGAGAGTTTTCAGCACTATTAGTATGTTTTACAAAACACCTTATCATCTGTTGACACTTATAATGAGACTAAGATTGGGATACAAATATTACTGGCAGATAAGTGGAGGGGCGGGTCAACTGTATCATCTTAGGGATGCACATACACCACAACATTATGTATTAGGATGTGATAAAATCCAACCATACAAGAACAGTGAGATCACTACTTTAAAGAAACAAGTTTGTTGGATGATTAATAATGGAAAAATTTAAGTAATTCTTGCAATGTATAAAAATTTTGCTCCAAGGATACAGCATTTAATATTGTGTAGGATTACATTATCTGTTCTTTTATTGTAGTACAGTGTTCATGTCAAAATGAACTATTTCATTGATGTAAAAATAATACTTGTATTGTTATAACATTTATAACTCTTTGTAAACCCTAGAAGGGGTTGGCAAAGGTGATGGTGTGAGTAGTATTCTACCTTGTCCTTTTGATGTAATAGTTTTATGGTTAATAAAGTATTTCAATTTCAATTTCTCATTCTTTAATCCTCATTGGTGCGGGGTGTAACCGTATGGCTGGGCACTTGGCTCCCTTCCTCTGACGCAGTTGGTCATCTGCTACCTCCTTTTATTCATGATCACGTTGGTGTGAACTGCTGCACTCCTAACCTTTGTATGTCAGCACGTCAGCACTGTCCGCTCAAGCCTCTGTGCTGTTCCTCTCGGGTCCATTACCAAGTATCTGTGCCAGTTAGGTGGACATTTGATTTCCTGTACAGTTGTTGAGAAGACGCCAATTTACCGCCTGTGCCGAGTGTATATACAAGACCCCACGCTTGACATACAGTGTCTACACTTCCGACATTTGTTCCGGCCGGCAGTCCGGCACTTCCTTACCACATTTGTTTATGTTGCTCTGTATTGTCTTCATGCCGATTGTCAGTGTAAATACTTGTAAATAGACATATGTTGTTACAACTGTCCATAATCTTATTCAATATCCTTGGTGAAAGCGAAAGTGTTCAACCTGACAGTTATCATTAAAAGAACCAGAGGGCGTTAACATCCAAACATGATAACCTCGATGGTCTTGTAATTAACACTCCTTTGTATAAACCCAAGTACTTTGTTAGCCATGTTTCGAGCATATGCGCATTGTTGTCTTGGGTTAATATTCCTACTTAGCATTACCCCTAAATCTTTCTGCCATGAGCAGGATGAAAACTAGCGGTTAGCAGTTACTCATGATGTAATATAGGTAACCCTCGTGATTGGTTCAGATCTCTGCCGCTAGTCAAGGTTGTGGATTTCGACAGGCTAGTCGGCACAATATTCGGCAGAGCGTGACAGGTCGCGGTGTGAACCTCACTGGAGGTGAGAGAGTATCGTGTCTTTTAAGATTATCCAAACTCTCCCCGGGAGAGTATTTGCAAGAGCGTGGATTATACCAGACCAAGAAGCCTGTTGGTGGAAGTCTCGTGTGAGGGACTGGCAGGGAGTAAAGGTATAGTGCACTTATAGGTCTCTAGTTGTGTGTGGAGCCGGTTAAGGAGGGGGCAGAGTACTCACACTCCAGCGCAGGACCACCGTTGGCATTAGCAGTAGGGGTACCCTGTTAGATCGTTGATTTAATGTAATTAGGTTTTGTCTGCTTGTTCCATGTTATAGGGATAGGGAAGACTAAATTAGGATTTATCCTTTATAGGAATAGTTTCATTGTATTTGCTGGTTTGACTTTTGTTACCATTGTATGTTATATTTGGTCCGTGTTATCTTTATTTTGTAGGTATTGTATGTTACCAGTGTATGTTAGGTTAAGTTGTATTATCTTTTGTATTGTCTGAATATATATGTTATGGTTGTACTGCCAGGTGGCTAATTGTTTCTTAATGTTGACTAGCTATGCCGGGTTAGTTGGGTGCCTTTGGTCATTATGTAAGATGTCATAATATATAGGAGTTGGGTAATATGTACATAAGAACATAAGAATGGAGGAAACTGCAGCGGGCCTATTGGCCCATACTGGGCAGTCCCGTTTACACCCAACCCCTATTGCTCATATGAGCATCCAACCTATAAAGATGTGAATTTTAGGTTCTCACTATAATATTTATACAGAGTTTATTATGATTCTGAAATTGAATGTGTATTTGAAGTTTAATCAGGGTAAGAATATCACAGGTCAACATGAAACTTTTCACAGTCGGATTTCATTATATCAACGTTGTTCATCTGACACCTGGCGCCTCTGTTTACATCTTCCAAAGCTAAGTACTGTACATTTGTCCACATTAAATTTCATCTACCGTTTTTCAGACCATGCAAAAAATTTGTTTAGACCTTCATATTTAATTACTAAAAGTATTTTTAGAGGTTACTTTAAACATTATCATATTACTCTCTTCATTTACAGCAAGTCAACCCCTTTAAGAGTAATTACAAAATTGCCATTACAGATAAAGCGGACTTCTCTGAGTAGTTATACACACACCCACGTGTGTGTGAGTAATATTTATCATGTGTATTGTATAAGGATTAGAGAACAAACTATGACCATGAATGAAAAAAGAAATCACATTGCGCACTCGGAAAGTTTTTATGGCCAGTCAATACTATGGAGGGTAAACTTAATGAATTATAAAATTCACTGAAAAATAGCTTGGTGTTGAATAACTTCTATTAGGGTATAGGATAGAGTGCAAATGAAAGCAAAATCTACGACTGGCAGTGGGTAACCATACATAAGAACATAAGAACATAAGAAAATAAGGAGTTTGCAATAGGCCGGTTGGCCTGTGCATGGCAGCTCCTGTCGAGAGTTACTACCACTCTCTATCATCCATGAATCTATCTAGCATCCTTTTGAAACTTCCAGAGTTCCCGCACTTACTACAAAGTTGCTAAGCTTGTTCCACTCGTCCACCACCCTATTTGTGAACCAGTTTCTTCCTATCTCCCTCCTAAACCTAAACTTATCCAACTTGAATCCGTTGCTTCGAGTCCTATCCTGCTCGGATATTATAAGAACTTTATCTATATCCCCTTTATTGATTCCTTTCACCCACTTAAATACTTCTATCATATCTCCCCGCACTCTTCGTCTTTCTAGGGAATGCAAGTTAAGTTTCTTTAACCTATCCTGATGTGGAAGGTTTCTAAGTCCCGGAATCATTTTTGTCATTCTTCGCTGCACCGACTCTAGTGAATTTATATCCATTCTATAATAGGGGCACCACAACTGAACCGCATAATCGAGGTGCGGCCTGACTAGCGCAAGATATAGTTGCAATAAGACCTCTGCACTCTTGTTACTTACACTTCTAGATATAAAACTCAATCCTCTGTTTGCCTTATTTCGAACATTAACGCACTGTTTTCTAGGCCGTAGGTCCGGGCTTACAAGTACCCCTAGGTCTCTTTCACAAGTCGACTTCTCTAGGTTGATGTTGTTAAGGCTGTATACATTATAAGTATTTGTTCTTCCAATATTAAGTACGCTGCACTTGCTGGTGTTGAATTTCATTTGCCATTTTTCAGACCACCCCTGCAGTTTATTTAGATCCTTCTGTAATGCATTTGCATCCTGCCCTGAATTAATTTGCCGCCCTATTTTGGTGTCATCCGCAAACTTGCTTATGTCACTGCTGATCCCAGTATCTAGATCGTTTATGTAGATTATGAACAAGAGTGGGCCTAGTACTGACCCCTGGGGAACCCCACTGGTTACACGGCCCCACTCAGATTTAACACCATCTACGCTGACCCTCTGCGTTCTATCGGTGAGCCATGATTTTATCCAATTTAAAACTTTTCCCTCGATACCATGAGCCTTAATTTTTCTCAGAAGCCTCTGATGCGGTACTCTGTCAAATGCTTTGCTAAAGTCTAAGTAAATAACATCGTAATTCTCGTCATTATCTACTACCTCGAAGACTTTCCTAAAAAACGTTAGCAGATTTGTAAGACAAGATTTTCCCTTTGTAAACCCATGTTGAGAGTCGTAGATTAATTTGCTTTTCTCTAGATGCGATCGGATGCTATCTGCTATAATTGATTCAAGAAATTTCCCCACTACTGACGTCAAACTGATCGGCCGGTAATTTGATGCTGATGCTCTGTCTCCCTTTTTGAATATGGGTACTAAATTTGCCTGTTTCCACAAGTCTGGCACAACTCCCGTGTCTAATGATTTTGTAAATAAGTTTACGAGGGGTCCGCTAATCTGTTCCCTACACTCTTTCAAGACTCGAGGGAAAATTTCATCCGGCCTTGGGGATTTTGTTTTCTTTAGTTTATTTATCTTCTTAAGAACATCCTTGACCACCGAAGTGTCAAGACGTACCTGGCGCTCCTCTCGGAGCAGCCAGGTCAACTGTTAAGTTGGCCCATACCAACTCCCTCCCCTGAACCCTCCTCCCCACCGGAATATCAACAAGTTCTCGCCAGAAGTTACTATTTCATTTAGGAAAGGAATGGAACCAGTGTTAAACAGAGGTGAACAGTGGTGAACAGTGCTTAAGTCAGTGAGAACAACTCAACAGTAAAAGTCGCACCCAAGTTAACCTTCACACAGTGAGGTCCCAGGTACCCAGTGATAGCGGCCCGTGAGACCCAACAACCAGCGATGTGTTAATCCGTCTACGATAGGAAAGCCTGGGACCACACCTCACTCATATAACACCGTCTGTGAGGGAATTACTACACCACGTGAGGCCCCGCATAACACCATATGTGAAGGAGTTACTACACCACGTAAGGCCCCGCATAACACCATCTGTGAGGTAATTACTACACCACGTGAGGCCCCTCATAACACCATCTGTGAGGGAATTACTACACCACGTCAGGTCCCTCATAACACCATCTGTGAGGGAATTACTACACCACGTCAGGTCCCTCATAACACCATATGTGAAGAGTTACTTCACCACGTGAGGCCCCTCATAACACCATCTGTGAGGGAATTACTACACCACGTGAGGCCCTCATAACACCATCTGTGAGGGAATTACTACCACGTGAGGCCCCTCATAACACCATCTGTGAGGGAATTACTACACCACGTGAGGCCCCTCATAACACCATCTGTGAGGGAACTACTACACCACGTGAGGTCCCTCCTAACACCATCTGGGAAGGAGTTACTACACTACGTGTTTGCTGTTCAACACCTACATTAATCTGTATGTTCACTGTATGTTCCTTTACCTTTCTCTAATGAAGGCTTTTGTTAAACCACCAATGTATGTAATAAGTCATTTATGTCCAATGTATATTTTCAGCCTTCTGGCTGCAGAATTTTTTCAGTTAACCGTTAATTATTATTATTATTATTATTATTATTATAGTGATATTCTTTAATTTCTCTTCTTCCTTTCCCTTAAATATCAGTTCCACCTCTGGAATTTCATCTCAAATTTCTTCTGTGAAAACTGATAAGAAGTAGCTGTTCAATGCTTTGCTTATTTCTTCACTGCCATTTATCACTTCTCCCCTCCCTGACTTTAAAGGCCCAACTTTGGCCTTGACCTTTGTCCTATATACCTGGAAAAATCCCTTGGGATTCGCCTTGGAGTCTCTTGCTATTTTGATTTCATAGTCTCTCTTTGCTTTCCTTACATTTTTCTTAACAATCCTAGATAGTTCATTATACCTGTTTCTGAGCTGCTCCTCCCCTCCCTTTAATTTCTTATATATTCCTTTCTTTATTCTTATGTCATGTTTAAGTTTTCTGGTCATCCATCTTGGCTCATTCTTATTTGACCTAATTTTTCTGTATGGTATATTTTGTTCTTGTGCTTTATGTAGTATACTGGTGAATATATTATAGTCATGATCGATTGTTGTGTCATCTATGACCTCACCCCTTCCTACTGGGGACTGACGTGACTGTTCCCAGGTGACCTCACCTAGGTACCTTCTTAGCCCCTGATAATCCGCCAACCGAAAGTTTGGGACTCTGACCATATTGTCATTGTTTTTCGTTTCCCAATTTAGGGTGAACCTGATTTCTCTGTGATCACTGTTACCTAGTTCTTCCCCTACTGTGATATCTCTGATAATATTTTTTTTATTTGTTAATACTAGGTCCAATATATTGTCACCTCTAGTAGGTTCTGTAATTAGTTGTTTCGAAAAATTGTCCTGTACTGCGTCTAGGAAGTCTTCAGATTCATAATCGCCTACAATGTTGTCCCAGTCAATATTTCTGAAGTTGAAATCCCCCATAATGCATAGGTTGCTATATTTTGCTGCCCTACTCATTTCCTGCCATATGGGCTGAGCTGCTTCTTTGCCAAGACTTGGGGGCCTGTAAATCACTCCCATAATTAGTTTTTCTCTTCCTTCCGTGATTTCTACCCACACAGACTCGGTTCCTATTTCACCCTTTATTGAATTATTAATACAACATTTTAATGTATCCTTGATGAAGAGTGCGACCCCTCCCCCCTTCCCTGTCCTTGTGAAAAAGGTTGTACCCTTCTATGTGGTACTCTGATAAAAAAAATTTGCTCGCCAGATTCATCCAAGTTTCGGTGATTGCTATGACGTCTACATTCTCGGTACATACAACCGCTCTCAGCAAGTCTATTTTATTTCTAACGCTCCTACTGTTTGTATAGTATACATTTAAACCTACCTTTCCCTGGTCCTGTTTTACCCCTTGTCCTGAGCAACTAATTTTACTTCCCAGGACCTGCTTGTTTTTTGACTCCCACTTTCCCCGACCTCTCTCTACTGGCGAAACCCCCTCTTCCGAGTGACAATTTCACGCTCCAGGGATGCAGACAACGTCTTTACCCCCTCACGAGACAAGTGTACTCCGTGGAATCCTTGCCTGCTTAGTATAGTCGCTTAAGACGTTGCTCTCGGAAGCTTCCTCTAAATGACTATACAAACAAGTTACATTGATATTATTCTAATATGAATCGGTGCTTACTAGCTTCCTCACCACATATCATCAAATATAGTGCTGTCATTTGAAAGTCGTTTACTAAGAAAAATAATTATGCGACCCAATCCATAGGGTAATTAATGCATACCTTCCTTCCTAATTATACACGCCACTGCTTGCATAGGCTTCCCTCAGTCTATTTGAATTAATTAGGAATGTTGAAAAGTTTTGCATATATGGCAACTTATATTCTCAATATTTATTTACATCATGCAGTAACCTTTGAGGATGATGGAGAATAAGTAAAAACTGAGTCTAGCCATGGCCGGCTACTGGCTAACCTATTCACCACTATAGGCTGTTGTAGTGATGGGTTGTCAGACCGCAGCTTGCATCTCAGAGACAGTCCAAACTTGACCCGACATTAGGGAGGTCAAGTGTAGGGTAACTCTCACGGTTGACCATGGGTTATAAATCAGCCAGGCTCCCCTCCCATGTGACACGGCACCACAACAAACATGTAAGAAGGCACCGGCCGACTCTCTCCCAAAATACACAATAACCTACATCTGAAAAAGTCCAGACCTGACCTCACATTGCCAGGTCAAATGTAAAGAGACCCTTCGCCGCCCTCCCCCCATCAGCTCAACCTGAGGGCTCGCCTCCTAATATATAGGACGTCCTAGTCCTCCCGGCAGAGTGAGTCAGAGAGCCAGAGAGAGGCAGAGAGAGACAGAGAGAGAGAGTGTGTCTTGTAAGGAGGAAGGGCCAGCTACTACACCACCAGGCCCGCTCGAGAGGAGGCAGAGAGGACCGGAGGCAGTCGCGTCCGGTCAGGATCGAGACTTCCCTCCGGCGCCAGCTAAGCAGTCTCCCATAGAGACAACCCAGGACCACCTGCTAGGCCTCCCCTAGGTCACGTGAGTGTTTGTCAGAGCTTTCCATGGGATGAGTTACTTACGTGGGAAGTGTATTCATTTCATGTTCGTGTCCGAGAATCAGAGTGTCTAGTAACGTAATATGATGTCCTAGTAACTTCAATAGAAGGTGTTATTAATGTGTCCATGTCATGTTCTTAATTAATAAAGAGTTGTAACGAAGCGGTGTTTGAGAAGTCGCCCTTGAGACGTAATAGATGTGTATTGACGTATAAGATACGAGAAGTGTAAATAACTATCACGGCCACGCTACCAAAATCTTCCTCTCTTTATACTCTTATACTATCAATATTCTACCTATATGTAATCTTCTTCTTGTGAGATTTGACTCATTACAATGATGGCAGCAAACTATATGTAATTCACGCCCTCCTCGTCCCTTGTTATTGGTAACAGTGTACTTAACGTAAACCCATGCCCTCCCTCATTTTAGCCATAACACCTGGCTCGTTTCATCCTTCATTTGATTCAGTCTAAGTATTGTCTACAATTGTGTAATAAGTAATTCCTGTGTCGTAGCGTCGTAGCGTGAAAAGTGCCCTAGTGTGTCACCGTTACAGCTCAAGTAAATGTCTCTCATCGTGGTATGCGCGAATTTTTTTCTAGAAATATGTTCAGTGCTTAACGTGATTTCTCAGTGTCCCCCGCGATTTGTGACATTCTCAGTAGCCCAAGTGCAGTTTGATTGTTTGTCAGTGTTGAATGTAGAAATTGTTTCAGTTATGAAAGCTGTGTCTGTACTAACTGTTATAACTTAACATGTCTTTTAACCTACATCCTCCTCCCTGTCCTAATCCTCACCTCACCCTCCTTACCCTTCCTCCCATCCCTGCCCCGCCCTGCCGTTCCGTGCCCCGCCGTTCCGTACCCCGCCCCGCAAAGCCCCGGCCTGGCCCGATCAACCACGCCTCGGCTCCTCCCCACTACACTTAACTACGCCTCACCCGCCCCGCCTCACCCGCCCTGCCTCACCCGCTCCGCCTCACCCGCCCCGCCTCCACCCGCCTCGCACCGTCCAGTGTGACCACCAATCCCCATATGTTTTGTCCTGTGAGTTATGCTTCGAAATCGGTGGTTAGTGTTACTTAATATTGCGATAATTACAGAGCTTCACTCAGTGTGTGTTTATGCTAGTATGATTTGTAGTGTACTCTGACGCGTAGTGATAAATAATATTCAATGTAGTGAGCAGAGCTTAACTCCCCGACCCAGCCTAATGAGAATATTGTCGTGGCGGAAACTATAGTTGCCAAACATTGACGTAACGTATAAAGTAAATATTTGTTTTTCTTTACGGATACACTTCCAACTAATCCATCATCCCTTTCGGATTGTCTCTGTCAAATGTCACACACAGTACCGCCCCATGGCTAGCCGGAATCCGACCACAGCACATATAAGAAGAGAAGCAACAGCGTGAGGAATGCAGCACCACACCCGCCACACACCACCCCACTTCTTTCAAGTCCTCCCTGGTCTAGGATTAAGAAGATTTTATATTTTTCTACTCTAGGAAGTTAAGGAGTGTGGAATGTAACGCCACACAACGAACCCTGGTGAGCCCAGCCAGGGAGGGATTCACCACTGTGGAAGGTGTAAGACAGGACGGTCTTTGGTCTCGCCGACACTCACGTACGGAGGGCGAGCCCTGGTCCGCGGAACCTGCCTTACAGTCATCTAAGGAGACGACAGCCCAAGCAGTGGACGGCTTTCATCCCGGCCGGAGGGGGCCGACGGCAGATGAACAGAAAATCGTCTGGAATATGTTGAAAATGATGATGTTGCAGAGAAGAAATACAGATGGAGCAGAAAAATTCATCTGGAATATGACGGAAAACGAAGATGTATAAAGAAACGCAGATGAACAGAAAAATCGTCTGGAATATGAAAATGAAGATGTATAAAGAAACGCAGATGAACAGAAAATTCATCTGGAATATGAAGATGCTCTAAACGTAGAGGAAGCGCAGGTGAACAGAAAAATCATCTGGAATATTATAGAAACCAGGAGGAAGTGAGAAGAAGTCAGATGTGGTGACACGACCTACAAAGTGCGGTATTGAAGAAAGAAAAACGTGCTATGTGAAGACAGAAGACGTCCTGTGCTGACATCAGAAGAAAGTCGACGATGAAAAGGTGGATAATCAGAAGGACCAATCGACTACCGCTGTTGTGCTGCCGGCATTCCTTATTTTCAGATACCAGCTGGACGGAGGACTTGAGCCATGCTGGACCCAACAAATGTACTGATGTTGTTGATGTTGCTGATGTGTAATAAAAAGATATAACACCCTAACATGTGAAGAAGGAGCATTTTTTTTATGTATTTTGAAGTATTTAATTCTCTGATTTTTGTTAACATGTACTACAAAGAATGTTTTTTTTAACGATTAGTCACTTTTTCTATGAGTTCATTTGATCAATGTTTTGTATTACCAAATGCAATGTTGTAGACATACTACTGAGTGGGACGAATTATTATTTTGACACGGCCTGGTTAGGCAATGAGACACCTGTTTTTGTTTGTAGAATGTGATTTGCAAATTTACCTCGGACACTATGCTAGATATGAAGGATCTTTAGATCACTCTATGTTCACTTACTGAGTATGTATTTTATTTATTTTTCTCCTGTCATAGAAGCTTTAATCTTGGCGGGAGGTATAGTAAGCTTTGTCAGATCAATCTATGCCAGTAGAAAAACATACATCTCTAGTGTTATAATTTGTAAAATGTAAGGATGCATTATCGCCTCAGGGACTATATTAGATACTGCACATGATGTTACTGTCTACTTTAATTGTGTCATCAGTTCTCTGAGCATGAAAGCTTTGGTCTTGGCGGGAGGTGTAGTGATGGGTTGTCAGACCACAGCTTGCATCTCAGAGATAGTCCAAACTTGACCCGACATTAGGGAGGTCAAGTGTAGGGTAACTCTCACGGTTGACCAAGGGTTATAAATCAGCCAGGCTCCCCTCCCATGTCACACATGTAAGGGGGCACCGGCCGGCTCTCTCCCAATATACACACGGCCCCACCTGATGACTTCTCCAGAAGATACAACTTATAGTCTCTGAAAAAGTCCAGACCTGACCTCACATTGGCCAGGTCAAATGTAAGGAGACCCTTCGCCGCCCCCCCTCCCCGACCAGCTCAACCTGACGGCTCGCCTCCCAATATATAGGACGTCCTAGTCCTCCCTCTGCCAGAGAGAGAGAGAGAGTGTGTGTGTCTGGTAAGGAGGAAGGGCCAGCTACTACACCACCAGGCCCGCTCGAGAGGAGTCAGAGAGGACCGAGACTTCCCTCCGGCGCCCAGCTAAGCAGTCTCCCAAAGAGACAACCCAGGACTACCTGCTAGGCCTCCCCTAGGTCACGTGAGTTTTTGTCAGAGCTTTCCATGGGATGAGTTACTTACGTGGGAAGTGTATTCATTTCATGTTCGTGTCCGAGAATCAGAGTGTCTAGTAACGTAATATGATGTCCTAGTAACGTAAACATAATGTCCTAGTAACTTCGATAGAAGGTGTTATTAATGTGTCCATGTCATGTTCGTAATTAATAAAGAGTTGTAACGAAGCAGTGTTTGAGAAGTCGCCCTTAAGACGTAATAGATGTGTAACGACATATAAGATAAGTGTATTGACGTATAAGATACGATAAGTGTAAATAACTATCACGGCCACGCTACCAAAATCTTCCTCTCTTTATACTCTTATACTATCAATATTCTACCTATATGTAATCTTCTTCTTGTGAGATTTGTCTCATTACACTGTCATGTCAATTGCTTTTTATACAGTATATATGACAACCATATTACTCCTCGTAACATAATCTTTGTGTAATTTGACCATTTTATGAATTAAGCATGTCTTTTAATTTCCTTGTCATACTTGGTTATGCAGCCAATGTCATGGATATTCATTAAACAAATATCAGTAGTTCCCTGTAATTAGGCTCTACCACGTTTAATTACTTAAAATACAGGCTAATGCCTATTGACTGCACAAGGGTCATTAAGGCAAATAAGATTCCCACCACACCCCAGGCGGAAGAGGTAGCGTTCTCCCTTCACATATAAGTGCTACATGGTCTGTGATGCCTAGAGGTGTTGATTGATTTCAATTTCCCCTGTAATTAGGGCAGGCGAAGGCGACACAGATATCGTAACAAGCTTGACAGAAAATGTGAATATCGTTGGGCATTATCATGAGTGTGGTGTGAATGTGGTCTATGTGTGGTTCTGTTCTGGTGACAGTGGTTGCGCAAAGCAAGAATGACTAAATATTAGCTCACAACCAGTATGAGTGAATCAAGGTATTAAGCAACAGGTTAACTTATTATATGCTTCTAAATAATAAAAAATCCAGTCTTGCTAGCCGCACAATTATTCTAGCCCACCTCCACTCCTACCCTAATCACCCCAACCCCCAAGCCCGTAACCCTCCTCTCCCACGGGCTACCGGCAGGGCAGCCGTAATTCCGAATGTTTTACCAAACGCTCTGATTGGTTATCTCCCACGCGTTGTGACTGGCTACGAGGCCATGACGTAATAAAAACGTTTTCTTTGTTAAATGTGATACATATAAAGGATATCAGTAACAATTCATTTCCTTTTTGGCGCTTGTGAGACCTTACTTGGATTACGCAGTTCAATTCTGGTCACCGTATTACAAATGGATATAGAATCCTTGGAAAGAATTCAGAGGAGCATGACAAGGCTAATCCTGGGCATTAGGAACCTTGAGTACAGAGACAGGTTAAAGCATCTTAATTTGCACTCCCTCGAGAGACGTAGGGTGAGAGGCGATATGATAGAGGTGTATAAATGGAAGTCAGGGCTGAACAAAGGGGACATTACCAAGGTACTCAAACTATCCAACCAGGAGCGAACTCGTAACAATGGTTTTAAATTAGACAAATTTAGATTTAGGCGCGAAATAGGTAAACACTGGTTTGGTAACAGAGTAGTGGATAAATGGAACAAGTTACCAAACATCATCATTAACTCGAATACGCTGCTGGATAGCTTCAAACATAGGTTGGATGCTTATATGAGCAATAGGGGTTGGGTGTAAATGGTACTGCCCAGTATAGGCCAATAGGCCCGCTGCAGTTTCCTCCATTCTTATGTTCTTATGTTCTTATATAGTATGAAATATTGCACAATAGATTCTTTAAACAACTTTAAAATCAGGTGGAGCAGAACAGTATTATATTGAATAAAAGAGATAAAAAAAAAGAGTTCAAGAAGTAGAAAATGGAGTGATACCACAGGTGAATATCATAGAAAATGCACTGTTATAAAGGCATAACTACTATAATATATATAATTTAAAAGTGTCTGATAAAATAACAACAAATAAAGAACTAACAGTAAAGGACTGACCGAGAGTCGGTGTTTAACGGCTTGTAGATGCTTTTGACAAAGGCTCTGTAGTGAAAGTTATATGAAACGCACTAAACTCAAGGCGGATCGAGCGGGGGACCCCCCCTTTTCATCAGAAAGCTCCAATACTGTTCCTTATTGCAGTATTGTACTCAGGCATGTTTGTATAGTAAAACTTAATTACTATTGACCTCAGAATATACCCTAATATCAAGTGCACATAGCTTCAAATGGCCTCAATATGCCCATGATAATGGTCAAATTTAAAAACAAATTCTGGGGGGCTTACAGCGCCCCCCAATCCCAGGTGGGTGGGCTCGCTTTGCTGGTCAGGTTCCCCCACCCAAAACTTCGTGGACCCTTCAACTTTGATATTCCTGAATCCGCCCCTGGAACTCAAACAAGGAACAGGACGAAATGACTGTCTTTGTGTTCCTTGTAGACGTCATCTTCTCGTGCTAACTCATCATAAAGCAATATTGCTAAACTATCAATTATAAAATGAAGGAAATCAAATAAAATGCCTTCATAATTATTCTATATAATTTTTATTTTGCATTTGACCCCAAAAGAGGCCTAGCTAACAATTTCGGTATTTTTCCGACGGGCCACCGGGGCCTAAGGTACAGTGACGTCACGGTCTACCGACTACGTCATCGAATTTCATTTTTTTTAACTTATAGCGGACGAATTTCCGCCAAACAGCAGCACTGGCCTCCGGTCCCCCACTCCACGTCACAAGCGAATGCTTCGGACGCGGGTTCATATTTCTGTGGTTCACAACTCTTTGAGACGTTGAGTGACAATGCTGATTGTCGCATGTGGAAATGTGGGAAGCAGTACATAGATGTTAACAATACATATAGACCTACCATGAATGTAGAATTTAACACAGAAACTATCAACCCCATTCTACTTGTCCGCTATTACCAATTCAAATGGTTCATTTTTCCGAACATAAGTTAACAGACCTCTTGTATTATTTCTATTATTAGCTACTAAACAGAAACATTGATAATCACGTAATTTCATCAACTTGCCATCCTCCGTGTCCGTCTCTTGTAAGGCTATAACATCCACCTTATACAACAGTGCATAAGCATGCACATCTGTAGACCTTGGACGTAAGCTATTTACATTCCGTGAAAGTATACTTAAACTAGTGCTCTCCAATTTTCCTATTAACAACAAAAACTAAAATTATTTTCTCATTCACAAACTGTTCCATTACTTCTTTCACTCGAGCTAAAACCTTATCATGTAATACTTCAAGTATGTCATTCCACCTGCGGGTTATCTCTACCCTAATATCCAATTTTCCGGTCCCCCATACCAAAGATTGTCTGTCAGAATTTATCACTATTATTTTCAACCTTCTTTCCTTTTAGCTCAACATCCACTTTCCAATATTCACAAAAATGAGCAATTACCTTCTCATTATCCTCTGCCTTTTTTCTAAGCATCTGAATTTCTTGCCTGAGTTGAACCACTACACCATGCACATCACCAAACTTGTCAATTACCTTCTCTTCTGGAACAACTTTTGGTGCAACTCCAGCACCATATCCTGTTACCTTCAACATGTCACTCTGCCCATCCTTTTCATCCACACGTTCTCAGTTGAAGGTAGAGTTGTGTCTCCTGCAACTCCTCGTCCTTCCCCCCTTTTCTCGCCCCATGCTCTACCACCGCGCACTACGCATTTCTGGGTTCTTATCGCAAATTGAGGAACCTGCATTCTGCGTGCCACAATAGTAACGATACGTTACAACATGTTGCCAGACTTTATTTAATTTTCACATTCTATACAGTGAGACTTACGATCGATCTACACTCAGGAATTATATATACAACCCTTTTACAATAAAACAAGGAACTCCCGTTTGGGTTTCGTTACTTAAACACAAATAATAAATATATGTGAACGGCCTGGTTAATTGCACAAGCAGCCGATTCACTTATCATTACTCCTAAATCTCTCTCGCAGTCGGATTTCTCAATAACATCGTTGTTCATCTGGTATCTGGTTCCCTGTTTACATCTCCCACACTGAGTGCTTTACATTTGTCCACATTAAATTTCATCTGCCATTTTTCAGAACATTAAAAACATTTGTTTAGATCTTCCTGTAGTTTTGCTGAGTCCACGTCAGATATAATTACATGTCCTATTTTAGTGTTATCAGCAAATTTACTTATGTTGCTGTCTATGCCGATATCTATGTCGTTTACGTATATAATAAATAATAATGGTCCAAGTACTGAGCCTTGGGGAACTCCACTAGTGACGTTGCTCCAATGGGATTTAGTGCCGTTAATGCTCACTCGCTGTTTCCTGTCCTGTAACCACGCCCTAATCCATTTTAGAATATCACTTTTAATGCCATGAGCCTTCACTTTTCTTATTAGTCTTTCATGGGGGACTCTGTCGAAGGCTTTGCTAAAGTCGAGATATACCACATCATAATTGTGCCCCTCGACAATGATTCGAAAACTGATGAAAAGAATGTTAATAGATTAGTTAGATATAACGCCCGCTTGTGTATCCATGCTGGGAATCATTGATCAACTTGTGCTTCTCTAGGTGATTTCGAATAGAGTTTGAAATGATTGCTTCCAGAAATTTGCCTACAATTGAGGTTAGCCTCATTGGACGGTAGTTAGAGGATAGTGATCTATCTCCCTTCTTGAAAATCGGTAATACATTCGCTATCCTCCAGGATTCTGGTACTACACCTGTTTTTAAGGACATGTTAAACAACTTTGCTAAGGGCATACTAAGCTCTTCCTTACACTCCTTTAATACTGTGGCAAATATCTCATTGGGACCAGGTGACTTATTAGGCTTTAGTTTATCTATTTGCTTACTAACATCGTTACTAGTCACTACTATCTCGCTTAATTTGTTTTCTTCACTATATCTGTATAGAGTCGGTGCCTCGGGTATCATGTTTAAATTTTCGGTGGGAAAACTGTTGAAAAATATTAATTCAGATTATTGCTCATTTCTCCGTCGTTATCAGTTAGCTCGCCGGTATCTGACTGTATTGGTTCCAATCTTTTCTCGTGTTTTAGTTTGATACATTTGATAGAATCCCTTGGGGTTTGACTTCGCCTCCCTTGCTCTCCTCAGCTCATTATTCCTCTTTGCTTTTCTTTTCTCGGTCTTAACCCTACCGGCCAATACCTTATAATAATCTCGGAGGTAAACTTCGCCACGATTTATCCTCCTACCTATAGCCTTCCTTTGACCAATAATGTTCTTTAAATAATTATTTATCCATTTAGGGTCATTGTTGTTTGATTTGAGTTTTTTGTATGGTATGTTCTGCCTTTGTGAATTAAGTAACCCATTATTTAAATTGTCGTGGAAATCGGCAACCTCAGATCTCGGTATCAGGTCAGTCTCAACCGTCAGGTCTCCGGGTACTGTGAGGTCGCCCTCTGTGGGTACATTGAGTGATCGCTGTTTGCAAGTTGGTTCCCTACCTCGACATTATTAATGGGGTTTTCTCTGTTCGACAGAACTTAATCGAGTATATTATTACCCCAGGTGGGTTCGGTTATATGTTGACTTAGGAAACAGTCCAAGATCGTTTCAAGAAAATCCTCTGATTCTTAGTTACCGGTAAGGTCAATCCAATCAATTTGGCTAAAGTTAAAATCGCCTACTATACAGACTTTGCTGTGTATGAAAGCCCTGCGCATTTCATCCCAAATAAGTCGCTCATTAACTCTATCAAGATTGAGAGGTCTATATATTACTCCTGTGATTAATTTTTCCCTACCATCGATTAATTCTATCCAAATTGTTTCTGTATTCCGCTCAGTTTTTATTTCCTATTTATTTCACACTTCAGATTATCCTTGACATAGATTGCTGCTTTGCCTCCTTTCCTAATCTGCCTATTAGTATGGAATAATTTGTAACGTGAAATTTGGAATTCGACTGGTAACTCACGTGAGTCTAGGTTTATCCGTGTATCAGTGAATGCTATTATATCGACTTTTTCGGTACATACCAAGGCCCTAATATCATCCATTTTGTTTCTCATACTTCTACTGTTAGTGCAGTAGACATTTAAGTTAGTCATGTTCTGAGTCCTCTCTTTGTCGCGTTTAGGTTTTAACTCCCTGTCTACTTTAGTTTTGTCATCATTCCTAACACTATTTCCCTGTAACCTTTCACTTTGTTTATCCACTCCCACGGTAGTCTCCTCCACCCCCGTGCTCATATGTTCCCCTAGCTGTTTAAAGACTTCGATATCTTTTGAACTGCCCTCTCGAGAGACCCAGCCAGGGTTGCCACCACATCCCTAGACAGGTGCACCCCCATCCCAAACTAAAAGGTCCCTTCTGTCATAGAAGTTGTTCCAGTTGTCAATGAATGGGACTGATATTGACTTGCAATATCTGCCAAGACGGCCGTTGACACCAACTGCTCTTGACAACCATTCATTGCCAACTCTCCTTCTAAGCAGGACACCACACATGATACGGATCCCTCCCTTAGTCCTAATACGTTCTAAAGCTGCTTTGAACTTATCAAGAAGCTCCTCACTCCTACACCGGCCAATATCATTGCCTCTTGCACTGAGGCAGAAAATGGGTTTGTTCCCATTACCAGATAAGATATTGTCCATCCTGTCAACTATATCCCCCACCCCAGCTCCTGGCAAATACACCCTCATCCTATTGTTATTTTTACCACAAAAAGCTCTGTCCAAGTACCGTACCTGTGAGTCGCCAACAATTAAAATTTTCGTACCTTCCTTGTCAGTCCTGTCCCTGACTATACTAACGTCCAATTCATATATCAAAGGACTGAAAGGGTTGGTACACTTAGCTCTTGTTGACGGATCGTTGGCGGGTTTTTTCAACCACCTGGGTGCGTTTTTTCACCACCAGTTTGGTCGCCCCTCTCCCCACAACTTTCCATTCGCCTGAGTTTTCGTCAGACACCTGTTTTTCCTGTCTCGTTTCTTTCTTCAACCTCGTCATCTCTTCCTTTAATTTCAAGATTTCTTCTATGGCCCTCTCTAACTCGGCCCACAAAAGGGCACAGCCCTGTTCACAAGTAGCACTCTCCAGGCTGTTCTCCCCACCACATCCCCTCACTCAGTCACCCCACCTATTGGGACGTCCTCTTTTTTTTTTTTTTTTCTTTTAGATTTGTAGGAATATTACCTACGCCGACCTTAATGCTGGTCCACCCACTGCTGGGATAAAATACTAGCATCTTTTTAGTTAACTGTACATCTCCACCACTAGCGTGGAGTGGATGCTCGGTAAGAAACTGGAGGGTTTCTTGAGAGTGGTTGGTGGTTAGCATTTTGGCAACCATCTCTGCTGTGATAGGGGGTTGTATGTTTCTCATAGCTAATTGTGTTCCAGGGCTCTGTATGAGGTAGTGCTGCAGTGAGTTTTCTGCTCTGCTTGTGCCGACACAAGTATTTCCCAAATGCATGGGTATCCTAGTCTCAGGCGGTGGAAATTGAATTCTTCCCTTCTTGTTATATCCTTCATGAGTGGTGATCTCTCATAATTCGTGACCAGATAGTACCACCTGGCCGATCGTGATACTGGTGTTAATCTTCTATGTTTGTCTATTTTCCACTGAGCAGTTCGTGTTATTGTGGTCTTCTTCATCTGCTCCTGACTGGGCGGGATATTCATCACAATGTTTCGCTGTCCTAACGCAGTCTAGGCAGCAGCATCAGCTCGTTCAATCCCTGTGATTCCGATATGACTGGGCACCCAGTTAATGATAACTTGCCGATCTTGTAGGCTTAACCCTTGGAGTAGGCCAACAACAGATGTTATGAGATGAATGTTGTTGTCATGGGTTGCGTTAGGCTTACCCACGCAACCAACTCCAAAGTTTGTTTTACCAGAGATAAGACGCCCGGCGAGGCATAACTGAGACATATATTTTTCAATTAGTGTATGTTAGCCAGCCTTTAGGGGGGGTGGGCAGTGAAACAGTGTTGTACTGTTCATCGCTTCACACCCAAAAAACCTCATTTTAAGTAGTATCCCCTGAGCCATGGGTTAGTTAAGACGTCGTCTCCATCCTCTCCCTCCTGAAAGGGGGCGGGACACCACACCACACAGAGTCCTCCACCGCCACTCCGTCCTGTGAACCGTCGTCGACACGAGACTAAGCGTGTTAACCTAGGTTGTTATCCCCGTGGAAATATCACGTGTGGATGCCTGGTTGCGACAAGAGCAATCCAGGCTGGCCTATCAAACCTACAGTAAATGGTTAATTAATTCACGCTTACAGAGTTCTCCTGCACGACACCCGTCTACAGTGACCGTGATCGACACGAGACTAAGTGTGTTAACCTAGGTTGTTATTCCCGTGGAAATATCACGTGTGGAAGCCTGGTTGCAACAAAAGCAATCCAGGCTGGTCTATTGCACCTAATGGTTAATTCCAGTCACGCTTACCAGTTCTCCTTGCCGCGACAACCGTCCACAGTGACTGTCAGTGACGCGAGACTATGTGTGGTAACCCAAGAGTACCTTTTTGTTGTTATGGCCGTGGGAAGAAGTTCTTGTGATGAAGCCTGGTTGCAACAAAAGCAATCCAGGCTGGCAGTAAATGTATCACTTGAAGAATTAAGGCTCTGTTAAGTCATACCACAGTAGAGTAATCACATGTGTCCCCAAGTTGGAAATTCCCTGTTTTAGAAGATTAATTTTATTACAGCGTGAACGTGAGTAAATCATATATCCATGCAAATTGTAAATCATTGTATGGAAGCTTGACAAATAAATGTAAGTGCAATTATCTGCCCGTATCTGTGATCCTATCTTATTATTACTAAAGGTAATGACTGATTGGTTATGACAAAGTATAACCAATAACTCAGATGGATGTTGAAAATTAAATGAATTCATTAAATCATCATTTATCAAGTATAAATCATGGAATGTCGAGTGGTGGAGTGAACTTCTACATAGATACGCCATAATCTCCTGTAAGTAACCAGTGTGAAGGATCGAACTCTACGGTAAGAAATAAGAAATACGACATATTATTACCTATATATAATATAATCCACTCCTACTACCACCGATTCATACTAAAACCATGACAGTTGTCTCTAGGCTCTCTGCATTGTAGTGCTTCAATAGCACATCGTGCGTCAGTGTATATTACAACGCCTTGTTGACTGTTTATTGGAAGCATGTCTTAGGGCTCCAAGTATGGCAGCTAGCTCAACTTGCAAAGTAGAGCATCCATCTGAGGTTCTCCATAGGGACGTGTTACCTCCTTCTATAGTGAAGGCTGCTCCTGCCATCGCACTGGTGAGCTCTACGGAACCGTCTGTGTAATACACTATACTATTGTGTAGTGTTAGAGCCTTCATGTTTCTCTCTGCTACCTGTCGGAGCTCATGTGGGTTACAGTCAACTTTTCTTGTCCCAGTTTGGAGAATGTTGAAGACTGCTGGCGGCGACTCCCACGGTGCTGGGGTGCTGTAGTCTGGACTCGTTGGATCAGGTCATTTGCTGAGGATTGTGTCTTTCAATTCCAGTCGATTTACAGCATCAGCTGCACACAATAGCCATGTTTTCTTGTTAAAGAAATCTCCGTTAAAGTTCAGTGCTCGTAAGAGTCCATTCTTGATGTCAGTTTCCCGAGCCCTGGTAATCAGTTTTGTTACAAAGCACGCTGTTAATCGTTCTGTCCTGGTTTGGAGAGATGTGAGACCTGTCCCCAAATGTAAGTTTTCAATTTTTGTCCACATAGGTGCCTTGACAATGACTCTCATAGCGTTATTCTGGGCAACCTCCAATTTCTCCCACTGCCACTCAGACAATGTGTTAAGAGCCGGTGTTGCATAGTCTGTCAATGATCGAATGGCATGTATATATAGCTTTCTTATGACTCCATGTCCCGCACCCACCTTGGGTCCTGTCATGGCTCTCATCTTGTTGACACTTTTGCCCATTCGGTCTCTTCGATAGTTTATCTCATTGTCAAATTTGAGGCCTTTGTCAGTCCAGATGCCCAGGTATTTGTATACATTGACCCATTGTAGAGTAACACCTTGTATTTGCCGTTGTGTCACAGGCTCATTGTGTCCAATCCTCATGGCTTTCGATTTTGGGATTGATATCTTGAGCCCGAGACTCATACATTCTTCACTAATGAGGTCTGGTGCTCTTTGGACTTTGCTGGTCTGGTTTCTGCCTTTTACAATCAGTGTTAAGTCATCAGCTGTAAGGGCGGAAACGATCTTAATGCTCGTCACCGCTGCTAACTCTCTCGTTTGCTGGTGCGACCAACACTTGGGGGGGTTGGACAGAAGTGAGAACGGCAGCGGCTACCTGCGTCACCGGTCAGGTTCACCCCAGCCGTCATACAGTCACTATCTTCCCCCACTGTTCGTCAAATTCTGGCTGTGATCTCATCATAGGTCCTGGACTCGTGGGCTGATTTCCCAGACCTTCACAATTCGTCTGTTAATCTCTGGGCACCTACCCCAAACCACTACCGCTGCCGCCACGACCGCCAGCTCCTCTCCACTATCTGTGCCCCGGTGTTTCGTCTGCTGTATCAAGACATCGGGCTGTCGCTCGAGTGAGGAGTTGAACGGATGCTTCCCCCTGAGAGTGGATCACTGTGTTCTGGAAACTTCCCCAGGGTCACTGTCATAGGAAATATGTGTTCATTGTTTGATTCCTTTAATTGCTGACTCCCTTTTATTGTTTGATTCTATCAGTTGTTGACTCCCATTAATTGTTTGATTCCATTAATTGTTTGATTCTATTAATTGCTGACTCCCATTAATTGTTTGCTTCCCTTTAATTATTTGCTTCCTTTAATTGTTTGCTTCCCTTAATTGTTTGACTCCATTAACTGTTTACTGCATTAACTGTTTGACTCCCGTAATTGTTATTTGATGTTTGTTGAGTGGTGTCAGAGTTTTGTGTTATATTTTTTATAGTAAAGAGATGTCAATCTCTAACGGTTGTTTGTTATTCCTCAGAAAACCATGGTTCTTGACTTTCCTTTATTAAGATCCCGATTAGTCTGGTAAGGGATTTCTATCCCTAAGTCCCAGGCCTTTACAAGTGGCAACCTTGCCAGGATTGTCTCTGACCTTTGGTTCCTGTGTTTGTTGTAATTCCCCGTGTGCGCGCGGCTTGCTGTCTGTGGCCCGGAAGTAAGTGTTGTTCAGTGGTTATCCCTTCCTCCTGTTGTGCTAGTTTTGTTGCTCTCCCTTGTACTTGGGGACGTTAATTAGTGTTGGTTGGGGTGCAGTGTGGATGCTGTCATAGCATTTTTGTTGTTGTTTCACCTGGTGCGGTTTCTTTACCCTGAGGTGATTCCACTGGGCTGGATCAAATCATTTATTCGTTTGATTGAGCCACTAGATAAGTTACCTTTGGCTATTTGCGGGGTAAGTTGTGTATTTTTCTTTTTGCTCTTGGTCTTTCGGATCATTATGCATAGATTTGAGGAGTTGAAAGGTCAAGCAGTGGCTCTGGGTCTGACAGGTACTGAGGTTAGTCAGTATGTGGTCACCCAACAGAATGCTGAGAGAGAGGAACGTCAGAAAGCAAGAGAGGAACTTCAGAAAAAGAGAGAGTTGGAGGAACGTCAGAGAGAAAGAGAAATGGAGGAACGCCAGAGAGATAGAGAAAGAGAGTTCGAATTAGCTAAGTTGCAGGCAGAAAAGGATCTAGAACTAGCTAGGATTAATGCTTCAAGTAGACCAGAATCCTCTGGCCATATACAAGACAATGTGGTAAAACCCAGCTTGCCTGCGTACCGTGAAGAAGAAGAAGACATCGCCTCCTACCTTGTTAGGTTTGAACGGGTAGCTGAGCTGCTTGGTGTGGACCCAGATAGCTATGCTGTAAGGTTGGGTAGCCTACTGAGTGGTAAGCCGGTAGAGATTTACACGTCCCTGTTTGCTGACATCACCAGAGATTACTTCTTGTTGAAGCAAGCTCTCTTGCGAGGATTTAACAAGACTTCTGACGGTTATCGTGTTGATTTCCGCCGAACGAAGATTAGAGCAGGAGAAACGTACCAGCAGTTTTCGATTCACCTGGGTCGTTTGTTTCAACAATGGCTGGAGACATCAGGGGTTGAAGAAACCTTTGAGTCTCTCTCTAACTTCATGATATTAGATCAGTTTTTGTCTTCTTTACCCCCAGACTTGAGAATTTTCATCAAAGAACACCAGCCAGCGACGCTTGGAGAAGCTGTTCGTCTTGCCGACAACTGGGCGTCTGCTCGCAACGCCTACCCCAAGTCTTCCCCTCCTGTAGTGAAGATTGCGAAGCCTCCATCCTCAGAGGAACTACCCCCAGGAGTACACAGGAGTAGCTCACCAGCCGTGCGGTGTCACAGCTGCGGAGAAGAAGGGCACATTCGTTATAGCTGTCCCAGGAATCTCCTCGCCTTCAAGACTGCTGACACTCATCAGCCCATCCACAAGGTCGGATTCTGTTTGGAATACAGGAGCTGCCCCCGTTATTGTGTCAGTGGAACAATAAATGGGTCTAGGGCATCTACTTTCATCAGGGACACTGGTTGCTCATGCATTATTGTCTCTGAGGAAGCCCTGCATGACGCTGACATCTCCAGCTGCCCGAAGGTTAGTGTCACCGATTATTTAGGTCGTGTTGACCAGTTCCCTGTTGTTAGGTGCTACCTGCATTGCCCCTATTTCACTGGTTGGTCTATGGGATTAAGTACTTTAAACACTAAGTACATTATCTCTACGGGATTTCTGTCACAAAAATTTTTTTTATCGCATATGAAAATACAGGTCATAGGTTAGGTTAGGTTAGGGTTTGATGAGTCATAAGCTTAGCTTGACATACATCGGTAAGGGGGGGGTAGTAACTCAAAACTAGTGATTTCTATTAGAAATGAAGGTCAAAATCATTCATAACACATCGCAAAAAATCAGAAAAAAATAGTCTGCTGTCTAAATACAGGGATAACCAAAACTTAAAATTTACCCAATATAGCCTATCTCGAATCTAAGCATTAATTAATATAAATGATGATATATCCCAGTGGTTCATTAGTGAATCATCAAAACAATAACAGCACTATGTTGTTATGTTTACCTAGCATCAGGCATTCTCAAAACAAAGTCCAGAAAATGTCAGTACTTCTCAATTGACTCGTATCTCCATCCGTCCGTCGTCTGCAGGGTAAGTGGTGACGTCATTGCAAATGGTGGCCCTGTGTCTAGAGAAATAAATTTATCTTGATTATTATAGTTGGACTGTAAACTTTTATTGCAAACTATATATATCGTCTCACTCTACGAACGTGACAGAGTGTATATCTTGTGTTTACCCAAAACCGTCAACTGATCCATTCTCTTCTGGAACTCCTGGTATTATTTCTAAATTGAGGTCCGCGTGCATTTCGACTTATTAGATGATCTATACATATAGAGTGTGTGTGTGTGTGTGTCATAGCATGATTGTTTGCACATAACAGCAGGAAACAAAGGGGCTGATAATTATATAGTAAATCCTGGATGAAAATCAGCTTACCCTCGAGGCGACAGTGTCGGGGTGATGGTGGGGGCCCCCCTACACTGTGTTCTGTTGTAGCTTAACGTCACCAGATAATGAGACATCATATCACCTCAAAATGTGAAAGACTCAAGGTATGCAATATTAACCTGATCATTGTTAGGTTTACCTTTCATGATTGCTAGTCCCCAAGTTACGAACTTACAGATCCGACAGTCATCAGGTCTTGCTCACTTAATACTATTGATGTAAAATGTGATAAAATGCTGGATATATTACAACATAACATTAATGACAGGTCTGAGGTGTATAGTAAAAAAAAACTACAATCAATATGTAATTCAAAACAATAACCCTACTTAATGTGGAAACTTGCGTGGTAACGTTTCTCTTTCCATTATTTTATTAATTTATTACACCCCAGGGGACGACAGGCCTAGTCGCAAGGCGATGCGGTCAGACACTGGTAATGGTGTCTAGAAGGACATGCTATGATTTGAGATATTGATGTGAGTTAAGGACAATGGGAGTTAGCACCCACCAAGGCGTGGGTAGCGTACAAGAATTATATCTACTCTGGTATGTGTAAGTAGGTGGTGACTTAATAGTGGTTAGTGACTCTTCCTATAGTAGGAGGATCCTGACAGTGGGACAGTCAAGGCAATAGTATTGAAGGGTGTTAGCGTGTAGGTCATCCTCCGCCAGATAGGTCTGTGTCCCAACTTCATACGAGCAGAGACAACATTATGTCTACGGACCATAAGTCCACGTCGGCGATACTTATGTGGATAAGGAATAAAGTGATCATGGATTATAGGGAGAAGGGCGGCTGAACGCATTCTCTTTCGGTAGCAAAGAAGGGAGGGTGTAGCCCTAGCAACAGGGAGGGCCACCCCATAAGCATTCTTCGGGAGACGGTCAACAGTGTCATTGTTTGTTCTTCCAACATGAGATGGAACCCACATAAAATGTATGACAAGAGAATTATCATGGGCTAAATCTAATAGACGTAACAAATGTTTAATTAAAGGGAGGCATAAAGGCATAGAAGAGAGGGCTTGGAGAGCAGATTGAGAATAACAAATAGTTATACCGTTCGATCTCCTCTGAGGGAGATCAAAAGCATCCACGAATCCATGTTATTCACTGTAGGTTGGGCTCGACCACTTCGGGAGATTATGGCCAACCCAACTTCCAGCTGGTGGGTCCACATCCAGTGAGAAAAGAGCGCATCCTGCACTCCCATCTCCCTGTTGGAAACCGTTGGTGTATAGATGGTGTACGGCAGGGACTGGGGTAGAGACTCTGTCTGTGGTCTCAAGAGCTAATAGTTTCTGAAGTACAGGCGAGTCCGCGTTTGAGGTGTAAATAAAGGTGACAGCTGGACAGGGAATCCTCCAGGGTGGAAGACCGTGATCAACCTCTGATACATGTACATTGTACAGTCACGTTCAAGATGCTTCGAACACTGCTGGAGACAGCTGGCAACTCAAGGGCGTTTATTTACTATACTACGTAGTAAAAATTATGAATGAATGTATAAGTAATCGGTGATTGGTTACTTAGTTCCCCGTTGCTTAATTAATGGTTGGGCTTAGTTGTTTCGCATTATATTTTGCCTTTCTGCTAGTATATACTGTTAATTTTATTTTAAAATGGATAAAGCAATGAACCAACCTATATGAATTTATATTTATATAAATAAACATAAGTAAAAATCGGTAAGTATGTTAAAGAACATCATGCATCGGGCACAGCTGTGTGCAGGTTGTTTATGAGGTTGCCTGTTTATCATTAATTTATTTTTAATGTTGTCTTCAAACAATTAATCCCTTTAGGGTAATTAATCCAGTTGTATGTAACCGATGCTAAACAAAACTTCTTTCTAAAGATGCTGATTTCTTGCAACACAAACTGCTGTTTTACTTCCCTGTGTGTGCGTGTGCGCATGTGGAGTGTGTGTGTTTGTACATGTGGAGTGTGTGTGTATG
The DNA here is from genome assembly GCF_018991925.1 of Homarus americanus. Classification (NCBI taxonomy): domain Eukaryota; kingdom Metazoa; phylum Arthropoda; class Malacostraca; order Decapoda; family Nephropidae; genus Homarus; species Homarus americanus. Next base: position 1,713,324 of record NW_024736071.1, read on the forward strand.
TTTGTGTGTGTGTGTCAGTTTGTGTCTGTATTTAGTAATGACGTTGTTCAATTGAAGGTGATGGTAATTAATCTTACGAACCATCCGACTGATGGTGTGAATTATTGCTGTAGCATATGCCTTATACTTTTACAAGCCATTATCTAGCAATATCATTGTCATTCCAAGACTATGAATATTGTTAGCAGCAAATGGCATTTCTTTCGTTGAGTGACTCTTTGCGCCAGCGCTCCCCTAAATAATGGTTTCTGACTTGTGTCGATTACGTCACGTTTAGTCTGGTGTCTTTAAAAAAAATTCATTCTTTTCCAAAATTGTGTATGATGTATTATAAATTTGTATCTTATGTATTCATTTATTTATTCGTTTATTTTTTATAAATGCATAATAAATATAAATATAACGCTGACGTTATTGGCGGGAAGGTGGGGGAGACAGAGGTGTTGTCAGTGCTGACTACCCTTCCACTCCATCAATTGTAGAAGGACCCTGCCAACATGGAATACCACACGCAGAAAATCACTGAACGTGGAAGAATAATCGGCATAAAAGAGGCTGGGTTTTCACCCACTGAAATTGCACGAGAATTGGGTTTTTCTCGGTCAACTGTATATTATTGGATTAAGCGATGGAAAGAGGAGGGAAGTTTAAAAGACCACAACAGGACGGGAATGCCGCACTGAAAAACACTTGCACAAGTTCAAGCCCTCCGGAATTTCGCTGAGGCCAACCCCTTCAAGACTTCATTTTCAATAAGACAGGATCTACAATTAAATATTTCCCCTTTAACAATCAGGCGAAGACTTAACGAAGGAGGCATTCACCATAGAACTCCCGCCACCAAGGAGAAGTTAAATGAGCGACATCGCGAGGGCTGGTTGCAGTTTGCTCGACGGTATGCTGAAGAAGGCTTAAATTTCTGGGGAAGAGTAATATTCACTGACGAAAAAACTTTCTCGTCTACCTCTCACGGAAGGTTGCATTGCTGGAGGAGGAACAACACCCGACATGCTAGACAGCATATTTATGAGGAAGCAAGGAGTGGGCATGTGACTTGCAATGTTTGGGGATGGATTTATTTGCACGGAGTTGGAGAGCTGACTGACATAGAAGGAAGATTCACAGCTGAACAGTATTTAGAAATACTCGAAGAAGTTATGCTTCCCTCGGTGCGTGCATATGCTTTCCCGTTTCCCGAAAACATCATTTTCATGCACGAGAGGTGTCCTATCCATACCCTACTGATTGTAACGCGGTGGTTTGCATAACAAAGAAATGTGCAAGGTTTAGACTGGCCAAGTAAAGGTTGTGACATGAACCCTTTAGAGAACGTTTGGGGCAAGATTGTGAACGTGTGGGAGCCAGCCGAAGAGAGAACCAGGGTGCAGCTACAGGAGCATA